>NC_134893.1:26085641-26223141 GCF_041734735.1 Babylonia areolata | reverse complement strand
AGAAGACGATCTGGCTGTCCCAGAATTTTATTTTCATTTTCAGATGCAAGGTTTTGGTCACCAGCAACAACAGGTGTGATAGTCGAAACAGCAGGTGTCTTTGGCATGGATTTGGGGTTAACAGAAGGGAGTGGTCCTGTTGACGATTCCTTTGATGAGGCTGTAGAATCTGAAGAAGCGGGCGCACACACAGTTGGCTTCTGTTGTGATGGCGATTCTGGAACATCTGGATCCCTTATAGCAGGAAGTCGGGTATTCTTCCAGAACTCGTCATAGTAATACAGGGTCTGGGTGGTGCAGAATTTGTTCAGATGATTCACCATGCCCTCTGCAATAGTTCCGTCCAGTTGAAGGAATTAAGATCAGGTACAATGGTGACATGCAGTGGTTTAGTCGCTAAAAGAATGCTAACGAAATAATTCTCAATTTCTCTCTCTCTCTCTCTCTCTCTCTCTCTCTCTCTCTCTCTCTCTCATTTCATCTTTTCTTCTTTACTCTCTCTTCCCCTCCCCCCCTCCCGCCCACCCCTCCTTCTTTTCCTCTCTTCTGATATGAATTTTCTCTATTCATTCTTGTGCGTTTCTTTTCCTTTTTCTTTTATCTATCTATTTATTTAATTTTGTACCCCAGGGCAGGGTTGAAAAAATCATCCTTGTCACAATGCTTATCTCAGTACCATGTTAAAATAAATTTTCGTTCGTTCGTTCGTTCTGTGTGTGTGTGTGTGTGTGTGTGTGTGTGTGTGTGTGTGTGTGTGTGTGTGTGTGTGTGTGTGTGTGTGTGTCCGTCTGTCTTTCTGCCTGTCTATCTGTCAGTCAGTCAGTCTGTCTCTCTGTCTCTCTCTGACTCTCTCTGACTCTCTCTCTCTCTCTCTCTCTCTCTCTATTTTCTCTCTCTCTCTCTCACTGACTCTCTCTCTCTTTCTAGCTATCTATCAATCTATCTATCTCTGATTCGCGCCACCTCCTCTCAGCCTGTCCTTTGTCACCGCCTGCCGTCATCTAGTTCTTTGATGCTGTTGTCCTTCTTTGTGGAGGAAGAATTTTGTTTAATGTCCCGTCACACATATCGGTGATTGAAGACATTTTGTTAAAGCATTAATGAATGCATTTGAGTATTATCGGTTAGAAGGTGTGGGGGGGGGGGTGAATGAATGGAGAGGTGGGGAAAACTGGGCAAATGAGAGTGAAATGAGGGTGAAATCTGAAAAAAAAATCGAAATACAATTACAGGAAATTCGTTAAAGAGAAGTCGTTAAACTAACAAGCGAAACAACTGATAATGAATGCAAAAAGTCAAAAACATCAACGTTCTCAGTCACTTGTGAAGACACTTTCGTGTACATAAGGCTTCATCAAGCTACAGTCAAAAATTATATGCTTAATTGTCAGGTTACTAATGCATATACATTTAAAATCAGAATTGGTCAGCGAATCGGACCTAAGTCTGAGAGAGTCAACTGACGAAGTTTTGGACTTGAATGAAAGTACCTATAAAAGCCTCTTTCTAGTATATTGCTTATTTCTTTGTATGACAGTGGGCAAAATACTTGTATATTATCTGTATAATTCTTTGCTTCCCTTTTTGCTGCTATGTCTGCTTGGTCGTTATAAAGGAATCCAGTATGGGATGGTGTCCAACAAAAATCAGTTTTTGCATCCTTCACAAATAAGGAGTGCAATAAATACCTCATTTCAAACAATAAATCTTCTCTTTGATTATTCTTAAAAAGGAGCAAACTTTTTAAAAACAGATTGAGAATCAACACAAAATGGCATATTACTTATCATCATTGGTATTTAAACAAGATGATTCAAAGCCATAAGGATGGCCACCAATTCAGCTGTAAAAATTGAATGTCCCTTACCTAGATAATATGATTTTTCTGTTTTTAGGCCAGGAATGACAAATGCAGATCCCGCACTGCTATCATCCAGAACCGAGCCATCAGTGTAAACTTTTTAATGATTATCACAATTTTCTTCTTATGCAATTCTGACAGATGCTGCTATTATATGTGGAGATTCTCCTTTTGTTGTGTCAGAAGCACATGTGTTGACGTTTGTTTCTTTGTCTTGAGGGCTAGATGTATTGATGATGATGATAATAATAATAATAATAATAATAATAATAATAAAAGATAAAAAGCATGCATATTCGCTGTCACCGTTATCGTTATCACACCTTGCTAACAGGCAAGCAGTCGATGGCAGTACCGGCGTACTCATGGAGGCCAGCGATGACGGCGAAGAGGATGAGGACGTAGACGAAGGTGTGAGGGACCAGCTTGTCACTGGAGTCACCCACCAGACTGCCTCCTTTCAAAGACATGACTCCAGCGTGCTGAGCACATTCTCCCTGTAGGGGAAAAAAAACCAAACCGTCTTCGTCGATAACGTTGATGATGCCGGATACGGAAGAATTGTATCGTGTCGTGTCGTGTCGTATTTAATCGTATCGTATCGTATTGTATTGTATTGTATTGTATTGTATTGTGTTGAATTGTATTGTATTACCCTGTTGCCACATTGGGCTGCTCTCCACAGGGATAGCGCGTCGTCGTTACAGCGCAGTGCCACCTTTTATTCTTTTTTCTTCCGTTTTTCTTCTGCCTGCAAATTTATTTGTTTCCCTATCAAAGTGGATTTTTTCTACAGAATTTTGTCAGGGACAACCACTTTGTTGCTGCGGGTTCTTTTTACGTACTGAAGTGCATGTTACACATACACATGGCCCACGAGGATTGCGGATTATCGTCTCATCGTCTCAACTAGTGTCCAGGCCACATCATGGGGGGAGAGTGGTGCTGGGAGGGGTGTGGGGGGGTGGAGGGGGCGGGAGGGGGGCGTGGTGGGGAGGTACTGATGAGGTTGGGATCGACCGACGTCTTACCACTAGGCCACCGCTTCACTCGGAATGATACAAATAATCGCTTATCGCCGAAGAAAAGAAGAAGCAGCACAGGTGGGTCGTTGTCAATGCACCACTCCAACACAGAAAAAAAGTGTGTGTGTAATATTGATTCCTTTACAGACCTAAGACCAAATGAACGTGTAGGGATGAACATACGGAAGCAATATTGATTCTTTTACCTGAGACCGAATGATATCACGGGAATGAAAAATGCGGAAGCAATATTGATTCCTTCACATGAGACGCAGTGAAGGTAAGATAGTTGTATCATGACACACGAAACAGGACGAAAGAATGTAGAGGGAATAGTCGAGTAGGGTGAGGTTGGATTGAAGGAAAAGGGAGAAGAAGATGGATGACTGGAGGACAAGGACGAGGAGGAAAAAATGAAAATGAAGAGGAGAGGGAGAAGGAGGTGGGTGGGGGACGAAAGGAAAATAATATGGTGTGTGTGTGTGTACATATATATATATATATACATATATATATATATTGGGGGGGGGGGGGGTGAGGTGCGCGCGCACACGCTCGTTTGTGTGTGTATATATATATATATATATATATATATATATATATATATATATATATGTGTGTGTGTGTGTGTGTGTGTGTGTGTGTGTGTGTGTGTGTTCGTTATATATATATGCGTGTGTGTGTGCGCGCGCGCGTGTGTGTATGCGTGTTGTGTGTGTGTGTGTGTGTGTGTGTGTGGTGTGTATGTTTGTGTGTGTGTTCGTGTGTGTGTTGTGTGTGTGTGTTGTGTGTGCGTTTGCGCGTGTGTGTGTTGTGTGTGCGTGTGTGTTTGTGTGGGGGGGGGGGGGACACAGGAGGAGCGTTTGGGAAATAGAGATGAAGAAGAAGAGGTGAAAGGAAACTCTTTCAAAAACCCGAAGAGAACAGCAACAAACAACAATGATTAAAGACAACAGAAGAACGACAAAGACAACGACAACTACCACCACAACCACTACGACTACAACAACAGCATAAAAACCAAGAACAAAACAACGATAAGAAAACAGTGATTAACGTGGCTGATCTTAGGCAGCCCTTCTATCAACAATGTCTAGCAGCAACAAAGACGATAATAACAGCAAAAACAAACTGAAAATACACGAATAAATAAATAGAGAATAAATAGGCAAATAAGTAAGTGAATGAATAAGTAACTAAATAAATGAATGACTTTTTTTTAACTATCCAATCCTCAAAACGCTCACTCACAATATGGTGGTGGTGTGTCCATCGAGATCGATGATGACCATCGTTGTCATCCAGCTGGGGGATGGGGGGAGGGTGGTGGTGGTGTGGGGGGGGAGGATGCTCATGAATCTATCTGTGAATGCGCAGATGGCTGAATAGTCCAATCTGCGCACAAAATGTTCGCTGACAGTTGGGGCAGACAAAGACAGGCATACCATTGTCAGGGACCTTGTTTGCCCGTGACTTTCTGGCCTGTCTCTTCTGAACAGCTGCAGCAGTCCTGTTGGCCTCGCACAACTTGGCGCCTTTGTGCACAGCAGCGCGCCATTTGTCACGGTCCACTGCAGATTCCTCCCAGGAGTCAGGGTTGATATCAAACGCTTTCAGAGAAACTTTCAGAGTATCTTTGAAGCGCTTCTTCTGACCTCCGTGTGATCTCTTCCCTTGTTGCAGCTCACCATAGAAGAGCCTTTTGGGCAGCCGATGGTCTGGCATGCGCGCCACGTGTCCAGCCCAGCGAAGCTGGGACTTCATCAGGATGGTGAAGATGCTGGGAAGGGTGGCTTTTGCGAGCACCTCTGTGTCTGGGGTCCTGTCTTGCCACTTGATGTTCAGTAGCTTCCTGAGGCATGTTGTGTGGAAGTGGTTCAGCTTCTTGGCATGTCGTTGGTACACTGTCCAAGTTTCGCAGGCGTACAGTAGTGTGGGGAGAACTACTGCTCTGTAGACCTTTAGCTTGGTCTCAAGACTAATGCCTCTTCTGTTCCAGACATTTGCATTCAGTCTACCAAAAGTTGCGCTTGCTCTTGCAATCCTGACGTTCACTTCATCGTCGATTGTCACATTTCGTGACAGTGTGCTGCCAAGGTATGTGAACCGCTCCACCGCACTGAGTCTCTGACCGTTGACTGTGATGTTGGGCTCAACGTAGGGTTTCCCTGGGGCTGGCTGATGGAGAACTTCAGTTTTCCTCGTGCTGATGGTAAGGCAGAAGTTCCTGCTGGCAGTGGCAAACTTGTCGATGCTGAGTTGCATGTCAGCTTCAGATCCAGCGTTGAGGGCACAATCATCAGCAAACAAAAAGTCTCTGATGATGTCTGTCATGACCTTCGTTTTTGCTTGAAGCCTTCTGAGGTTAAACAGCTTGCCATCTGTTCGGTACTTTAGGCCGATTCCAACATCGCCATCTCTGAAGGCATCAGTAAGCATTGCAGAGAACATGAGGAGCCAGGACGCAGCCTTGCTTGACACCATTTGTGACAGCAAAAGGAGCAGATGTTTCGCCATTGTCCTGGACTCGAGCCTGCATGCCTTCATGGAACTGGCTGACCAAGGAAATAAATTTCCGAGGGCATCCGTACTTGGCCATGATCTTCCACAGTCCCTCGCTACTCACGGTGTCGAAGGCCTTAGTGAGGTCGACATAGGTGGAGAACAGATCAGCATTTTGCTCCTGACATTTCTTTTGCAGCTGCCTTGCAGCAAACACCATGTCGGTGGTTCCGCGTTCTTTCCGGAATCCACATTGGCTCTCAGGCAAATGACCTTGGTCAAGGTGTGCTGTGAGGCGGTTTAGTAGGATCCTGGCAAGTATCTTGCCTGCGATGGAGAGCAAGGAAATGCCCCGATGGTTATCACAGGCTTGCCGGTTCCCCTTTCGCTTGTACAAGTGAAAGATAGATGCATCTTTGAAATCCTGGGGGATCGTCTCTTCTTTCCACATGAGTGAGTACAGCTGATGGAGCTTCTCAGTCAGCACAGTGCCTCCATCCTTGTAGACCTCTGCTGGCATGGAGTCTGAGCCAAGTGCTTTGCCACTGGATAGCAGACGGATTGCTTTCTGGGTCTCAAGAGGTGTTGGCGGATCGTCCAGTGCTTCGTTGATGGGGACGTGTGGGAGACGGTCTATGGCTTCATCATTTATGAAGGAAGGGCGATTTAAGACACTGTTGAAGTGTTCAGCCCAGCGTTCGAGAATTTTCTCCTTCTCGGTGATCAAGGTATTTCCATCTGCACTGAGGAGGGGGGATGATCCTGAGGATGTGGGGCCGTAGACTTCTTTTAAGGCATCATAGAACCTCTTCATATCGTACCTGTCAGCATATCCCTGGATCTCATCAGCTTTGTCACTCAGCCACTTATCCTGCATCTGGCGTAACTTTTGCTGAACAGTCCTGCGGATGGCATCGTACGCATCCTTTTTTGATGTGGACTTTGGGTTGCTCAGGTAGGCTTGATGCAGACGGCGTTTCTCATCCAGAAGCTGCTTGATTTCATCACAGTTTTCATCAAACCAGTCTTTGTGCTTTCTGGTCATGGGTCCCAGGGTCTCTGAAGCTGTACTATAGATCAGCTCACGCAGGGTCCTCCAGTCAGACTCCACATTCTGGTTGTCCAGAGAGGCGGATTCCAGACGATCTTCCAGCAGCTCCACAAAGGACTGTTTGATGGTGATGTTTTTCAGCTTAGCGATGTTAAGCCGTTTTGGAGCCTTCTGGCCTTGGGGGCGTCTCTTGGGCTGGATTCGAATATTCAGCTTCGAGACTACAAGGCGATGGTCTGTCCAACACTCGGCACCGCACATGGTCTTTGTTACACGTACATCTTGCCTATCCCTTTTCCTGACGATGACATAATCGATGAGATGCCAATGCTTTGAGCGAGGGTGCATCCATGACGTCCTGTTACGGGTAGGGAGGCAGAAAACTGTGTTGGTTATCAGCAGTTCGTGCTCTGCACAGGTCTGAAGCAAAAGCAATCCATTTGGGTTGCAGTGGCCCACACCGTGCTTTCCAATCACTCCATCCCAGGAGATGTAGTCAGAGCCAACTCTAGCACTGAAGTCCCCAAGAATGATGAGCTTGTCTGCTTTAGGGATAGCAGCAATGACAGAGTGAAGGTCCTCGTAGAACTTCGCCTTCACTTCATCCGGGTTGGTCATGGTTGGGGCGTAGGCACTGACAATGGTGAGGTGCTTCTGGCCAGATGCCAGTGGGAGTTTCAAGGTCATAAGCCTATCGTTGACTCCCTTTGGGATTCCAGCTAGCTTGCTGACAAGTGCTGTTTTTACTGCAAAACCAACGCCAGCCTCACGTCGCTCTTCGCTTCCTCGTCCACTCCAGAAGAAGGTGTAACCAGATCCCTGTTCACAGAGCTCGCCTTCGCCTGCAAGCCGAGTCTCACTCAAGGCTGCGATGTCAATGTTGTATCTGGCGAGTTCGGATGCAACTAGTGCCGTTCTCCTTTGGGGTCTGTCCGCGTTATCTCTGTCCAGGAGAGTCCTTATGTTCCAAGCACCAATGGTGAGAGGAACGATCCTTGTTTTTTTTCTTTCTTTCTTGTTTCGACCGCTGATGTAGGGTCCCCGCCAGCCGCGGTATGCTGGCCAGGGTGATATGGAGCAGGCAATTTTTAGGGCACCTTTTCTAGCCCCTTCCTCATGCCAGGGAGGTGAGCAGTGCATTCCTAAAGAGGGCTGCTCAGACGCTCAGACGGCTGCCGAGCTCCATCGCTGCTCCTGTCGACGAAGAACGACCCTATGGCCTGAGCCGCCTGCGTGCAGGTCTGCGGCTGCGACTGCCAGTGTACCCACACCTGTCGTTTCGTCGCTCGCCTGTCGCCACAGGACTTGGGGGTGATGAAATGATGAAGGATGAAAGGTCATTTTGGATGACTGATGACTTGCGCGATGAGTTTGTTTAAAGTGAAGAGGAGTTGCGCAACGTCGACCTCACTCTCTCGTCCGGGTCCACCAATTTCCAGTGGCAAGACTAAGTCGAGACGACTGGAGGATGAGCACGGATGCAGTGGATGACCAAGATATCCTTTCGGTGTCTCATCTTGCTCTCTGCACTCCACAGTGCGTTGCTGTAACCGCCTTCCTCTCCGTTGAACCGATAGGTTTCTTCCGCAGATTCTGCCGGATCCAGACTTCGCATGCATGGGTAGACACACCCCGGGGGCCAACTGCGTGTGGCATGCACACAGCACGGTGGAGCTAGATGGCCGTCGGTGGCTCTCCTGAGCCAACGCCCTTTTATGGATCTCCATAAGGGTGTCTAGCCACCCGCCTCACCAGTCCCGGAAGGGAGCGGTGGGAGTGCCGGTTTAGTCGCCGGTAACCCGACCCTGAACAGGTTGTACTGGATTACAGGTTACCAGTAGCAGATCTAATGACCTGACCTGACCTACACATACACTCACAATATAATCATCCATAAAAGAACAACAAAAAGACACCAGTTTCAGTTTCGGTTGCAAAAGATGCCTCAAAGCGTCGAGATTTGCATACGACATGTAAAACTAGCTAGTAGCAAATAAAGAACAGAGAGAGAGAGAGAGGTTGGGGGGCAGGGAGGGAGAGAGAGGGAGAGGAGACAAGTAATTTGACTTATGGCTTGTGCCTGAACCGCCATTGTGTGTATACGCACGCAGAAGATCAAATACACACGTTAAAGATCCTGTAATCCATGTCCGGTTGGTTAATGAAACAAGAACATACCCAGCATGCACACCCGCGAAAACGGAGTATGGCAGCCTACGTGGTGGGGGTTAAAAACGGTCATACACCTAAAAGCTACATACGAGTGAATGTGGGAGTTGCAGCCCACGAACGAAGAAGAAGAAGACGACGAGTTACGGTGATCCTTTACTGATACCCATTGTAAAACGGCCACCAGAACAGTTTCCCCCACCTCCAGTTTGGGTCTTTCTTTCTTGTCTCTGCCCTTTTTATTTCAGCTGTGCTCCGCGTTACTGAGAGAAAATACTTTTGATTTTATTTTTAATTAAAGAACGTAATCATAAGCAGTGGTCTAAAAATCAATGGTCTGGCTCGCAGACAAGTGACACACTTGTTGATGTATCAGATAGCCATGGTCATTGTGATTATTAACGTAATGAAGTTAACACCCTGTAGTGGTTCCATGCACTTGTACTGACACCCATTCGGTGTGTGTGTGTGTGTGTGTGTGTGTGTGTGTGTGTGTGTGTGTGTGTGTGTGTGTGTGTGTGTGTGTGTGTGTGTGTTTGCATGTGTGTGCGTGTGTGCATGTGTGTGTGTGTTTGAGAGAGAGAGGAGAGAGAGAGAGAGAGGGAGAGAGAGAGAGAGAGAGAGAGAGAATTCATGCTTTTTTCACACCCAGCCCACAGTGTAAAGAGAAAAGAAAAAGAAATCAGCATAGGTTTTTAGAAATGCACACACGTACATAATCGTAATATTTACATTCATAAAACAAAAACGATAACTGTACATAGTATGTGTGCAGTAGAGAGAGAGAGGAGGGAGGGAGGGAGACAGACAGACAGACAGACAGACAAGCAGACAGTATAACAGAAAGAGTAGCGTAGCCAGGGAGGTTTGAGCCCTATAGTAACAGATGTCTTGTGAATGTGTCACGTGGTCACGTGGGATCGTGGGGTGAGGCAGGGGTCAGTGGTTTCCCAGGATCACATCAGGCAACCCATAATCGTTCATTGGTGAATCAATCCATTTACTGACTTTAAAGGGTTGTTTTAGGATTATGTACTGTTCATGGTGAAATAAATCGCCATCCAATACAATAATATAAACTATAGTATGAGTTGTATTCGCTGCTGGCTTTGAACTTCTGTGTTTGGAAGATAACAGAATACCGAATGAGGTTTGTAAAAAATAAAATGAAAATGTTGTATGTGAGGGAAGTGGAAATAGGGAAACAAACTTTCCTTCCTTTAAATACAGATTTGGCTTTGTGTTGATGAAACAGGGCAAGGGGCTGGGAGTGACAGAGACGGATGGGAGGTGGGGAGGGTGCAGTTGTGGGCCTGTAGGGTAAGGGGTAATGGAAATGGTGGTGGTCTGCCCTTGACTGGTCTGGAAGAGTTGTGGCCCTTGCCAGTCCTCTTGCCAGGAAAATGACTTACAGGAGATGGAGGACATGTGTGGTGTGCAGCTGGTTTGACCCCCACACCCCACTCCTCAACACCCCCACGGCCGCCGGCTATTTTCCCCTTATCTCTCTTGTAATGAAGAAATTATGGCAGGCAAGCTGTTGACCAGCGACATGCAAAATAAATATGGTTTCTTGGATGAATGATCTTATAACCGACAGCTACAGTCCCCAATGCTTTAGCTTGACCGGAGTGTGTCATTTGATCTATATAATTCACACGCCGTGCTTCTACACGCAAGCGCATAAATGCATGCACCACGCTTTTTCTCGTGCATTTTTCATGCACTCACGTGAACACACATTCGCACAGATATTCATTATGCTCAACACACACGCACACACACATACACACACACACACACACACACACACACACACACACACACACACACACCACACACACACACACACACACACACACACACACACACACACACACACATTTATTGATCGATGGCCCGAACATCGTCTCAGTTTGTGGAATAGTTTTGTTTGTTTAATTTAGTTTCTGTGTTAAATGTACGCTCAATAACTGACTGATTGATTGGTTGATTGAAAGGGATGCAACAAACGGCCAGACACTGAATAAAAAAAAACCTCAACAACTGAAACTTTGAAGGGAAGAAAACAAATGAATAATGAATACCAAAACTTTGAACAGTAATCCAAGATGCATGAGAACACTCCACAGGCACACTGACGAAAATATTACAAGTAGCAGCACAACCCAAAGAACACTGCAAAAAACCCTAAAATAAAGTAAAGTAGATTGAAATGAAATAAAACAACATGAAATGAGGTAAAATAGTATGAAAGATAGTTATGTGAGACAAAATAAGAAAGAAAAACAAAACAAGCAAAAACAGCAGCAAAGAATACAACAACAACAACAACAACAACAAAAACAAAACGCTCCAATAAAAACAACCCCTTTCCTAGACTGCGGCATGACCGTCCTTTCGAAGATGAGCTTTTGTGTGAGAGAGAACGTTTGCACACCGGCATGTATTTTCTCAGGGGCGCGACAATGCTTTCGCTTCAATGTTAGCTCAACTAACATAGATGGCACTATAGCCAACAAAATATTCCTTCCCCCCATCCCACTCCCTCTCCTCTTTCTCTTCCTCTGCCTCCTCCTACTTTTTTTTTTATAATTATGTGTCTTCTGGTTGCCTTCGGGCAACGGCTTCAAATGGCGGACGAATTTCCAACCCTCGGTGAGTTAGTGCTAGTCTACATGGCAAGATTGCACTGGCTCTTAGTGCTGCAGCCTTGGGGGCTAGTTGGCCTTTGGGATCCATCCCATCTCCGACTGTCCTAAAACCCTCTTGGCTGATAGAGTGGGGATGTAACTTGAGCAAGGTACTCTCCACTATAATCAAATTCTAGACAAGATAGTCAGGACAACAGATGCCTCCTTTGCTGTTCTGGTGGCAATAGTCGGACATGACTGACTGTCATACATACGTATCCATGCATTCGAAGACTGGTTCCGGAGGACTGGGTGGATGAGACCATCAATAAGGTCCGATAGGGTCAGAAATGAGTTTCCAGCGGCAGATGTTGCGGGGGGTCAAGACCACGACGAGACACTGAGAAGTCCTGGTCATCCACTGCGGCTGGAAAAGGAGTCTCCAGGCGTAAGGGTTCCTCTGCCAGTAGGTCAAGGTTCCTTCTGCCGAGAGAGTGGGGTTGCCCCCGTGCAACAGCTCTTCAACTCAGAACAACCTCATGCTGCAAGAAACAGACGTAACACAGCAGCGCCCTCCCCTACCAACCAAGCCACCCACCTTCCCCAGACAACATACTTGTGTACTGTACCTGCGGGCGCCTGTGTGCCTCCAGTCTTGGACTGCAGAGCCATTTGCGCTTTCCTCGGTGAGAAATCAGACTTAGTCATCCTCGGGCTACGATGGACTGACTTCCAAGAACAGGCTGCCTTCGCCTTCGCCGTCGTTTGTTTGCAAGTACAAATAAAGATAGCAAAGAGACTATTTCTTTCTTTTTTCTTTCTTTTTTTCCTTTTTTTATATATATACTGTATTGCTTTTTGCCACAACAGATTTCTTTGTGTGGAGAGGGCGTCACCAAGGTGCAGTGCCCCAGAACATAATTTTTCCTGGGACAATCTGACTGTTGCAATGGGTTCAGTTTACACGCGCTCAGTGCATCCTGCACAGGGGACTCCGTTCAATGTCTCATCCGAAAGACCAGCGTACTTAATGGCAGAAGTCCTAGAGATAAAGCTGTGCGCAGATGTTGGTTTCTCATGTCTGACGTGACAACAGCGAGTTATATGAACAGCACTCGTCAGCCCCGGAACTGCCAATGCATGTGGGTTACAAGTCTGTGATACACTGGCAAACAGTCGTTGGCAGCTAGAACCAAGTAACGATGGTGTTGTTTCTGTACACAATGTGTCTTCTAGGGTGTTTTCCCAAAGTAAGTGGGTTGCGTTGGACAGCGTCGCGTTGCCCTGTGTTGCGTTGTTTACTGATGTGTAGCGTTGTTTTGCACCGCGTTGCTTTGTGTTGCGTTGTTTACTGATGTATTGTGTTGTTTACTGATGTGTTGCGTTGTTTTGCATCGCGTTGCGTTGTGTTGCCTTGTGTTGCGTTGTTTACTGATGTGTTGCGTTGTTTACTGATGTGTTGCGTTGTTTTGCATTGCGTTGCGTTGTGTTGCCTTGTTTACTGATGTGTTGCGTTGTTTACTGATGTGTTGCGTTGTGTTGCGTTGTTTACTGATGTGTTGCATTGTTTACTGATGCGTTGCGTTGTGTTGCATCGCGTTGCGTTGTGTTGCCTTGTTCACTGATGTTGCGTTGTGTTCTATAGCGTTGCCTTGCGTTGCTTTGTGTTGCGTTGTGTTGCATTGCGTTGCGTTTACTGTGTTGCGTTGTTTTGCATCGCGTTGCCTTGTGTTGCGTTGTGTTATGTTGTTTAATTGTATGTTGTGTTGTTCTTTTATGCTGCATTGTGTTGCCTTGCGCTGTGTTGCATTCTATCGTGATTTAGTATTGAACAGTTCAGTTTGTTGTATTGGGTTGCCTTGCATCACACACACACACACACACACACACACACACACACACACACACACACATACACCGCCCCAGTCTACCTCTGAAAATCAAAACAAAGAAAAACAACACAACTAATATATGAATCTATCGATGCGTATGGCAGATCGCGTGCTGACCAATGCTGTTCTCGTTCACATACAGACGTCATCAGGGAATGACGTCAGTAAAAGGTTCGACGACCCGCCAGCCCTGTCGGCCCTTGTGACGCAGCAAGGTCAGCTGCTAGAGGAGCAAAGGGCTCAGATTCATACTCTGTGAAGAACGACCTGATCAAGATGAACGACGAGCTGGAGCGCTTTAAGGATCAAGTTGGTGGGGTAGTATAGTATAGGGTGTTATTTGTCACTGTTCACCTCTGTATGTGTCTTTTTTTCACCTTACTACTCTTAAACATAGATTATCTAAAAATAAAGATATATTGGCAAAGAGTAGAATGACTGTGCAACTGAGGTGTAATGTAGAACGTAAAAGGTAAAAATATATGACGATTTGTAGAATGAATATGCTATATGATATTGCAGTGTTGAACGCTTAAGGTGGAAAAATAGCCCATGGCAATGGGTAGAATTTTTACGCAGCATGATATGTGCAATGATGTAGAGCGTTTAAGGCGGAAATGTAAGATATTGTGTGGAATGTTTGTGTTGAAAACTGGGCAGGACGATTGTGCAAAAATCAGTCGAGACGACCATGATTTTGTTCTATATTGTCTGTACATTATGTGTACGGTATTTAAGACTAGAAGGCTATGCCAGTCGTGAATAAAAGGCTTATTTTTATTTGCACATTTCTTCTGTCATTGCTGTTGTGTGCACACGCCAAATGATCAGTATAGGGACAGGCCCAGAGCTTCCTTTTATTTACCTGTGTGCTAGCTGAATCGTTAGCACAAGTATTATTGACTTGAAGTCGTGTACCTTGTAAATGGAGAGAGTTACTTCTCTGTAAAAATGTTTAATGTGGAGAACGTTTAAGTTTATATGACAATATGTAAAATGAATGTGCAAAATCATATTTTATGTAAAGTTAAATGTTTAAGGCGAAAATATATGGCAATTAAGCAGAATGAATGTGCATTACGAATACGCACAATGCAACAACGTTGTTGTCTGTCTCACCACACCCCCGTCCATCCATCCATCCATTCATATAATTCATCCATCCGTCGACGCAACAGCCACCAGTCAGAAGATGGTGTGTTTCATGGTGAGTGCAAGCCGCAACGATGACCTGCGCCACCACCCCAGGATCCAGTTCGGGGAGCCTGACCTCAACGTGGGCAATGGCTTTGACACACACACCGACATCTTCGTCACGCCCATCACTGGAGTCTATGTCCTCTTTCTCAAGGTTTGGACTTTGTTTGTTTGCGGGGCGCGCTTGTGTGTGTGTGTGTGTGTGTGTGTGTGTGTGTGTGTGTGTGTGCGCGCGCGCGCGCGCGCGCGCAAATGTGAAGGATGTTCGCGGTTGTTAATTGTTGTTGTTTTTGTTTTTGTTTTTTGCTGAGCGTAGCCTCTGGGGTTTTTTTGGGGTGGGGGGGGGTTGTTTTTTTTTTTTTTTCTCTCTCTCTCGTTTTGTTTGTCAGTTGCCTTCTATGTCATCTTTCATTTTATTATATAGTTTGGTGCATTTACTTATTTGTTTTACTGTGCATGACTTCTTCTTTTTTTTCTTCTTCTTTTTTTCTTTCTTTTATTTTTTTTTTCTTTCTTTTTTTACTTCACTCTGTTAATGTTATACACAAAACCTAGGGTAGGCTCTCAAGGCCTGAACAGCGTGTTGTGTTAATGAGAAAGTCAGGGTTCTGCTTCTTTGTTTTCTTTCTTTCATCAGGTAAGCGGATACCAGATCCTAACTATGCAGAACATTGCTGGAATGCTCATGGAACGCATGATAGCCAGGAAACTTGCAAGGGATCTTGAACACAGGCACATTCTCCCTTCAAATCAAGGTGGTTACAGAACAGGCAAGTCCACATGGGAAAATGCAGCTGCTTTTGCATATGAGGTGTATGAAGGATTTCAAAGAAACGAAGAAACACTAGCAGTAGCAATCGACCTTGAAGATGCCTACAATAAAGTCCAGTTTGTGCACCTCATGGAGCTGCTACTAAGGTATGGAGTAAGTTTGACACTGACAAGATGGATAGCAGCAGCACTTCAGGAAAGAACCGTCGTCCTACGCCTCGGAGATTGGATGTCTGCACCTTCTACACTATCCATGGGACTGCCACAAGGGTCTCCGCTCTCTCCGGTCCTCTACAATGTCTACACGAAGGGCCTTGCAGACTTAAACAATGGAATAGCTCGGGTGCTTACTCTTGCGGATGATGGCCTGGTCTTCAAAACTTCGAAAGATGCTCAGGAAAGAACTAAAGCCGTCCAGAAACAACTAAACAATATTGCTCAATGGTGCAAAGACACAGGATCTTCCATCAATCCAGCGAAAGCCCAAACGTTGCTGTGCACCCTCAACAACAGAACCGCGAGCAAATCACCACCTTCTGTGTCATTCGATGGGATTCAGATCGAGAAAACTGAATGCCTACGCTACCCAGGAATACACTTCGACAGGATGCTGACCTTCAGAAAACATACGTAAAATACTGTTCTCAAATGAAGAAAGGGCCTTTCAGTCTTGAAAGCAATGGCAACCAAAGGTATTGAACAACGCCACCTCTTCCTGCTATACCAATCACTCGTCCTCAGTGTGATCGACTACGGACTTGGGCTAACAACACCGTCTCAAAGCAACCTCCTAAAATTAGAAGGAGTTCAAAATGAAGCTATGAGGCTGATCCTTGGAACAACAAAAGACACGCCCACAAAAACCATGCAGGCCAGAAACAAGTTAGAACAGGTCAAGACCTACTTCAAAGCATTAGAAAACCCTCAAAACCCACTGCATGACGCAGTCAAAGAACCAAAAGGCAGCCGTCTAGGACGAGGAAGATCATGGATGGGGCAAGCAGAAGACACAATCCAGCTAGTATGCCGACTACAAGGCCTGAAAGAAACAAAAGAATGGGAGAAAACCCCCGAAAACCTCAACCATCTATTCAACACAGCCATTTCACCCACTCTAGGAAGACATTGTCGGGAATGGCCAGAGAGCAAAACTGATGCGGAAGTGAAGCTACTCATAGAAGAAAACAGTAAAGAAGAGGATATCAACATATACACAGATGGCTCAGTCACCAAAGACCAATCCGGTTGGGGATTCACTGCGAAACAAAATGGAAAAACAGTTGGGGAAGAGAATGCTGCCTACAAAGTCACAACCTCCAGCCTAACGATGGAAGTTGAAGCTGTGAAACATGCCCTCCAGTGGCTATCGTCCATCCATACGCCCGGAAACCAACATGCCATGATTCTAACCGACTCAATGAACCTCTGTGCGTGTGTGTGTGTGTTTGTGTGCATGTGTGGGTCTGTGTTTTTGAGTGCGTTTGTGCATGCGCGAGAGTGTAAGTGTACACAAGTGTCAGGAGAGTTCTGTGCACGTGCGTGTGTGTGTATGTGTGTGTGAGGGGGGCAGGTGGGGGTGCGGGGGGGAGGTGGGGTAGAGGATGAGGTAAGTGAGTGTATGCATGCCTACACTGTGGGAGCCTACACTCTGCTCACGGCACATTTCTTGCATCTGGCATATGGCAAACGCCATGTCACATGTCCCCTGCCTGAGCGGAAGCCGCACAGTGCTTCATGGATGACTGTGTTGGAGACATGGTCAACCAGTCTGTTCAGTATGATGCGGGCGAAGATCTTGCCGGCGAAGCAGAGGAGAGAGATTACACAGTGGTTATTGCAGGACGTTTTGTCTCCCTTCCGTTTGTAAATGTGGACAATTGAAACATCCTTGAAATCCTGGGGAACCTCCCCTCTCTTCCAGATAGACTGGAACAGGGCAGTCATCTTGTCTGTCAGCACCTCGCCTCCATACTTGTAGATCTCAGCCTGTATTCCATCCGCTCCATGTGCTTTTCCTGACGTTGTCAGCTTCAGCGCCTTCCGGGTCTCGGCCTTGGTGGGAGGAGCAGCTAGTGAGTCATTGACTGGTAGCTGTGGGAGGGCTGCAATTACCTCGTCAGATACGGACGAGTCCCTGTTGAGGAAGGTGTTGAAGTGCTCTTCCCAGCGGGCAAGGATGTCTTTCTTGTCTGTCATGAGGGTGGTCTGGTCCAAGGCTCGGACAGGGGTTGATCCTGTGACTCTCAGCCCATACACAGCTCGGAGCCGGAGACCATCATGAAAGGTCTTCATGTCGTGAGCATCAGCACCGGACTGAAGCTCTACAGATTTTCTCTCCCACCAGGTGTTCTTCATCTTACACAGCCTCTTCTGTACGAGTTGCTTGGTTTGCAAGAACTGGTTCTTCTTCCTCTGGCAGTCTTTATCGGAAATGTGATCCTGATGCCGTATATGCAGTGTGTTCAGGAGCTTGGAGATCCAGAGTCGTTCTCGTCAAACCAGCCTTTGTGGCTCCTCTGTACAAAGCCGAGTGTGTCAGCTGATGCTGTGTACAGTAATGGAGTCTCCCGTTGGACCAACGGATGAGTAGGCATGCAGGCTTATCTGTTGGTGTGTGTTTTCATATGGGAGAAGAGGCCGATTCTGGATGTGCAGCACATCCCACAGGTGTTGCAAGGGAAACGTCTCCAGAAGTTGAGCCCTGCTTCCTTTGCTCACGCTTCTTTATGTACACAGCATCTCTAAAGGTGCTCCATACCTCTTCTACATCAGTCGATGCAGGAATTTCTTGGATAGCTGCATGGAAATGCTGCTGCAGCACGTCCTTGGTGATAGGGAGGCGGTGGATGTTCAACTTCCTAGGGGGTTTCTGCCTGGCTGGTTGGAGCTTGCGTGCAAGTCTGATGTTCATCTTGCTTCATACCAGGTGATGGTCCGACCAACAGACTGCTCCTCTCATGCAGCGTGTAATGGAAACATCACCTCTGTCCCCCTGCTGCCAATCACATAGTTCAGCATGTGCAATTGCTTGGAGCGGGGGTGCATGCATGTGTTCTTGTACTTGTCCGCTTGTTGGAAGAGGGTGTTGGTCCATGCTGCATGCAGAGCGAGAGCAAAAGCAGTCCGTTAGAGTTGCACTTGCCAGTGCCATGCTGTCCTAGGACTTTCAGCCATGAGGAGAAGTCCACGCCGACGCGGGCATTGAAATCCCCAAGGATGATCAGCCTGTCCTTTCTGTCTACCGCTGAAATGGTGCGGCTGAGCTCCTCATAGAAAGCTTCTTTCATGTCATCAGGGTTGGTCATCGTCGTGGCATACCAGCTGATGACTGCGGAGAAGCGATCCTCGGACATCTTCAGACGCAGGGTCATCAGCCTATCGTTTATCCCACGTGGAAGGCTGTCAAGCTGTCGTGCAAGTTTGTTTCGTATGGCAAAGCCCACGCCTGAGGTTCTTGGGGTGCCATCTGGCTTCCCAATACAGTAGAAGGTGTAGCCCCCTTCAACTTCCTCCAGCTGGGTTTCACCAGCAAACCTGGTTTCGCTCAGGACTGCTATATCCAACTGGTAGCAATCAAGCATTCTAGCAATGAGCACTGTGCGCCTTTCTGGTCTACCGTCTCTGTCTAAAAGGGTGCGAACATTCCAGGCACCCAGAGTCAGGGCATGACTCCTGGTTCTTTTCTTCTGTTGTTTCCGTGCAGAGTCGTGACTTGGAACTGCCAGCGGCATCCTCTGCCAGCCCCTGTTACCACTTCTCCATCGCTGCAGGGCTTGGGAAAGCTGGGTGTTGAAGGGCTAGCTCGTCGCTCCGACATTAGCCTGGTTGCCTGACCAGCACAGGTGACTTTTTTTTGTGAAGAAGAGTTGTGCAGTCCCTTCCCCACTCTCTCGCCTACCGACGCTCAAAGCCCCACAGGTGCAGATACTGCCACGTGTAGGACGGCCTCGGCAGGTGCAGGTTTTTTCTTCTGAGTTCCGTCTCCTAGGAGGACTTCCAGCCAAGGATAAGAGCTCCCCCTGCCCTTTGGTCATCCTCTCCCGCCTTCACAGCCGTTGGGAAAGGTTTCCTTCTCCGCCTGGTCCGTCGTTGGGAGACTTCACATATGGCAGGTAGTACTGGGTTACATGGTACCAGTAGCAAGGGCTATGCCCCTGACCTGACCTATACGTCAGGTGTCAGTAATGCTGGTTGTAATCATTATATAAAAAAAAAACACATTTATTGTGAAGATACAATTACCTGCATGTATGCACGCACGTGTGTGTGTGTGTGTGTGTGTGTGTGCGTGCGTGTGTGCATGTTGGCTGTAATAATTAAAACACATTTATTGTGAAAATACTTTCATGTGTGTGTGTGTGTCTGTGTGTGTGCATGTGTGTGTGTGTGTGTTTATACGTGTGTGTGTGTTGTGTGTGTGTGTAGGTGCATGCGTGCGTGTGTATGTTATGTGTGTGTGTGTTTGTGTGTGTGTGTGTTTGTGTGTGTGTGTGTGTGCGTGTGCGCATGTGTCCCTCTGTGTGTGTGTGTGTGTGTATTTCTATAGGTGGTAGCTATATCAGGCGGCATTACCAACTACGGGATTTTCTCCGTGAAGAAGGAGGGTCAGGAGATTGCCGAGACCGAGACCAACGACGACGATAACTATGACCGCGCCTCCGTGCAGGTCACTTTTATTTTTATTTCCCTGGCACATCACTGACGTCATCGTTATCACTATCTTCGTCGTCATCGTCATTCTGTCATCATCATCATCGCCAGTCGTCGTCATCATCACCATATTCACCAGCGTCATAATCATCATCATCAGAAGTAACATCATCATCATCATCATGAGTCCCAGATGGAATTACAAGTAGGCGGATTGGGAGATGTTCGCGGGCCTCTCTGACGAGTACTGCAAGACCATCAAAATGGACGATTACAACATCAACAGAGCCACCAAAAACGTCAACCAAGCCATCCTGAAAGCAGCCTCAAAGGCAATTCCACTTGGCGCTTGCAAGAACTACAGGCCATATTGGACAGAAGAGCTGCAGGAGCTTGAAGATGAAGTGACAAGGACTAGAGAGGAGGTTGAAAGCAACCCAACACAAGAAAACAACATTACTCTCAAAGCCTGCACTGCCAAATACAGAAAGGTCTACATCCAAGCTGCAAGAAGAAGCTGGATGGAGAAAACAGAAAAGCTGAACCTTGACAGAGATGGCAAGAAACTCTGGAAACTCACCAAAGCCATGAACAACGAAGAGACAAGGTCAGCGCCTGTCACGCTTCAAAAAGACCAGGAGATGGACACAGGGAGAGAGGCAGCAAATTGCTTCATAGACAGCTATGAGCAGATCAGCAACATCACTGTGTCAGAGGACAAAAAACAACAAGTCCATGATAAATGAAGAATCATCAGTCTGACCAAGACCAACCTGAATATATAGACAGGCCTTTCAAATGGAAGGAGTTTGAAGAAGCCATAAAGTCTTTCCTGGACAAAAAATCTCCAGGTCCTGACAAAGTCACCAACGAAATGCTAAAACACCTTGGCACCAAAGCATGGACCTAACTCCTTGCTCTCTTCAACAACAGTTGGAAGACGGGGCATGTTCCACAGAACTGGCGAGGAACTGACATGGTGCCAATCCACAAGAAGGGCAAATGCAGAGCCAGGTCTGATAGTTATCGCCCCATCAACCTCACCAGCTGCATGGGCAAGCTCCTAGAGCGTATGATCAACTCGCGCCTAGTTTGGCACCTGGAGAAGAACATCATCACTCCAGAGCAGGCAGGCTTCCACCAACATCATTCCACTGAGGACCAAGTGACCTACATAGCCAAGAAGATCGAGGATGGCTTCCAGGACAAACAGCATACACTGATGGTGTGGATAGACATATGACAAAGTCTGGAAGGATGGCCTCCGGAGGAAGCTCCAGAAGAGTGGTTGTGACTGGCTGTAAGTACCAGTAGATCTCGCAGTACCTGAACAATAGGAAGACCTGAGTCCATGTCAATGGCGCATACAGTCGGAAAAAGTCTCTGAGAGGAGTTCCTCAAGGAGGTGTCCTCAGCCCCACACTATTCCTAGTTTTTATCAATGAGATCATCAAAGATATGCCATGCAAAGTCCAAGGAGCCATCTCTGCAGACGATCTTGTCCTATGGTGCTCGGAAGAACACCTCACAACTGCCAACTACAGACTACAGCAGGCACTGAATGTTCTCGAAAGCTGGACAAAACAGTGGCTGGTGACAATTAATGCCAAAAAGGCCACTTACACTGTTTTCAGCCTCTCACTCAAAGAACAGAAGGCCAACCTGCGCAGTGGACAAACTCTGCTTGCTGAGAACAACCCCATGTACCTGGGAGTCACTTTTGACAAATGCCTGACGTGGAAGAAGCAAGCTGAGAAAGCAGAATCAAGACCAAAAGTACGACTTGCCATCATGAAGAAGCTGGCAGGAACAACATGGGGCGCAGACAACACAACCCTCAGGAGGCTGTACACTGGTAGAGTCAGGCCAGTGCTGGAGTATGGCATGACTGCATGGGGTACTACAGCCAAGTCCAACTTTGAACGGATCAGCAAGGTTCAGAATCAAGCTACCCGTATCATCACAGGGGCCATGAGGTCCATGCCAATTCAGGAGCTTGAAACCATCACAAAGCTCCTGCCCCTTGAGGATCACAGAGACGCCAAACTCCTGACCCAGGCTGCCAAGTTCAAGAGGTTGCAAGGCCCCCCCATGAAGGACAGACTGTCCCAGCCAACAAAAGGACGGCTGAAGAGAGGGAGCTTCGTACACCAGAGCAGGATCCTAGAACGGCATCATCAGGATATCCTTGACCATGCCCCAAAGTGATACCACGGTGTCTTGCCGCCCCTGCCTGGAGCGAAGGAACCCCTCATCCAGTGCAGCATCCCTGGTGTTAGCCCCAAAGATTCCAAAAGCGGCCCTGAAAGAAAGTCCCTCACCCTTGAACACCTCAACACCCAGTTCCCCAAAGAGTTCGGGACTCATGTCTACACTGACGGTTCTGCGGCAGATGCCATTCGGAACGGAGGGGCAGGAGTCTATGTTCAGTATCCAGGAAGCAGAGAAGGAAAGATCTGCCTCGCTACCGGCCTGTACTCCACCAATTACAGAGCCGAAGCAGAAGCCTTCAAAACAGCAGCAGCCCACATCGAGGTCAGCACTTCGCCAACCACAACGTTGACTTCCTGACCGACACCCTGTCCATCTTGCAGGCCCTTTGGTCCAACAGATATCCAGAACTCAACAATCTGTCCTCCTCTCTCGCCTACATCTGCACAAGTCACACAGTCACACTACAGTGGATTCCCTCCCACTGCAACGTGCTTGGCAACGAAATTGCTGACTCCCTGGCAAAGGAAGGCACTATGAAAGAGCAGATGGACAGGTCTACTAGCTACTCTGAATCCAGGACCATTAAGGCCAAGCTGCAGAACAAGTGGAAGCAGCAGCATCCACGCCACAACAGAGCAGACCCGTACTACCTGCTGACTCGTCAGGTAGCCATATTCAGGCTCAGGACAGGCCACAACCACCTGAAACACCACCTCTCCACGAAAATCTGTATCAGCGAAACAGAGCAGTGCCCCTGCAGAACAGGCAAGCAGACAACATAACTCTGCTGCAGTCCTGCTCCACCAAGCGCTCCGAGAGAAAACCTAGCCCGACCCAATCCCAGCGGCCCGGAAGCTCTACAGAGGACTGGAGGACCTGCGACGTACTGTCGCCTTCGTCGAGGAGACTGGGGAATCCATCTGACAAATAACTAACAAGACAACACACAAAATCTGCGTCGACTTCCGTAATTATGTCTGGTGGTAGTGATCATAATTCTTGATATATTCAAACCACAAGTAAGCTCTATGTTTTTCGGGGGTTTTGTTGTTGTTTTCATCCAAATAGAACACTGATATTTTCAACCAGACAAATAAATACCAAAATAAGTCTTAAATGTGAGGACAGTATGTGGTCCAGGTGTCGACAAAAGGTCAACAGCAAACACCCAGCTATGTCGTCGGGGGAAGGGACACAATCCTGTGATGAGGGTGTTTTTCACTTATGCAAGATTAAATTCCCTTGGTGAATGTTCCGCTCTTGATAATTGAGCTGCGGAGCAGGATAGCAAGAATAGATAAATGAATCAATAGATAAATGAACAACTAACTAAATGCACAAATGAACAAAGTATATACATAAATAAAATACTGAGCTTCAGTTGAGTAGGGAAATCTAATCTTTATGAAGTTTACTTTCCTTTTTGACCAGACCCAGCCAGCACTCTTTTCTGCTGCTTCTGCCATTTGCCTTGAGACTATGTCAGGTCTCATGCCGCTCTTGCTGATGATTTCCGGGTGTTTCTTCCCCTCTGGTAGGTCAACCGTGTATTCCCAATCTTCAGCACCATCAAGCAGCCCACGTTTTCGTGCGTTGGACGTTACAGCTGTTCTGGGCCAGACTGTATTCCCTTCTGCAGAGCGGAACTCTACTGGAACTTCTGGTGAGGTTGGTGCTCCTTGGACAGTGCTCACCACGTATGCAATATCTTTTAGCACTTGGTTGTGCCTCCATGTGTACCGTCCTTGGATCAACGCCCAGGTAACATAGTGCCGTACTGAGGGATCCACACAGCTGGGATAATACAGAGCAGAAGAAAAGCAGAGCTGAAAATAATGTTCAGAAAAATAAGTTCCCTTTCTTTCTGCGGTGTATGCACGTGTACGTTTATAGTACTGCAGTCTGGTGCACAAGGCGTAGGCGAAACGAACGTAATTGTTGACAGTCTGTAGGCGAAACGAACGTAGTTATTGACAGTTGGCGAAACGAACGTAATTCTAGACAGTCTTTAGGTGAAACGCACGTAATCCTTGACAATTTGTTGGCGAACCGAACGTAATTATTGACAGTCTGTAGGCGAAACGCACGGGGGCCAAAACGCACGTAGGCGAAACGCGCGTGTGGCAAAACGCCGCACGTAGTCGTAACGCGCGCATAGGCCGGCGAAAGTTGTTGCACTGTCAACAAGCATTGACAACAACAATACAATACAATTCATCTTTATCAATCCGATTGGAAACTACATGAGCATTCAAAGGCTCGTCACTCACACCAATCAGTCTCTCAGCCCGAAGTCGAGTCTAACATATATATGAACATAGCAAAATTTTAACTTATATGTGAAAAGACTGAATCAAATATGAAAGTGATAAAAACTTTGCTTAACAACACAGTAAGAAAAATTGTAACATGTATCTTAAAGAAAAACTCAGAAGCACTATTTCCGAATGAGAGAAACTATGATAAAATTATCATTTTGTTATAACCACTGCCGTGGTCTTCTTGCAGGTGATCGTGCAGCTTAGAGAGGGGGAACGTTTGTGGGTGGAAAAGACGCTTGGGGGTGTCTACACCATGTTCAACGGCGGAGTTCACTCCACCTTTGGAGGATTTCTACTGCGTGCCGGCCTCTGGTGACCTTGGGTCCTGAAGGGAGGAAGTCACAATTAGGAGAATTTGATTGGCTGGCTGGCTAGCTGGGTTGTTGAGTGGAGGAGGAATATTGTGTATTTAATGTCTTGTCGCACACACTGGTGACTGTAGCCTTTTTTTGCTTGTTTGTTTAAGGATTAGTTTTCGCGTTTGAATGTTATCATGGCTGTCCAGTCTTCATCTTCCTGCAGTAGCAAGTCTTGATGTTGTTTGCTCTTCCAGTGTTATGATATCATTTTTGCAACTTTTTTTTACTGTAAGATTGTGTGTGTGTGTGTGTGTGTGTGTGTGTGTGTGTGTGTGTGTGTGTGTGTGTGTGTGGAATGGGTTGAGGGTGAAGGTCGGTTGTGTGTTTGTTTGGGTATGGTGTGTGTATGTGTGTCCGTGAGCGTGTTTGTATATATATATAAGAAATATTATTTACCAAACCTTCTGGAGAGTGGAGTGTATTATATGTTAAAAATCCGTGTATCCCCAACCTACAAAAATACAAATAAATCTCTTCTTAATGACGGGAAATAAATCCCACAAAGCGATCATCTCAGAGCATATTTTTTTTCGAATTATATCATGTTCTGTTTCTTATTTATTTATTTGTGTCTTTATTTATCTATTCTGAACGTAGTGGTACACTTCCTGTCTGGAAGCACAATTCTATTTTACAATGTACTGACCAATTTTGCTTCGTGTTTTTACATGCAT
Organism: Babylonia areolata; assembly: GCF_041734735.1. Classification (NCBI taxonomy): domain Eukaryota; kingdom Metazoa; phylum Mollusca; class Gastropoda; order Neogastropoda; family Buccinidae; genus Babylonia; species Babylonia areolata. The sequence goes on along the minus strand of NC_134893.1, from coordinate 26,197,822 downwards.
TTAATTTGATTCGTATAACTTTGAAGTATGACTTGATAAACAACATTCTTCGTTTCTGCTGGCTGCGTTCCACTGGGAGATTGTTGTTTAGTTTGAAACGAGTGGTTGGCTCGAACTGCAAGAATGGCTTTGCGAAGACACCAACCTAAAAACGTGAAACGATTTTAAAATAATGATAATGAAAGGAGAGAAAAAATGTACACAGCAACAAAAAGTAAAAGTCACAGAAGATGGGAAAAGATCTTTTGGGGGCAAAATAAAACCGTCTGCTAATTTTGAATAAATCAACAGTCGTGATTTATTTCTCTTCAGAATCAGATCCCTCCAAACGACTCATCCCAACAGAACATACAATGTGCGCGTGCGCGCACACACACACACACACACACACACACACACACGCGCGCGCGCGTTTATGGGCGTTCTTAAGTATGCACGGATGGGGGAGTCTCGTAAATTATTCAACAACAAAAAAACTTTCTGTCGCATGCTTTTAACCGTATGAATGCTCGCACGCATACACACACACACACACACACACACACACACACACACACACGCACACACACACACACACACTCACACACACATGCACGCACGCACACACACACACACACACACACACACACCTTCCGATGATCCCCCTCTCCAACCACCCACCCCCACCCCACACATACCTACACACACACACACACATACACACACACACACACACACACACACACACACACACACACACACACACACACACACACACACATGAGCGCTCATGTGCGCGCATTAAAGAAAAAAAAAGACCAAAAACACAAGCACACAAAGAGAGTCGAATGTCTACCACATGTAATCAAAACCACGATGTAACAAAACTTCAGTAAAGAAACAACAAACTTTACTGATGTGACAACTATAAATCACTTCAGCCCGTAAACTATTCTACCAGCATCAGCTGTCACAACCACAGCATCAGTGGTGTCAAAGTCGAGGGTGGGTGGGGTGAGGAGAGAGAGAGAGGGCACGAAAGAGAGAAGAACAGATGAATAAAGAATTGAGAGGCCTCTGGTGACCTTGGGTCCTGAAGGGAGGAAGTCACAATTAGGAGAATTTGATTGGCTGGCTGGCTAGCTGGGTTGTTGAGTGGAGGAGGAATATTGTGTATTTAATGTCTTGTCGCACACACTGCTGACTGTAGCCTTTTTTTGCTTGTTTGTTTAAGGATTAGTTTTCGAATTTGAATGTTATCGTGGCTGTCCAATCTTCATCTTCCTGCAGTATCAAGTCTTGATGTTTCCTCTCCCAGTGTTATGATATCATTTTTGCAACTTTTTTTTTTACTGTAAGATTGTGTGTGTGTGTGTGTGTGTGTGTGTGTGTGTGTGTGTGTGTGTGTGTGTGTGTGCGTGCGTGCGTGCGTGCGGAATGGGTTGAAGGTGAAGGTCGGGTGTGTGTGTGTGTTTGGGTAAGGTGTGTGTGTATGTGTGTGCGTGTTTGTATACACACACACACACACACACACACACACACACACACATAGTAGGCCTCCTTCGGTCATAGCTGACCATGGATAGAGTATATCCAATCTAATGTCTGATTGGGCTGTCTGCTTGGACCAAGCAGCGTCGCCTGTGACTGTAGAGACCGATGCGAGAGAAACGGTCTGTCGCAGCGGTCACATGTGTAAGCTGATGCTCGTCTGTTGGCTGCCGTCCCTTTTCTGCGAGCTCGCTTTTCTGCTGCAGCAGCTGAGAGTTTGTCCTCACCAATCAGTAGCTGATTCTTGAGAGTGCTTCTCCATCTCTTGCGGTCATCTGCAAGGTCCTCCCAGGAGTCAGTGTTGATCTCAAGCGGCTTCATGTCACGATTGCAAACGTCTTTGTTTATCAGCTGTGGGCGGCCGATGCTTCTCTGCTGCTTACCTGGGTAGAGCCGACTGACAGTGACCATTGAGCGCTCATCATTCGTTTCCTGTGTCGTTCAATCAGGTGTCAGTCACGCACACATACACACACATACAGACATGTAACATTTTAAATGTATGACCGGTTTGGTCTATTTACCCCGCCATGTAGGCAGTTTTCGGGATAGGCGTGTATCCTGGGTATGCTCTAGTTTCCATAACACACAGAATGCTGACATGGATCATTGGATCTTTAACGTGCATATTTGATCTTCTGCATGCATATACACACGAAGCGGGCTCAGGCACTAGCAGGTCGGCGCATATGTTGACCTGGAAAATCGGAAAAATATCCACCCTTCACCCACCAGGCAGCGTTACCGAGATTCAAACCCTGGACCCTCAGATTGAAAGTCTCATGCTTTAACTACTCGGGTAATGCGCCTCAGACATGGTATTCAAATGATTCCTAATGCTGTCGAAATAGTTTTGTTGATGATGCGATTCTTTTGTCTGGAATAATTTTGGGACTTCAAAATAGTTAAACGTGTTAAAACAAGAAGCAGATCGTTTGTGCTCAACTGTGAACCTTGATAAAACAAACGTAAGTTTTCGCAAGGTTACTTGGCTGCTTATGAGGAATGGTATTTTGATTATATATTACTGAAAGTTGTAAACACTTAAAAGTACTTATTGCTACTGTTTAGAACCGAATTAAGCCAAACTTGGCAAGGGACGAAACGTGTCGCAAATGTAAGAATTGTGTATTGGAAATACGTAAGACAATGAGAAATTTAAACTATATTTATGTTTATGTGTTCTAGAGAATGTTTGATATCCAAACTGAACTAATACCTACATATGCAGATGAAGTTTGGGGTTACACAAAAATGTACAGATGCTAAACTTTTTCTGGGTGTTCCAATGCATGCCTCAAACAAAGTTATGTATGGTGAAACTGGAAGATATCCTTTGTATGTTAAAACGAATGCAAAGTGTATAAAGTATTGGTTTAAACTGTTGAAAAAGCCTCAGAGTAGACTCTTCTATTCTGAATGTAGTGGTACACTTCCTGTCTGGATGCACAATTCTATTTTGCTGTACTGACCAATTTTGCTTCGTGTTTTTACATGCATTTAATTTGATTCGTGTAACTTTGAAGTATGACTTGATAAACAACATTCTTCGTTTCTGCTGGCTGCGTTCCACTGGGAGATTGTTGTTTTGTTTCAAACGAGTGGCTGGCTCAAATGCAAGAATGGTTTTGCGAAGACACCAACCTAAAAAAGCAAAAACATTTTAAGATAATGATGTGGTTTTTTTTATTCCCCGGTGCAAGCACAAAACACGGATCAGCCAAGGGATTCTGCCTGCTGACATAAGTGTCCATTGATTTGTCTTAGCAGCATGTCATAACTGATAGGAGCTATGTAAACACTCTTCTTGAATACAGTCTGACCAATCTTCAATGGGACAGGAGCAGTGACAAAGCCTTTCAAAGAGGATTCTTGATCGGCCAAACGCATGACCATGTCGCTAGACCTTTCTGGGCTTCTTCTTTAGCCTGTCATACACTGATGTGGCTACAGTTGTCATTTCTGAACCTGAATCCACTTTGGCTTTCACCGTTACTTCGCCGACTGTTAAATGTACCACTGAGGAACTGGCTGAAATCCTGCTAATGTGAAGGACTTCAGGCTCCACTCTGACTCTCTTTGATGGGCTGACTTGGGCGATGCTGTCTGTTCTGGACTGTTTAATGGAACAGCATGATTGGCATTCCCACAAGCCTCTTTTCGTGGACTGATCTCTGTAAGGTCTGCTGTGTTGGGTTGTTTCTGTCAACAGGCACTGACAGTAACCTCCAATCTAGCACTGATTGAGGGAGGAGAAGCTGCCTTCTTCTTTGAGGCGACCTCATGTGATATTTGCGACTACCTCTTCTTCTTCTCTTCTCCACCTCCCTTTTCTTTGTTTTGCCGCTACTTCTTGTATCTCCTACAGTCCTGCTTCTTATGGCCCATCTGCTTACAAAAGAAGCACTTCATGTCAGACTCTGTGTCACTTAAACTTGAAGCCTGATCTCTGCTTTCGCCTTGATGCAGAGTCGAAGATCGCATGCTTGCAATAATCTCCTGCATGACCTCCCTCAGAAAATTGTTCAAAATGTCCTTAAGGAAACTCACTGCATTAACCTGCAGTTCTTTGTCCTCTTTCTGTTTGCTGTCCATCACCATAGAGACATGTTTGAACCACTTGATGTCATTCAAGGTTTCCTCCATTGAACTTGGCTTCTTCAGACAGGCATATTTCCCAGCTTCTTTGTCCTGGCTCCCTTGGCAGAATTTGTTGATAGCTTCTGCCAGACATTGGAAAGCTTGGGTGGCCAGTGACAAAACTCGGTTGGCCCAGTCTTTATATGATTCTTCTGGATGCTGGCCAGCTTGCTGAAACCAGATTCTAGCTGTCTCTGGCAGCTCTCTGGCCCCAAAACGCACCTCCAATTTCTTCAAGATCTGTCTAAATGAACATGTACTGCCCATCTTGGTTGCCATGGTTAAGAAATCTAAGGCCTTTCCCCCCAGGCTCCAGCCCAGGTAATCACGGCACCCATTTTCGGACCAATTCAAGGCACTCCTGTAACTGTCAAATCTCTGTCTGAAAGACAGCCAGTTTGTCTTCCCGTCGTACCTCAAGCTTTCTGGTAGATTTCGGGGGTTCCCTCTTCTTCCTGAGTGATACTATGCTGGACTTTCTCCACTACTGCTGTCAGTGGAATTCAAGTAGAATTTTGATGTTCCCCTGGCAGAGTGACGATCCTGGGTGCGCCTTTCATGGAGGTGCTGGCACACAGAACTAGAGCGGTGATGCCTTCTAGATCACCTGTGCCCTCTTAAAGAGGAATGCAAGCCATAGTCCCAGTCTCTGTTATGTTGCACCTCCTGGGTCTGACGTGCAGACTGGTGATGCCTGCTGAAGAATTCACGTCCCACTGGTGACTGTGCACTGGACTCAACCAAACACGGACTGTATTCTCTGCGTGTCCATGGCCGGGAGTCCAACCTCTGGCGTCTTGTGCGCTGTGTTGTTACGGGGGATAACGATCTGGATGGTGGTCGATAGGTCATGCTTGACCGTACTTCATGCCCATAACGTCGCCCGTGCCTGGTTCTTGGGGAGGGTGACCTGTACTGCAACCACAGAGGGCTGGCTGAGCACACATCACCACCTGGACATGGCCAGACTCGTTATACGGGAATCAGCAGTCCCTTCTCGCACACGTCCGTGGGTGAGTGCTTCCCAGTTTTGGTGCTTGGTTTTGCTGTCAATGCCAGTCTGCTCTGCCGTATTTTTCTAGATCTGTAGCAGATACATTTTTCCAGTCTGGCAGTCAGCTCTTGCCGTGCTGGAGTGTCTTCGTCTCGGTACTGGCAGACCGTTACCCACACAGCTGTCTGCTCTTCTCTGGATTGGCTCAGTTGTCTCCCTGGATACTACTTCCAGGTCACAGGTTACTAATGACATAGAATCCGTCCGTGTTTCACTACAAAACTATGTGAGTTAACAACTTGGACCCGATCCAGACAACCAATCACCTTTGCATGAACGGAGTGCAACGTGTGAATATTCCGTGCTTATCTGTGTTGTGCAATATCATTCGCATTCTCCTATGTACATTATCTGGTAATGCATCAAACAACTTGCTAATTGACATGAAATTAACAGTGCTGTGCTGATGTCAGATACAGATACAGAATTTGGGACTTTTTTTAAAGCCTTTTTGGCTTTTCAACGCCCCTTCTTAATATAGAATAGTTTAGGGTTGCGTACATGGGCATGAAATTTTTTAAACGTTCATTCATCAAAATCGAATGGTTTTATTAATGATTCAGAGTCATTGTCTAGAAGATTCTTGAACTGGTCAATAGTTTTAGCTGTTTTTATTGAATTTTTCAGTGCATTCCATCCTTTAACTGCTCTAAAGCTAAAAGAAAACTTACGAATATCTGTTCTGCAAAATTTTGTGAAAAGGTTAGTATTTGATGTTATATGCAGTGGGAACTAGATTGTACAATCTCTTTATTCAGTATGTATATTTTCCATTTTGATAAAGCTAACAGACTTGAATAATAACTGAAAATATGTATCAATGTCTCGAGAGTCTTTGGTACTTTTTTAAGCCATCCAGAATCAAACTATGTCTATACATCCATGAGCCTACTACGATGAGGTACGTTTCATGCATTACAGAGCTGACTTCAGAATACGTGAATTACATTTATAGCAACTGAACTTACTGTGGAACGCCCAAAAACAACATCTGGACTTATTGGGGAAAAAAGACGTTCTTCAGCACACAAGCAAGAAAAAAAATATATATGACGTTCTTTAAGTACGCCAAACGTGACGTCATGCAAATAATGACGAAATGATAATTATTCTAGTGTCTTAAATTCTTAAAACCCCGAATCGACAAAAACTAATAGCCAACAACCGTGCAATCACCATACAACCTTTGCACAAGGCAAAGACTCTCGAGACATTGATACACATTTTCAGTTATTATTGTCTGTTAGCTTTATCAAAATGGAAAATATACATACTGAATAAAGAGATTGTACAATCTAGTTCCCACTGCCAATAATATCAAAATGATATGTCTATGTCTAAGAGACATGAAGACAAGCAAGTGTCAACATAGATAAGACAATGCAAAAAAAAAAGAAAAAAAAGAAAGACGTCCACACATTTTATGCAGTTAGCACTGGCAGAAAAACGGGAATCTATGACAGCTGACATCAGGCATCACAGTCAGTAACATGTTTTCCAAAAGCAGAACACAAATTATATCATATTCTGCATGAAGCCCAAGAGGCACTGAAACTGGCTGGGATTAATAACCCTGTCATATACAGGAAAGAAGACCATTCTCGCTGGAACACGGAAGAAGAAACTAACCAACCTCAGTGCACAAATAGTCAGTTCTGAGGACATTAGAGGCGACGCCATTGCTCAGTTGGTTATCAATACTCTGAGTAGTCACCAACAAAACAAGACAACAAAAAGAGAAGACAAGAGAGGTACGCCCCATACCACAAAGGACAAAGGTACACATCGACAGGAAGCTCCCTCCCACCCCAGCCACTCCGAGATCCCGTACCAAAGCTGCCAGCTCCCCAAACCGCCATCTTTCCAAGCGATCCTCTGGTCTACCTCAAAAGAATGACCACAACACATCCACGACGATAGATGGCTGTCGAACTACAACGCCTATATAGCTATAACTCCACGTGAGGTCCAACTTCAACGAGGGGGACAGATCCAGCACTAGCAGTGACGAGAGCAAAAACACATCTGACCTTCCGAGTCACCACATAATTCATGACGCTGTACTGGATGGTATCGATGCAGTACAACTTGGATGTGGTGACAGTCTCCAGATCAACATTTCCAAGGTCTCTGACGTTGACAAATGTATAAGCACCTCTAAAAAAATGTAGGCCGATGCTGTTCTTATCCACATCGGTATACAAAAACTAAAAGACCATGCAGCAGAAGATTCAAGTAACTGAATAGTCAGATGTGATGACAATATTCTCAAGAAGAACACCAAAACCAAAGTAATCTTCAGCGAAGTTTCACCGTCAATGGATAAACTTTTACAAGCAAAGAGAAAACTACTACTAAACGCCATGGTATTTGCCAAACTATCAAACCATGAAGAAATCACAGAGTGTCTTTCATTGACAACTACAACCGTAACACCAATCCACGAGCCTACCTAAAGGATGACACCTACCCAACAAAAAGAGGGGACAGTGTACTGGCAGGCAACACTGGTGGCCATTGTGCATGATTTGTTTTGGGAAAAACTACGCCCCCACAAGTTCCCCAGCACTCACCACCACCACTCCTCCAACACCGTCAGACCAGGACTGAGACAGCTCCACCGACCACGGAACTACAGACGACAGGAGAGAGATAATTCGATCGCGACAGAGATCAAACCTGGCAAAGGCGTTGGGAAGACGACATGTACCGGGACGATTATTACGAACACCGTTCTTACAACACTTCCTACCATTCTGGACGTCAGCGGTACGAACGACAGGTCGGCCACACCCCCACCAACATCAACAACGACTGGAAATGTGAACGTTCATACAACAGTTATTACTCCAAAAAGGTTATGGCAGACGTAACAGCTACGGCAACGACTACAGTCAGCGTGGATACAATCAGTGATACATATTATACAGTGCACTAACAGTAACGAAAAATGTACAACACTCCTGTAATTCAAATCATATCAGGGAACTTAAAAGGCTACAGAGAAACAACAGATGGTGTTAAAATCATCAAATTTTGATAAGAAGTCTTGAACATGTTAAGTAATTATGATATTGTATTTCTACAAGAAACACATTCGGATAATGAAAATGCCAAAGATCTATCCATCCCCGGCTCTGAAACCGGCACACATTACCTTAGACCAAGACGTGCAAAGGCACAGAAGTCATCTGGTGGTTTGTCAGTTTTTATAAAAGAAGAAATACGAAAAGAAGTTAAATTCCTCCCATAAAATAACAGCAACATAGCATGGATTTATATTCCAAACAGCAACTCTAACAACGAAGATACATATGTCAGATGCGTAAACATCCCCCCATAATTTTTTTGTTTGTTTGTTTGTTTTTTGTTTTGGGGTTGTTGTTTTTTTTGTTTTTGATAAATCTAGATACAGACAACGATACGCATCACCAATGAATCACTCAGTCGATGAGTTACACTCCACATTATCTATGGACAAACTAACACATAAACGTGGAAGAAAACTCATCAATATATGTATGAATAATAATATGTACATCTTGAATGGAAGAACACTAGAGACTTAAACGGTAAATTAATATATATATATATATATATATATATATATATATATATATATATATATATATATATATATATATATATATATATATATAACTTCGCAAGACGGAAGCGTAGTGGATTATTTCATTTGTCAATAAACCTTACTGAAAAATGTCATATCATTTAAAGTACTTTCACTCAGTAGGTTATCGGATCATTGAACGTTAGAACTACGTATCCGCTTACCACTAAGGGCCACATCACAAAGACAAGACATCGCCAAATTTGACGAAAGAGAAGATCGGTAAGCTTGTTGGAGACCTTACAAACACGCTTCATTCAGCTGCTGAACTATCACTTAAAATGAAAGATAAAAGCAAAGGGAAAACACGAGAAGAAAACACAAGAAATGGTTCAATAAGGAGTGCCACTCTCAAAGAAAAAAAAACTGAGATCACTCTTTAATGCCCCAAACAGAAATCTGTTCAACCGAAGTCTCCAAGAAAAATACTTCACTTATAACATATCATACCAAAAACCGGATACAGAAAACTAAGAATACCCACAGAAATGCACTCATCTAAAAACTAAATGAAACACAGATCCCTGTTAAAAGAGGAGTCCTACAAGGTAATACACTCAGTCCTACACTTTTCAATATCTTTAGTAATGATATCATTAACTCTCTACATGATCCAGACTCTCCAAAAATCGGCGTGTCAAGCTCATTTCAAGTATCATGCTTACTCTACGCTGATGATATTGTTATTTTGTCAACAACTCAAAATGGATTACAAACAAAATTGAACAGACTAAACGACCACTGCAATCAATGGGGATTAAAAGTAAACAGAGACAAAACAAAAGTTGTCATACTTTCCAAACATGATCCTGTGCTTCCACACTTTTTCAAGATTGGAGAAGATATCATAAATACAACCGATTGTTATAAATATCTCGGAATAATCTTCCACAAAAGTGGAAGTTTTGAATTTGCCCAGGATCATCTTACTAAACAAGCGACAAAAGCTGTCCATTTTCTAAGGCGCTCAATTCGAGGCAAAAACATAAACATAAAAACAATGAACTTGTTTGACTCTTTGATAACCTCTATCATGTCATATGGGTCAGAGTTTTGGTTTCCCTATGCCGTAAAACAAAGAGACGCAAACACTTCGTTCTCACTATATGAGCTTTTAGAAAAATGCTTAACAAAAACATTTCCTCACGAAAATCTTCACATCAAATTCTGCAAACGACTTCTGGGTGTACACAATTAAGCATCAAACCTTCCGGTACTAGGTGAATTGGGACGATTTCCTGTGGGCTTGAAAATTGTCTGTCATATTATTTCATTTTGGATACATATAATAGAGTCACATGAGAATTCGTATATAAAACATTGTTATAATGATATGATTGAAAAGCAAAACTCTAAAGATAACAAGTGTCTTCATTTTATTAAATCTGTTCTTACCTCACTTGGATTTGATCACATGGCTGAACCAGGGCACACTGAATGTCAACAGACTGAAGTTTGCACTTTTAAAGAAACTTGAGTGTCAGTACATAAATTTCTGGAGAAAGCAGATAAACGAAAATGAATCTAAGTTAACATTTTACAATAATGTTTCTAAAGAATACAGACTTGAACCATATCTGATCAATTCAGGAAAAACTGAGCATACAACCGCCATGTGCAGACTTCGCATCAGCGCACATGATCTCCAAATATGAAGAGGCAGGTACACAGGTACTGAAAAACATGCAAGAAAATGCAAAACATGTGGTGTATTAGAAGATGAATATCATTTTCTAGACAAATGTATTAGATATAAATATTTACGAAAAATCTTCTTACCAGATATAAAGTCTGAATTCACAAAATTTGATGATATTAATACAGTGAGTCAATGGTGTAATTACGACCCCATACAACCCCGACTTGCAAAATTCATATATGAATGTTTCAGAGAACACGTCACGTTTTAATTAGAACACCTTAAATTTAGTTGTTGTTGTTGTTTTTGTTTGTTTTGTTGTTGTTGTTTTTCCCTTTATTGTTGTGTCTATAAACCATTCACAAGGTTTTCATGACAAATAGATATGATTCTGATTCTGATTCTGATTCTGATTCACACACACACACACACACACACACACACACACACACACACACACACACACGTGCTCCAACCCACCACACACACACACACGTTTCAAGTTCCAAGTTTTAATTATCCTTTCACTCCTATTGGAGTATGGAGGATTACTGCAAAATAAACTTTTCATGCCCAGAACAAACATTTCCAAATACACAACAATGTCATATAAAAGTTGAGAAAACACAATTGTCTTTTAACTCCAAAAGTATAGCTAGGCAACATTTGCAAATCTAATCATCTTACTTACAGCTAAAATTACTTTTTTGCCTCCTTTGAGCATATTACAAAAATTAAAAACCGATTTTGGAGACAAATGTTTTTGGGAACATATCTATTTCGTAACTGATCATAACTGGGACATTCCATTATAAAATCAAACTCATCACCAATCACAGACATGTTACAAACCTTACAAAGCCGTAACTCTCGTGGTATGCCTTTGTGTCTCCCTGTTTCTATTTCCAGCTTATGATTACTACTTCGACATCTGAAGAAACTGATAACGTAATTATCAGGCATTTGACATATATTTTTATCTACCTAATCCACTTGTGAAAATTTCGTTAAAACAAACATTTACTACTCGCCTCTAGTGCATATCTCCATAGATTTTGAAAACTATCTCTCAAAGCAATGTTGACATTCTTGCAGAAAGATTCCTTCTCCAAGAAGAATTGAGTATCCCAAACACAGTCATACCCTGCTTCTATTAAAATTTGTCTGATACAACTCATCCATTTTGAAGAATAAATACCATTTCGATATAAGTCAAGTAATATCAAATATATTTTCCCAGAATATTTTTCTGTGTTTGATATCACTAAGCTGGTCCAAAACCGAACTAATCTTATTTTCACTAACACACTAATTGGATAAATACCAGTTTCTCCATTAACAATTTGGGTCATAGTATTTCTGTTCAGTTTGAACAAGCGTTTCAAAAATTTCAATTCTAATTTTTCAAGTATGTCTACATTTTCATAACCCCATATTTCTGCACCATACAACAAAATAGGAACACACACACACACACACACACACACACACACACACACACACACACACACACACACACACACACACACGCACACATGCACGCACGCACGCACGCACGCACGCACACACACACACACACATGCACGCACGCACGCACGCACGCACGCACACACACACACACACACATAAACATACACCGCCACATACACCGATTAACACATGGACGGGAGAGAGAGAGAGAATCAATATATTACAGTAAACGTTTGTTTGTTTTTAAATCAGATGACAATAGATACACTGTTGCTGTTCTCTGTGAATTCAAACCATGACAACTGCAACTACTATTACAGTAACTAAAAGTATACTTGCACAGTTGCTATTGTGCCTATCATGAGAAAACAAACAATGAACAACTGATACATGTATACGAAAAACAAAAAGAAAAAAAAGTTTCAACAAAACCAACCAACTAAACAAAGGAATAATTGATAAGAATTTTTTAAACAGCATTAACAACTGATCAATACCAAAACGTGAGACACAAATGTCCTGTTTGTAACTGCCAACTGTAGTTTCCACATCTGAGACATTTATGGTTGAAAGGGTTGAAAATATACATACAGATCTGATTTGGAGATAGGTAGATAAATGCCCGTTTGTACGTATAGGGGAAGGGGGTTCCACAATGATGCACCTGAAAATGCAACGATAGTTTTGAACATATCGGTTCGGGTGCATAGTACAATGTATCTGTAAGAGCCATATCGGCATAAGACTCAGATTTTTAGATATCGTGGTGCTACGTTATTGAGCACTTTGTGCACGAATAATGCGTTGTTAAATTCCAGCTTTTTCTAACGAAAGGATGTTTAATCTGGCTTCTTTTTCTTTGGCAAACAATGAAGGATTTGGTAAAATTATTTTGGCTACTCTTTTGTGGAGGGAATTCAGCTTATTCCGGTGAATGTCTGCAGCATAGCAGCATAGATGCTTAATTGATATGAAAAAGTCAGTGAGCGTGGAAGTACATTTTTGGAGCATCAATGTCAATGTTAGGCTTGAGCTGACTAAGGAAAGACAGACTGCTTGCCAACATTTTATCTTAAAAGTTCATTTGAGATTGCCATTTGATTTCATCATCTATGAGATTTGAGACTGCCATTTGAGGTTATCATCTATTACGATTCCTGAGATGCGATGCTCGTTGACTTGTTCAATGCAGTTGTCTTTTAATGTTGTGTGTTGTTTTTTTGTTGTGTTTTTTGTGTGTGTGTCTGTGTGTGTGTGTTTGTTTGTTTGTTTGTTTTTTGTTGTTGTTTTTTTGTCTTGGTTTGATAATCATACTCTTTGTTTGTTCTGCTTGTTTGTTTCGGGGATGAAGTCCCATTGAATTTGATTTGCACCATTCAGAAATATCATTTAAGTCCCTTTGAAGAGAATGTTGAACTGCAGCAACGCTGACACCATTGGAATGGAAATGTCATCTGCAGAAACGATCACACTGAGGTATGATAGGAACAAAGGAAGATCACTGATAAATGTACAGATTAGAAGTGATCCTAGAACGCATCATTGCGGAAATCCACCTGTTATTGCTTCCACAGAAGAGAAGTAACCATAAGTAAACACGAGCTGTATTCTGTCGGTAAGGTTCGATTCGACCCAGCGTGGTTGGGTCTCTGAGATATGACAATTTTTTTAAGTTATATTTTGTGGTTAACGAGATCAAAATCCTTCTTTAAATCAAGAAAAACAGCACCTGCTATTCCAATGCGGTTGAAGCCAGACAACCATAAATCACACAAACGGAGATAGTGAGAGAGACAGAGACAGAGCGAGACAGAGAGAGAAGGAGGGAGAATGAAGGGGAAAGAGATGGAGGAAGAAAGAAGCATCAAGGTAAAATTTTACAGATGTTTCATTGTCATTATTTGAGTGCCTCATTATTTTATCTAATTTCATTTTAAATATCTTTTTGTCTGTCCGGTGTGTGTGTGTGTGTGTGTGTGTGTGTGTGTGTGTGTGTGTCTGTGTCTGTATGTGTGTGTGTGTGTGTGTGTGTGTGTGTGTGTGTGTGTGTGTGTGTGTACGCGTGTGTGTGTACGCGTGTGTGTGTGTGTACGCGCGCGTGTGTGTGTGTGTGTGTGTGTGTGTGTGTGTGTGTGTGTGTGTGTGCGTGTGTTTGGGTGAGTGAGTGAGTGCGTGAGTGAGTGAGTGAGTGAGTGAACGGGTGCGAAGATGTTTATTTTCTGACCAATGGTTGTCTCAAATGCGTACAAAAAGCCGATCGCTCAGCAACTGGGCATTCCCCGCAGTTTGACTTCGCCTTCATTCAGAAGAGATCGAACAATGTTTCCCATTGCACTCAGCCTGAAGGCAAACGTCAAAGTGAGGGATCCTCCACGTTCATATCCTTACCACTGGTTCCAAGACTGCAGCCTGAGGGCGACTGCCAAGATGACGAACTTACGTAGCACTTCAGGAACACTGTTTACTTACACGCATCTTTTGGTTCAGTGCCTGAGCCACGAAGTTTGCATGCACATTCTGGCCTCTTTCTGTATTATGCGTTTAAAAGGAAATGCCAAGTGTCCATGAAACACACGTCATGCAAATGTCAAAGTGATGAAATAGTATTTCTTCATAACTCCGAAAATAAAAGGCTGGCATTAAAGAGGTGAAATGTACATGCACATCCTGGACGCTGTGAAGCATACCACGAAAAAGCAAATATTGTCATTCTATCTACATGTAAATAGTAGAGTAACCATTTTCGCGCAAAAAACAAAAACAAAACAAAAAATCCATACAGCACGCAGACTGAAAACAAAATTCCTGAAAGATGATTCTTTTTCATGAACTTCTAAACACTATTTCCAGTAGTACTCCAATATAATTATGACTGTCAGTATCAAAAGTGACGAATTTTACAATTTTACATGTACACCACAATCATTTTGTAGATTTGTAGGATGTATGTGGTACAAAAAGATGTTTAAATGCTTATTCATAATTTATGAAAGAACATATTTTATTTTACAACTAAAGAGAAACTGTTTGGGGCTTCTCTCTTGGGCTGCAGCCAACAATATGAACTGTGTATTTCGTGATCACGGAGACTTATTTCGTCAGGAAGTCGACCACTTCCATTTGTCTCCATCACACCTTTCTTTAATCAATCTTGAATTAATAAACAAATGAATATATGTCTCTTTTTTGTAATTAGCGCTTGTCCTCTTATGCGCAAGGTAAAAATTTTATACAGCAAAAGAAGAAGACAAAAATGCAGGCAGTGTGGTCTCTCATAATTCCTACAAGAATTATTGAATTAGCCAATGAGGGGAAGACCAAAACTGATTTTCAGTGGGTGACTATTACTGAAACCTTGAGAGACTGATGTTGTGAGATTGTGAACGCTTACCAATGTAGGTAAAGAACCAATTACTGATTGTATGTGTCCTGGTGCAGTTCCAGAACGAAAGATCGATACGGGTCGAATGAACATGTCCACTGCAGTCCCTAAATATATGACCAGTGCCGTCCTCACGTTGAAGAGAATAGAAAATACACTCACGGAGAGGATGACAACTCGGGGCCTCGAGAGAACAGCTAATCCCGTGGAGACTTACAACAGAACAGAGTCTTCCACAGACTGTACTCAGTTTGATAAGGAAACGCCTCTTAACCGGTCAGCCACACCATCTTTGTCTACCTATGATGGAAAGTATGGAACATTGACAACCTTAAACATAAGTGAATGCAGCGAATCACGAAGGTGGCTTTATGTATCAAAGGGTAAACTAGTTGTATCAACTAGAATCGTGGAAACTTCAACGAAACTTTGTCATGTGCATCTTCAACTTCCTGAGAGAATGAGAACATCAGGATGTCAGTATGTTTTTCGCGTCAAAATATGGAGTGTGCCTTGCACTATACTGAATAACTATATGATACATGTGATGGATGAAAAGATGCCCTTCGGTGTCAGAAACTACCTGAAATTAATTTCATGTTTTGATCTGTACGGGTCAGTGCCGTTGCAAATAACCAGCTTCAGTGACAGTCTGCTGCTTGTTTTTTATATGCAACATTTTGGATTCAATGTCATTTCAGACCAAACGTCTTTCGTGGTGACTTATGAAGCCGTGACTTCGGAGAGTGTGAGCAGAGCACAGCTTGAGATTCATTATAAGACACCAGGTAAACATTTTCATGGTGTTATTGCTGTTTGAATATGAGTAGCGTTTATACAGTGTTTGCATTCTCACCACTCTGTTCATAGGAGTTTATTATCGACTCATTTTGTCTTATTTTCCGTCTCTTTCTGTTACTCCGTCTCTGAATCTGAAAATGTACATCTTCATCTGTGGATGTAGACTGCAATTTTCAGATTATTGATATCATAATAAACTTTTTCAGGTTTCATTTTTGGATAGGTGTGATGAAGTCTTTACGATACGTGCGAAATGAATGACGTTGCGGACTGACGATTGGAAGAACGACTTCAGAGTTATATCACTGTGGGGTTGCTTTTTGGGAGGGGAGTCGTGGTCAATGGGGCATGGAGGGGAGGTGGGTTGGGGCTTAGGCCGGATCTTACCTAGAATTGAATGTAGTATGATCTCAAATGTGAAGATCTGGACCACATAGAGAAGTGCCATCCATTCCATTGATTCATCTTTGGATGTGTTGCTCAAGTTATCTGACACCACAGATGTGTGTGCTTCCTGGGCCTGGTTGACGCTAAGACATTTCATAAAAAGAAGCAAAGAGTACTGGCATGTCAGTAAGTCTGAAACCAACATGATTCTCCATCGCATAGTTGGTGGTGTCCTAAGGTAATGTTGAATCAGAGCAGGCATTGGTGAGCAATATAGACCTGGCTTAGTAGCAATGCAGTTGCTGATATACTGTGAGGCCCCAAGCGATGAAACTTTAATGCCAAATAATAGTTCTCTGCGGACGTCCACGCTCGGACTAAGGCTGAAAGAGTTGGGCATGCCTGTATATTGGAGAATTCGAGTGGTGTGGGGCTAATGCCATTGGCACGAGGATTTTTTTCTCACTCACTTTTATGGTAGTTCGTATCTTGCTTATTTCCAAGGACATTAATATAAATTCGACCCCACCTACTCGAAGAAATATAAACTGTAATATTAGTACAGTGACGATGTCAAATTGATGTGCCCAGTTTCAGGATTCATCCAGTCCCCAGGCTGGTACAACAGAACCACCTACCCGACCAGCACCATCCTCTGCCACACCATTGACAACAAGAGGGTTGAAGCCATCATGCTCAGTGTCGTCGACGTCCAGATGGAGTTTCCAGACCCAAGATGCAGCCATGACTACATTGCTCTTTTCCTGACAGCAGAATGTTCTGGTGACAGATTGTGGCAGTTGTGCAAAGCTCCCCTGCCCAGACCTACCCTGTACACTGTCAGTCACCTTTCTGTGCTGTTCGTGTCAGACAACGACGTGATACCTCCATCTAAAGGTTTTAAACTGATCGTCACACACCACAGTACTGATGCTCTGCTGCAAAAACTTCCAGGGGAAAGGTGGAACTGCTCTGTTCCTCACTGGCCTGCCTTTCAGATCCACTTCCCTTGCGATCTACACATGGATTGTCTCTGGGGAGAGGACGAACAGCCCTGTTTCTACACAAGCAGTACCTGTGGTGTAGGTCAGATCACTGTCAACGGAAGGTGTTTTACGTACGTCAAACCTTCAACGAAACTCACTTGGTATGACGCGTTTGATGCCTGCTTGACACGAGGAGCTCAGCTGGCCAGCCTTGCTTCACAGGTGGATATGGAGTCCATGTTTTCTGTTCTGGAATATAGTGATGCTGACCTTGTCATCGTCGGGCTGTGGTCGGCTACTTCATCTTTACCAAACATGTAAGAATGGCATAATGTAGAATGTTGTCTAAATGCTCACCTGCGCCATTTGTCCAGTCTGGAACATTGGCTGATAAACAGCGCTCTCGAACCATTCCAGTCCTATGCTAGTCATTCCACATGTCCCCAGGTGCGTCCTGTCCTGTTTATGCCAGCCTCCAGGTCACCCCACCATGTATTTCTTGGACCTCCTCACGTTCCCCTGTGCGTTCCGGGTGACGGCTTGTTTTGTGACACTGGATTCAGGCTTGTGGAGTGTGTCGCCGACCCATCTCCAGCATCTTTGGAGAATCTCTTATGCAGCCCGCTGTCTTGTTCGTTCCCATATTTCTTCATTAGTGATTCTGTCCGGCTGGCGAATCAAAGGAATCTCTCTTAGTCAGGTGAAAGTTTGGATTCTCTTCATGGCAGTGACAGTGGTTCTCCAGATCTACTCCATACAGTAGGACAGGCTCCAGTAAACTGATGAAGATCCTGATCTTAATAATAATGTGTGCGATCTCTGGATCCACACACATTCTTCAGCTGATGGAAATCCGCCCTTGCCTTGCAAATGCAAGTTCTGATATCAGCATCTTTTCCACCCTGCTTGTTAATAATGCTGCCAAGGTATGTGAAACTCTCCACTTCTTCTAGCACTATACCTTTCAGCTTGATGGGTGGTGTGTTTGCTGCATTGACGTTGAGGATCTTGCTCTTCCCTCTATGAGTTGTGGTCCAGGCAAGCTGTGGTTTCCACAACAGTGCCGGTCTTTTTAAGCATATGTTGTTGGGGGTGGAAGAGAAGGGCCAGATCGTGTCTGCAAAGTCAAGGTCGTCCAACTGTGCCCAAGGTGTCCACTGATGCCATTTTACTTCTGGGCTGTGGAAGTCTTCATAAACCAGTCCATCACAACCAGGAACAGGAAAGGCACCAGCGAGCATCCTTCCCTCTCTCCTGTCTTTATTTGGAAGGCTTCTGTGAGTTGTTGGCCATGGACCAACCTGCAGGCCATTCCTTGATATGAGTTCTGGGTGATGTTCGGGATCTTCTGTGGCACATCATAGTCTCAGTAGCTTCCAGAGGGTACGTCTGTCCACGCTGTTGGGTACCTTCTCGTCGTCAATGAAGTTGACGTAGAGAAGTGAGTTCCACTCAAAAAACTGTTCCAAGATAATGCACAGTATTGCTGTCTGGTCAGTGCAGGATCTGCAGGATCTTCAGGATGCTAAAGAAACATAGTTTGTTGATCTCGGAGCTGGGGGCCAACAGCGTCCTTCATACTGTTCAATGGGACACAACTGCACACTTTGCTGGTGACGGACACCTGTATTACCCCTCTGTAGTTTGAGCAAGAGCTAAGGTCACCTGTTTTTGCTCTTTCCACTCTAGGGACTTCCTCCTCTTCCCAGATCTGGCTAAGCAGTGGGTAGAGCATCTCTACTCTCACTGTCAGTCTTTAGCGCCTCTGCCGGAATATTGTCTGGTCCTGCAGACTATGGGGCCTTCAGAGTTGCAGATTGCAGCCATTTCTTAGCTGCTTGGCAGTCTGTGGATCTCTTCTTTTGTAGGCATAATAATAATATTAAACAGTAATGTCACCATTTCTCTCTAAGAACTCAGGGTGCTTTTCATGAAGAAAGTTACAAATTACATAAATCATTCATGATCACTCTTTCAGGGATATGAAGAGGAAGGCTGTTCCAATCATGAAGAGCATCAAAAAGGAAAGAACGTTCTTTACAGGTCTCTCTGGTTTGCCGAACTTTCCAGACAGTTTCTTGATGGTGGCATAGAGATCCTCCATATGTCCTTGGTGAGCTGCTTTTTCTGCTTCTGTTGCCAGTGTCTTCTTGTACCTGCACTTGTCTTTCTTGACGCCCCTCTTGATGTTTCTGTTCACTGCACATTACTCTACCTGTGCCTTTACTTTTCCGGATCCTGTGCGACTCTTGTGATCAATGTCGTCTTCAATTTGCTCTCTTCTATCGATTCCAAGATTTCTGCTAAGATTCTCTTTGGCTGTGTTTCGTGGGGCCCACCATTTCCTGACAAGGTGATGTTACTGTTCCCTTCACTCCATTCCACTTCTTGCCAATGGTTTCATCTTCTATCGGGTCTTGCAAGATCTGGAACGTATTTTAGAGTGAGGTCTAGGTATTTCTAGCTTGACTGAGTCCATCAGGTGTTGTAGCGCTGGCTTTGGTTGCTCACCCGGTACAGTTCCATTTCAACTTGAGCGTCAAGGGCGACAAGAAGATGGTCTGAAGCAATGTCTGCTCCTCGTTTGACCCGTTCTCCGTTGACATGTCTGTTGATGCTGTGATGGAAAAAGTTTCCGTGAATGACCAGGTTGCCTATGGTAAGTGACAACACAAAATCTTTGCCACCAGTCTAAAAAATCCCCTGATTTTCCTTTAAAAACATTTTTCCAACAGGTTTATAGCATGAAAAGATTCACAATGTGGAGAACTTCAGAATGTTAATATGTATCAGAAAGAATTTACTGTAATAAAGAGGAAACGAACACAAATGTCAGAGTGAAATATTTTTGCACTTCTTGTTATCATTCTACTTTATATATTTGTGTGGTTTATTTATCTGTCCAATGATCTGTTAGTATGAATACGTGTATGTATGTGCATGCGTGTGTGCGTGCATGTGTGTGTGTGTGTGTGTGTGTGTGTGTGTGTGTGTTTACATCACAATCTGCAGGTATAAGAACATGTGGCAGTGGGTAGACAAAACTATGGCCTACTATCTGGACATTGAAGGCCCAACCATATCGTCTCCGTGTGTTGTGGTCAACTTAGCCAAGCAACCATTACGCCTTACTGTAGTGTCTTGCAGTAGTCTTCTAAAGGCGGACTTTCTCTGCCAACATCGTCATCCTGATTCTCATCATTCATCACAAAACGCACAGGAACCCTCTCAACGAATTGCCCAAGCCTTCCCGGCGTCACCATTATCGTCCTCATTTTCAAGTTCCTCCTCTCTTCCGCCTTCTGTCAGAATTTCCCGAAACATTAGTCTGACGCCCATGAAACTTGATTTGACCAGATGCGCAGCCAACCACAGCACCCATCTGTTTTTGGCTTTTGATCCTTTGTCCTCCTGTTGGCCACACGGGGCAGAGGTTATGGCTGTCACAATACGTCCACCTGTGTTCATGTGCAGCAGTGCTGTGGGTCATGTGCCCTTCACCTTGGTGTGTGACCATCGGCACGACTGCAAGGATGGTAGTGACGAGAAGTTCTGTGTCTCCTTGCCCTGTCATACCAGTGTGCAATTCAAGTGTAGAAACAAGCAGGTGAGTTTTCGAGCATTAAATTTGAATGAGAAACATAACGAGTATATGGAATTTGATTGAGGAACACGAGTATAACGTTTTATACTAAATGTATTGATATTAGCGATAAATACCCAATTGGTACGTTTTGTTTTTTTGTGGGTTTTTTGTTGTTGTTTTTTTACAAAAAATACTTACTCAAGCTCAGTTTCCTTATCTGCCAAAGAAATAATGAATTCCGACAAAATCATTTTTGCACAGCAAGCCTTCATTTTCTAATCCTGAGCAATGTGTCAGTTACCGACACGTCAAAAACCTGATTCAAATGCATTTTTATTGTTGACGAAAATTTCAAATAAACACAGACGTTTTATCTGCACAAACCCGTTTCTACCTATTGTCCATTGCAGTGTATTTCCCGTTCAGTGCGTTGTGATGAAAGTGAGCAGTGTTTGGATGGATCCGATGAACTTGGGTGCTCACGTAGCTCTACCACAGCCATGGTCAACATCAAAACACTTTCTCCCCCTGCACTGGTTGAAATGGATGGACGAGGAAACTTCACCATTGCCCCACTACCCAGCAACTCCACTTTCTGCCCAGACACTCACTTCCAGTGTGCTGATGATGGCTACTGTCTGCCTGTCTATGTGCTGTGCAATGGAGTGTATGACTGCCCACAACATGAAGACGAGATGACGTGTGACAACAGTCAGTGTCCAGGCTTCTATCGCTGCCGGGCTTCCACTGTCTGTGTGCATACTGACCACTTGTGTGATGGTCAGTTCCAGTGTCCACAGCGTGATGACGAACTGCTGTGCAATGCTACCTGTCCACACAGCTGTGTCTGCTATGGCCTGGCTTTCTTCTGCTCACAGCCATTCTCGGCTGGTGACTTTCCGGATCTGAAGTTTCTGGAGGCACGTGGAAGTTACCTGTCACCACACTCCATCTGTGACAACAAAATGCTGATTCACTTAGGTTTAGCAGACTGTAACATAAATGATTTGCCATACCTCACCTTGCCCAATCTTCATGTTCTTGATCTAAGTGACAACATTTTAGCTGCTTTGAACGATGATAATCTTACTTCCCTTGTTAATCTCCAATTTCTGAATATGTCAGGTAACCCTTTGCAATCGATGTTCAGTGGGTTTCAAATGAATTTTTTCCCATCAGTTCATAGACTCTCCTTGTCAAATATTCAGATAGCATCTCTTGATGCAAATAAATTTTCAAAATTTCCTGAACTTCGTGACATAAACCTAGCTAACTGTGCCATCAAGCACATTTTAGGAGATTTCAATGGTAACAAAAAGCTGCAAACTATTGATTTGTCTAATTCGCCAATAGCTTCTTTCCATTGGAACGTATTTCAAGGATTGCAAAGCTTACAAAACGTGAAAGCAAGTAACTACAAGTTGTGCTGTCAAGCGATACTTCCAGAACACTTCAATTCCATTAACTGTCTAGCATCTATAGATAGAGTATCGTCTTGTGGATCCCTATTACGTTTGAAGTCTTTTCGTGCTGGATTTTCAATTTACGCTATGTTGGCCTTATTTGGTAATTTCAGTAAATTTCTGTATCTTGTGCTTAGTAGGAAAGTGGCTGATGGACAAGGAGTTGTTATATTTATTTCACATTTAGAGATTTCAGACTTTTGCATGGGTGTGTACCTTGCAATTATTAGTACGGCAGATGCTGTTTACCGAGATACTTATCTCTGGGAGGACGTGGTCTGGAAAACGAGTGTTGTGTGTAAACTAGCGGGCTTTCTTTCCTTGCTATCCAGTCAAGTGTCAGCATTCATTATGTGTCTGATCACTGTGGACAGGTTCGTTGTTATCCGATTTCCGTGTAAAAGTAATATGCATTTCAGTAAAAGGTCAACACATTCTATTTGTTGTGTTGCATGGATTCTTGGTGTGATGTTAGCCACTGTTCCCATGCTGCCTTGGATGCAGTATGGGCAGTTCTATGGCCAGTCTGGTATTTGCAGTCCTTTCCAATACTTTTCTAAGAAGCACTTTAAGGGGCACAGCTACACCTTTAGTGTTATGGTCATTGCCAATGTTGTCATCAGTGCTGCGACAAGTGTTTGCCAAGGCCTCATTTCCTTGTCCATGCCTGTAACTTTGATTGCTTTTTCCCACAACTCTGTTCAGTGTCAGGACATTGTGCTTGCCCGGTGTGTGGCTACAGTTGTGATGACTGACGTGCTACGCTGGTTTCTTGTGGGATTTGCTGGTTTGATGGAAGCTGGTGGCCTTCATCTTCCTGATGACCTTGGTGTTTTCCTTGCAGTGTTCATTCTGCCCTTCAGTGCAGCTGTCAACCCTCTGCTCTACACTCTCAGCACAATTCTGGAGAAACGACGTTTGGAACAACAAAAACTTATCGTCAAGAAACTTATCAACCAGTTAAAAATTAAAGCAAATTAAAGGGAATGAAAAATAACAAATTATTATCGGTACATACTCGGGAAATAAAAATCCTGCTGAAGATAAATGTTAGTTATTTATCTATCAAGCACATCAGAGAGTTGTGGGAGAACATGAACTGGGCTTGTCTGGAGCTGATGCACACATGAACTCTCCATCAATTTTATATGGGTATAAAATTCTAATCATCTAGTTACGAAATTCTAATTATTACAAAAGTTGTTTTCAGTGACATAATTATGTGGGATTTGCTTCTTCTGGTTTGATCTCTCTTTTTCTTTTCTTTTGTTTTACTAAAAGGACGTATCTTTTCCTATTTATTTTAACATGTTCTTTAATAGATTGTTTAATCAGAAGATTGTGAATGTTTGCTTTATTCCTGATGCTTAGCTATATTTTTCCCATCATTGTTGTGAGATTCCTGTTCATTCACTGAAGCCCTCCATTCACAGTGCACAAGAGAACCGCGTGTTGTCCAAAGTTCACGAAAGACCGAGCGACCATCAAGACACTCAATACCAACGTTTCACTACCTTGTATCAATGTGTGAGACGTGTTTTCTATTGCAACCTGAACCTTACTCTTAGCTAGTCAACTGATAGCACGTGTTCTTGAGGTTGCAATTTTAATGATAGTAGTGTGTTCGTGTGGGGAAATAGTTGACTTTTAGTGCATTGTGTGAAAGTGATCGGGAGAAAAAAGGAAAGTGAAGGAAATGGCTCTTTCCAAATCGAATGCATATGCTTCAAGCAGATACCAAAAGTCCCCACTAGAACTGGGATCAAATGACGAAGGAAATTAATGTCATTTGCAAACATTTCCTCTGTGCCACCATCACAAAATGAACCATCTCTCTGAGGTATATTTCACAATGTTCAGTGTCCCTCTCAGAAAATGGATAAACATGGAGGAGATTGTCGCCAGCACGAAGAAAAGAAAATGGGAGTCTGACCCAGACACTGATCTTCTGAAAAGTAACGACAAGGGAGAGTGACGGAGACACTGTAACCAATGCTGAAGAAGCAGATGAGCTGAAGAGGGAATGATTCCGCCCAAACCTACTTGAGTATCAAGAAGATTACGACGTTTTTTGCGGATATTGTGCCACTCTGGAGCAAGGTCATTCGAGTGAGAGTTCAGATCAAAGCTGACGGATAAGAAAAAAACATACTTTGGGAGTTCCCACAGCAATCCAGGAAGCACTACAGCCCCAAAACCCTATGCACGAAAAGCAGACATTCCTGTGATGACCACACAAAAATCCCTTTCCAAGGCAGCAGTAGCCATGACACAGTACACTGACCAGTTGTTGAAGGTCAAAAGCTCTATCACCATGCTAAAGCAATATTCAATTGCTGCAGTACTTTGTCTTCAGCATCACAGAGCTCTCCGACTTACTATTGCCTTAACAGGTCACGTAAATCGAGACAAATTAAGAAAGCGGAAAGATATGAATAACCAGTGTCTTCCCCGTGAATAATCTGGCATCTGTGCACCGCACATGGCCATTACCCCAGTGCTTCTATACAGAGTGGACTATCATAAGTCATAACAGGAAGCCCGGGAATCATAGAAACTGGGGTAGAACAAGAGAAGCCAGCCATAAAGGTCGAATGCAGGCCACAGGCAGACAGACAGTTGCGGGGCTATTTTTGGAGGAAGCATGGAAGCAGGGGACATTCTCCAAAGTCAAAGCCAAACGTTCTTCTGGAAGAAAGACCAAGGAAACAGAGCCACCGACAGTAACACAGACCCACGCTGATTTGCCCAGATATCAAGCCAGTGACTTTGAATTTTGCTTGTCCCTTCTGAGAATGTACCTTGGAAAAAAAGCATGAACATTTTAAGGTGGGAAGTATAAAAGAAAAATACAGCCATTCGGAAGAATTTACCTCCGTACACAAACACACACACACACACACACACACACACACACACACACACTCATCCACTGACCTGTTGGAATGTTGTGCAAACTGCAGTGGGTCTGACAGCCTGTGAGAGATCTTAAGAATGAAAGCATGAAACCCAAATCAAATTATGCCGCTTGTATCTAAGCCGACTACAAAGGGAACATTTTAGAGCTGAGCATGATATCCAGCATAGCTGGGTATGACGTTGAATGATATGTACTCCATGCTTTGTGCCATATGCATGATCCCCTGCACCTGGCAAGATATATCCAACAGCTACGTGATGGGGGTCTGTCGTTAGGCTAACAAGCAATCGGCGATATGCTGCCAATGAAAACACTAACTACTATGGCTAACAATCGAAATTTTGAGCTCCAATTTAGTTACAAACCACAGCAGTGATATCATTTCGACCTGTTGGTGAATCAGACAATGAAAACTAAAGCATTTTACAGATACATACATGTAATCCAGCATCCATGCAGGCTGCTCCTTTCGAAGGGAGCTCTATATATGTGTATATGTGTATGTAGGGGTAAGGGTTGAGATGAAGATGACCAGGAAGAGGTAGGTAGAATGGACTACCACTGCCACCACAACCACTGCCAATAACAAAAATAATAGCGATAAAAAAAAAATCATCCATTGTATATGTGTGCCTGTTACATGATCGTATTCATGTAAGCAAGTGTGCATTGTGCAGTTATGTCATCCTATTCGTGTTAGCAAGTGTGCATTGTGCAATTAAATACACACAACAGAAATCACTGCACATAAGCACAACAGCTCTAAACGTCTGTCGTCATATCCCATGCCTACCAACACCTCTAACGTGCATGACGTGGCGCCAAAGGTCTGGCACCTGCGGAGATGGTGAGAGACAACTCTGCACTGACAAGCACTACCCCCAAGTTGAACTCTTCACTCGTGTGGAACCGGCATGTCACAGATTGCAAGAGTCCACACACCACACTGAACTGGATTAAAGGAATGATGGAAGTTGACATCCTCCCATTGAAAGGCAACACCATTATATATTGCTTTGTCAAACTTCAAGCACATGCGATCGCCGCTACAATGAAAATCTCTGACCCTGTCTATAGAATTGTTCTTCATCGTGTTCCGTGCCATGCTCCTTTCACAAATCTCTGTGTAAAGGTAAGTGATGAGAACATGCCCTACGGCGCGTCTGGTGTTTTGCTTTTTGAAATGTGTGTCACAGATGGGACGAAGTACCCGCTACAGGTGTTTTCCTACTCAGGAGACGTGTCACTTCAGTTCGTTGTGGATTATAATCTCGCGGTTCTGGACCCTCACCACTCATCGTTCCTCTTGGAGTTTGAAATGCTTCCATCAGTCTCCGTGCCCCGGCCCAGTCTGGACATCAACTCTACAGCAGGTGACACTGTTATCATTATCATCATCATAAGTAGTAGTATTAGTTGTTGTTGTAGGTTGCTAGGTTGCTACAGTTATTGTTGTTTTGTTGGTCTTCTTCTTCTTCTTCCTCTTATATTGGTGTTATTATATTTGTTGCAATGTGTGCGTGAATCTTCGTGCATCATCGCATGCCCCCAGTCCTTTTTATCGGTATTTGTAGCATTAGAAGTAGCAGCAGCAGCAGCAGTAGTAGTAGTATATTTTCAATTTTTGAGCTTTCTCTGACAGAAAAATAAATCTTAAAATGAGGGAAGAGTTGAGCTGCTGGATGGTGTTCGGGAGAAGAAAGTACATGTGAATCTGTGTGTGTGTGTGTGTGTGCGCGCGTGTGTGTGTGTGTGTGTGCGCGCGTGTGTGTGTGTGTGTGTGTGTGTGTGTTTGAAGTCACATCGCAACATGTGTTACTTATTTCTAAAATCGTTTCCTATCCTTAGGCTCCATCCAGTCTCCAGGCTGGCACACTGGGGACGTCTACCCAGTCAACACACTCATCTGTCTGATGATAGCCAATCGGACATCCACCAACACGGCCACCATGGTCAGTTTCGTTGACATTCAGATGGAGGCGCTGGACAGGCTTTGTCAAAAAGATTACATCGCTTTGTTTTCAAGCTCAGGATGTGTGGGCGACAGAATCTGGCTCTCATGTAGAGCCCCTTTTCCTCGTCCTACCATATCCATCGCTAGCCAGTTACATCTTCTCTTTGTTTCTGATTACCGATATGCCCCACCCTCTTTGGGTTTCAAACTGGTCATCACCGAACATGATACACAGTCGTTGCCACACACACTCTCTGACGGTAAATGGAACTGTTCCGTTCCTCACTGGCCTGCCTTTCAGGTCCACTTCCCTTGCAATCTGCACATGGATTGTCTCTGGGGAGAGGACGAACAGCCCTGTTTCTACACAAGCAGTACCTGTGGTGTAGGTCAGATCACTGTCAACGGAAGGTGTTTTACGTACGTCAAACCTTCAACGAAGCTAACTTGGTATGACGCGTTTGATGCCTGCTTGACACGAGGAGCTCAGCTGGCCAGCCTTCCTTCACAGGAGGATGTGGAGTCCTTGTTTTCTGTTCTGGAATTTAGTGATGCTGACCTTGTCATCGTCGGGCTGTGGTCAACATCATCAGATATTCCTTACATGTGAGTAGTTAATGGACTTTGGGAAACTTCATTTAGCTACTTGCTAAATTTTCACTTAACCCTGATAAACAAGCTGCACTTGTTAAACTCCTTCAAAAAGACAGAGACAGAGGCAGGGACACAGAAAGAAAAAAAGAGAGAGAGACAAAGACAGGGATGCAAATAGAACATTTCAAAAGTCTGTGTGTATGGGAGAGAGAGACAGAGAGTGAGAGAGGCACAGAGTGAGACTGAGAGAAACAGACAGAAAGAGAATGGGAAATGATGGATTCATTTCCTCTTTAACTCTTTAAGATTTTTTCAGCTAGAGATTTTTTTATATTGGTCGAGGTGAGTTATCACTGTGGATTTATGAAGCTATCAATATTTTATGATTATAACTTGATCCTTTAACCAATATTAACATTCCAAGAGTAAACACAAGGTGCACGCTCAAGGCGTATAGTCATTTTTCCTCCGCTGTTTTCAATTTGACACTGTTTGGGTGGTCTTATATTTTCCCAACGTTGTTTTGTTCTGGTTCCTTTCATTTCTTTCATGTATGCCATGACTCCTTCTCTCTTCCTGTTTCTGTCTCACTTTGTCTCTGTCTCTGTCTGAGTTTCACAGGTATCAGAACATGTGGCAGTGGATAGACACAACCATCGCCTATCATCTCGACATCCAGGGTCCTGAAGCCACACCCCGCTGTGCTGCCCTGAACCTGACCGCATCGCGTTCACACAACATGTCCGTGGTACCTTGTGACCTGCCCCTTTCAGGACACTACCTCTGCCATGTAGTCAAGGAGGAAGACTTCCCAAAACAGTCACCACAGTACCCGTCACAAAACTCAACATCCTCGCGCCCATCTTTATCAACAAACCAGACATCCTGGCTTTCATCAGTGAATCTGGCATCCAACCCCAGAGATCTTTATCTGATCTGTCCAGCCGGTCATAGAACTCGTCGTTTTTTGGTGTGTGACCCTTTCGTGTCTTGCTGGTCAGGAGACAAGGAGAGGTCATCCTGTTCGGCCTCTCTGACACCACTGCCGCCCATGTTCACGTGCAGCAACCAACTGGAGCACGTGCCGTATACGTTGGTGTGCGATCACAGAGATGACTGCTGGGATGTCAGTGATGAGAGTTTCTGCCTGTTCTCATCATGCGATTCCACCGACCATTTTGAATGTGGTGGTCAGCAGGTAATGTCTTTCAGCCCAGCAGAAGTCACAGCTTCCTGTTCTCAGATAATGCAAAAGAACGTAAACACTGATCCAATATTAAAATGAATATACTCAATCAAATTAGCATTACTGGTTACTAACAATGCAATGCAACAAACAAAAAGGGAAACATATGATCATCAGCCACCATGACATATCATTGACCAGTTTTGTTTCACATGGCGTCTGTATTCTGAACATAAAAACAGGTGCAAAGTCACTATATTATATAGAAGACAAATAAGCATGAATACCGACTTAAATCCCACATTCAATAATCATACAAACATGCAATGATCACAGTAGACATACAAAATACGAAGTTTGAATTAGAGCAAACTACGCATACAATAATTACAGCCATACACATGTAGCAATAACAAAAGTTCAACAAATGGTGCTGACGAACACAATTAAAAAAAATTAAAATAGCTGTCTAAGGGAAGCAAATCATTCAGCGAAACAGTTTTCGTGCTTGTAACCCACAGAACGAATGTGAAAATACCGATGTCACACAGCAGAAATTTCTCAGCTTGTAAGCTTAAGTAACGCAACAGACGGGTGATAATTTCTCTTGTTCCGGCAAGATGGGATCGATGGACTTAATATAGATTCCGGGGAGGGGACAGGATCCACAATTCCTGGCACAGTGGACATTTTATTACGTTATCAATTATGCTTTCCAGTTTTATTTGCACATGCCAAATCTTTTTTTTTTTATACCAATGAAAAATACGTTTAAGGTTTAATGTTAATTATTCACACTCTTTCAATATGTCCTGCTTTTTAATGACACTGGATCATAAAGACAAGCAAGTGGCAGCGTGCTCCACGAAACCGATGAAAGAAAATATCCGACTTTATTGTCATCTGGACACTGCTATCTTTAACATTTCGTTTTCTGTTGCCGTCTCTCTTTGCTATCATCTTTAATTACATTCAAGTCGTTGTCATAGTCTAGCAGCTGTTCTCGTTTATTTGTGTGGCTGCAGCGGCTCTGCTGCTTTTTCAACTGCATTTGTTGATGTCAATGAAACTTGGGTTGCAGTGTATACCACGCCATCTGCGTTGTGATGGAATTACGCAATGTTTGGATGAATCTGATGAAGTCAGATGTCCCTCTGTGATGACCACTGGGAAGATCAATATCAAGACCCTGCCTCCTCCAGCACTTGTTACTTTGGACGGACGAGGAAATTTCGCCAATGCCCCACTACCCAGCAACTCCTCTTCCTGCCCAGACACTCACTTCCAGTGTGCTGATGATGGCTACTGTCTGCCTGTCTATGTGCTGTGCAATGGAGTGTATGACTGCCCACAACATGAAGACGAGATGACGTGTGACAACAGTCAGTGTCCAGGCTTCTATCGCTGCCGGGCTTCCACTGTGTGTGTGCATGCTGACCACTTGTGTGACGGTCAGTTCCAGTGTCCACAGCGTGATGACGAACTGCTGTGCAATGCTACCTGTCCACACAGCTGTGTCTGCTATGGTCTGGCTTTCTTCTGCTCACAGCCATTCTCGGCTGGTGACTTTCCGGATCTGAAGTTTCTGGAAGCACGTGGGAGTGGCATGTTACTTGGCAGGTTACGACAAAACAAGATGCTGATTCATTTAAGTCTCGTACAGTGTGGCATCGATAACATTCCTCGTGTGAAGTTACTTAATCTGCGTGCACTTGATCTGAGTGACAACTCTCTGGTCGTCCTGAATGATAGTGATATTTCCCACTTCCCAAATCTCCAATCCCTGCGTCTGTCAGGTAATCCACTGATACAACTATTCATAGGCACACAGGAGAGGACTTTTCTATCCATTCGTATTCTGTATCTGTCTCGAATTCATAAACCTTTCCTTGACACACACATACTGTCAAAATTTCCTGGTCTCCGGGAACTGTACATGGCAGATTGTGGTATAAATCACATATCAGATGCAGGTTTTCGTGGACTGACACAACTACAAAAACTGGATCTTACCAACTCTCCGGTGACTCACTTTCCAAGAAATATTTTCCAGGGACTGCAACAATTGCAAAGCATTCAAGCAGACAATTACAGGCTGTGTTGTGAGGCCACACTCCCTAAAGACTTCAATACCGCCAACTGTATGGCACCTGTGAATGAGGCTTCTTCGTGTGAGGCATTACTGCGTCTGGATGTGTTTCGGATATTTCTTTACATCATTGCTTTCCTTTCATTGCTTGGAAATCTGAGCAGCTTTTTTTACCGGGTGATATTCACTAAATCATCTTTGGAAACTGGCTTCAAAGTTTTTGTCACCCATCTGAGTGTATCTGATTTCTGCATGGGTGTGTATCTCGCCATCATTGGCACAGCAGACCTGGTTTACCAAGGTGTTTACCTCTGGGAGGACGTGGTCTGGAAAACGAGTGCTATTTGTAAACTGGCAGGCTTCCTTTCCTTGCTATCCAGTCAAGTGTCAGCCTTCATTATCTGTCTGATCACTGTGGACAGGTTCGTTGCTATCCGCTTTCCGTTTTCTCCACACCTGCATTTCAAGAACAGATCTGCACATGCTGTTTGTGGTGCAGTGTGGTTTGTAGGTTTGATTTTAGCTGCCGTTCCTCTGCTGCCACAACTATCACACTGGCAGTTTTATGGTCAGACTGGTATTTGTATCCCTTTGCCTGTCACACAGAATGACTTTAAGGGTCACAGTTATGCCTTTGGTGTCATGATTATTTTAAACTTTGTCATCTTCTTGATAATTGCTGTGGGCCAAGGCCTCATCTACTGGTCCATGCGAGCCAATATGATGAACCTGTGTGATAAGAATCGCCAGTCTCAGGACATGGCGGTTGCTCGACGCCTTGCAACAGTTGTTTTGTCGGATTTCTTCTGCTGGTTCCCGATAGGACTTCTTGGACTCTTGGCTTCCAACGGAATTCCCATTCCTGGTGACTTCAACGTTGCCATGGCCATTTTCATCCTGCCATTCAATTCTGCTCTCAACCCTTCCCTCTACACCCTCAACACCATACTGGAAAAACGACGTCTCTTACGGCAGAGATACCTGGAGCAGAAATTGCTGGAGGATATAAAGGCACAGTCACTCAGCACCGTGGCTAATGGTTCAAATGAATTAGCAATGTGTGAAGGTAGCAACTAGTTTCAGGAACTAATAATTGACTGCTCATAAATGTCCTTATAGGAAATCATGAATAGTAAGCAGCATTTCCTTTCTTCCAAGTACAAATTGCTTCTTCTTCTTTTCTTCTCCTGCACCTCCTCCTTCTCTTGCTTCTTCTCTAAATTCGACTTTGCCATGCTTGTGAAACGCCAGATATCACAGTGTATCCACTTCATTTACATCACCAAAGGTACACACAAACACACGCACGCACGCACGCACAGAGAGAGAGAGAGAGAGAGAGAGAGAGAGAGAGAGAGAGAGAGAGAGAGAGAACATGCATGTAATGCACAGTCAATGATGGGTCCATCTGAATTATGAAACATCAGATCATTTCTGGACGACGGATGTGGCTGCCCTGCGCTCAGAGCGTCGGACGTTTGTCTGTCGAGTACGTGTGGGGGTGCACGGGAGGGGTAGTACCTCTAGATGGGGGGCTTGTCACGCTCTTCCGGGAGTGGTTCGTCCTCTGTTGGTCCCCACCAGCACCCAGCTCTCACCTATGGGTCCTAGAAGCTGCTGGCATGCGGCAGCGCCCAACCCCCGGGCAACGGCTTTGACAGGTTGGCTAAACTAGGTGAGGATAGCCGACGGGTCTCAATCCCTCGGTGAGTTAGGGCTTGTCTACCCAAGCATGTGAAGACTGGATCCGTTGGACTCTGCGGAAGAAACCTTCATGGTTCAGCAGAGAGGAAGGCGGTTGCAGCAGAGCACTGTGGAGTACTGAGGGCAGGATGAGGCACATAGGACATCCTGGTCATCCACTGCATCCGTTTCCATCTCCAGTCGTCTTGACCTCGTCTTGCCACTGGATACAGACCGTCTCGGACAAGAGAGTGAGGTCGACGGTGCGCAACTCCTCCTCACTATAAACAAAGTCATCGCACAAGTCATCAGTCATCCTTCATCCCATACCATCATTTTCCCCAAGTCCTGTGGCGACAGGCAAGCGACGAAGCGACAGGTGTGGGTACAAAGGCAGTCGTAGCCGCGGACCTGCACACAGGCGGCTCAGGCCATAGGGTCGTTTTTCACCGACTGGAGCAGCGGTAGAGATCGGCAGCCCCCTGAGCGACTGAGCAGCCCTCTTCACGACAGCACTGCTCACCTCCATAGCATGAGGAAGGGGCTAGAAAAGGTGCCCTAAACATTGCCTGCTCCACACCACCCTAGTCAGCATACCGCGGCTGACGGGGACCCTACTCAAGCGGTCGACACACAAAGGAAAGAAAGAAGAAAACAAGGAGCACCCCATTGACCATTGCCACATGGAACGTACGTACGCTTCTGGACAGAGGCAACTCAGCCAGACCACAGAGACGCAAAGCGCTCATTGCAAGTGAATTAGTCAGGTACAACATCGACATCGCTGCCTTAAGTGAGACCAGACTGGCAGAAGAAGGCGAACTCTGTGAGCGAGGCGCAGGCTACACCTTCTTTTGGAGTGGTCGCAGACCTGAAGAGAGACGTGAGGCTGGAGTTGGCTTTGCAGTGAAGACAACCCTCGTTGGCAAGCTGGCTGGCCCCCCGAAGGGAGTGAACGATCGCCTGATGACGATGAAACACCCTTTATGCAACGGGAAGAAGTTTACCACTATTGTCAGCGCCTACGCGCCCACCATGACCAACCCAGATGAGATCAAGGACAAGTTCTATGAGGACCTGAACGCTGTCATCACCACTGTTCCCAACGCAGACAAGCTCATCATTCTTGGTGACTTTAACGCGAGAGTTGGTTGTGACAGCACCTCCTGGGAAGGCGTGATTGGGAAGCATGGGGTTGGTAATTGTAACAGCAAAGGCCAACTACTTCTCCAGACATGTGCCGAGCACAACCTTCTTATCACAAACACCATCTTCTGCCTCCCTACCCGTAACAGGACGTCATGGGTGCATCCTCGCTCTGGGCATTGGCATCTCATCGACTTTGTCATCGTCAGGAAGAGGGACAGGCAGGACGTACGAGTCACGAGGGCCATGTGTGGCGCCGAGTGCTGGACAGACCACCGCCTTATCGTCTCCAAGCTCAACCTCCGCATCCAGCCCAAGAGACAGCCTCAGGGCATGAAAGCTCTCAAACGCCTGAATGTGAACAAGCTGGAGCTATGCAACATCAAGCAGAGATTTGCTGACACCCTGGAGGAACGCCTTGAGTCCACCATGCTGCACAACCAGAATGTGGAAGCAGCATGGGGTGCACTGCATGAGACGGTGTACAACACTGCCATGGAGTGCCTGGGGCCTTCTGTCAGGAAGCACAAAGACTGGTTTGATGAGAACTGCACTGAGATCAAGCAGCTGCTAGAAGACAAACGCCAAGCCTACAGAGCCCACATTGAAGATCCCAAGTCACAGTCAAAGAAAGACATACTGAAGAGCACACGCAGCACCATCCAGCTGAAGCTGTGGCAGATGCAGGATTCCTGGTTGAGCAACAAAGCTGATGAGATCCAGGGCTTTGCAGACAGGAACGACATGAAGAACTTCTATAACGGCCTGAAAGAAGTCTACAGTCCCACCACCTCCGGATCTGCTCCACTCCTCAGTGCTGATGGTTCTACCCTGATCACTGACAAGGACGGGATCCTTGACAGATGGGCTGAACACTTTGACAGCGTACTGAACCGCCCCTCCACCATTAATGATGAAGCCATCAACCAACTCCCCCAGGTGCCAGTCAGTGAGTCGTTGGATGCCATTCCAACTTTGGAGGAGACCCAGAAAGCTATCCGTCTGCTATCCAATGGCAAAGCCCCTGGCTCAGATTCCATTCCAGCTGAGGTCTACAAAGAAAGTGGTATGGCGCTGACTGAGAAGCTTCATCAGCTATTCCAGCTCATCTGGCAGCATGAGGCAGTTCCACAGGACTTCAAAGAAGCTTCCATCATTCACCTGTACAAGCGCAAAGGAAATCGTCAGGCCTGTGACAACCATCGTGGAATATCCCTGCTGTCCGTTGCAGGCAAGACTCTGGCCAGAGTGTTACTCAAACGTCTCATAGCGCACCTTGAGCAAGGTCTCCTACCAGAGAGCCAGTGTGGCTTCCGGAAAGAACGCGGGACTATCGACATGGTGTTTGCTACCAGGCAGCTCCAGGAGAAGTGTCAGGAACAGAACGCCGACCTTTACTCCACCTATGTCGATCTGACCAAGGCCTTCGATACTGTTAGCAGAGATGGCCTTTGGAGAATCATGGCGAAGTACGGGTGTCCCAGAAAGTTCATCACCATCATACGGCACGGAGAGACTTCAGAACCATTCCGTCTCCAACGGAGTTAAGCAAGGGTGTGTTCTTGCCCCCACCCTGTTCAGTCTCATGTTTTCAGCCATGCTGACAGATGCCTTCAGAGACGCTGACGTAGGCATTGTCATCAGGTACCGCACAGATGGCTCACTCTTTAACCTCAGGAGGCTTCAAGCAAAAACCAGGGTGAGGACAGACACCGTCAACGACTTCCTGTTTGCTGATGACTGCGCTCTCAACGCTGCCTCCGAAGCTGACATGCAACACAGTGTCGACAAGTTCTCTGCTGCCTGTGACAACTTTGGCCTCACAATCAGCACAAAGAAGACTGAGGTGATGCACCAGCCAGCTCCAGGAAAGCCTGGGTGATAATAACATGTGTGGGCACAATGCAATCGAGGTTAACTGCATTTTGCGCTAGCAAAATTATCTGTCGCAACCCCCCTCTGTCCCGTGCTCTCTTTGCCTCTGTGGCACACACACACACACACCTTCAAGTGCTCCACATCGCGCAATAGCACAAGAAGTGGGACAATCGCATCGAATTCGTCAAAGGTGCCGATACACGAGCCGTTTCCTCGTTGTACAAATTCAGAAGCTATATAATATATCAAAACTTCATGCAGCCACATTTGTCCATGTGAAACGTTCTAGCTTTCCACACATGCGCAGCAGAAACTGGAAAACTGCCATCAGACTGAAATACCAGTCTGACTTCAATAGCTGGTCGCAGGGAATATTGAAAAAATAAATTGTCGCGGAAGTAGCGAGTGTGGGATTCGATCCTGTATAGCTCATATTGTCTTGCTTCCCGGGTGGACGCGTTACCACAAGGCCACTGTTCCACGGTTTATTTCGGAGAGGGGGGTGGAGTGGGTAGCGGAGGCGGAGTGGAGGAGGGGGTGGTGTACTGTGACCACAAGGAAATACAGACAGATGCGTTTGTCCCCGTGTTAAAAGATGCAAGTCCTCCATTCTGATTGTCATCAGCTGTAGCAGGGACAGTGATAAATCGAAACCAACCCTTTGGCTTCTGGCATGCAGTCGAGTGGAAATGGCTGTCGTGTCTCGTGTGTCGTTTCTTTCCATCCACCAGTCGTGAAGAGAGGGAAAAGGGCCTGTACAGTACGTGGGAAGACACGCTTCACTGCTTTTCGGATAACTGTGTCTCAGGACCGGTCGTATGTTGTTGTTGTTGTGAAAATGTCATCCCGCTTCCTCGGCGGACTCATGCTGTTTCTAAAAGTATCCCCCATTTTCTTTGTTTCGGATGCGTCACTTAAAAAAAAAAGAAAAAAAAAAGTGGTAACACATTAGAAACTGACTTGACTGTCAGCATTCCAAAACGCTGCTCTTGAAGGTGATTCATTCACACACGCACAAGCACACACACACACACACACACAAGCACACACGCACCTACGCGCGCAAGCAAACATGCGCGCACACACACGCACACACACACACACACACACACACACACACATGAACGTATGTACGCAAACTCGCACGCACGCATGTAAACACACACACACACACACACACACACACACACACACACACACAGATACATACATACATACATACACACACGCACTGAGTATTTTTACTAACATTTCAGTTAGTTACAAACGCGCGCGCGTGCACACACACACACCGCACACACGCAACACACACACACACGCACGCAAACACGCAAACACACACGCAGGCACACACACATGCATGCACCAACACATGCGTATGGGTACACACCACAGGGAGAGAAAGAGAGACAGACAGACAGACAGACAGAGACAGAGAGCTCAACTGTACAAGAGCTAACGTTATGTTTTAAGTCAACGTTATGGTGGTGGTCACTCAATCTGCCGCATGAAACCTACATGCAAATCTGGCGTCATACACTCTTCCAGAGAATCAGTTTTTAAACGCTGTCTGTGAATTGTGTCCGATACGTGTGTGAGATGTGGAAGGAGGGAGGGAGGAAGGAAAGGGAAGGAGGGGAACTGGGGGAGGAGAGAGGGGAAACAGAAAGACAGAGGTGGGGGGGGGAGGCGGAGTGGGAAGGAGGAGGAGGGGGGAAAGGGAGAAGGGGAGGGTTTTTTCACAAGCAAATCTTGGACACACTTTGAACAGAATTTTCTTTCACTCGTGTGTGTATGTGTGTTTGTGATTTGTGTGTTTTTGTGTGTGCATGTGTGTATGATATATATAAAATATTATATAGTCTGTGTGTGTGTGTTTGTGTGTGTGTGTGTGTGTGTTGTTGGTTTTCCTGATTGCTGTGCATGCTAAAAAGAATCTCCCCTTTGAAGAAACTAAAAAAATGGCTTTCACGAGCAGTCAATAAAGATTTCCCATCCCGCCAGTGCAAATAATTTTTTCAGATAACAAAAAGACTGGTTGACTCAATTGTGTAAACAAAGTGAGTCTATGTTTTAACCCGGTATTCGGTTGTCTGTGTGTATGTATGTGTGTGTGTGTATGTCCATGGTAAACTTTAACATTGCCATTTTCTCTGCAAATACTTTGTCAGTTGACACCAAATTTGGCATAAAAATAGAAAACATTCAGTTTTTTCCAGTCATTGTGTTTAAAACAATGTTGCACCTCTGGGATGGGCACAAAAAAATAAAAATAAAAAGAAGCCAAATTATATGCAAACTGAATTTACTGTTATATTTATATAATTTTTATTCTCTAAACTTGGCACTTTGATCTAATATTCTGACACAGCATCAAGAGCAGTCTTTTTTATCATTTTTTGTTCAAACAGGAAATTATTTTGCTAAGCATGGCAGTTATATTTCTGGTGCATGTCTTTGGTGCAGATAGTAAAAAAAGGGAAATTAATCTGTAATTAATGCTAGGGGGTTAATTTGCTTTAAACTGATCTTTCCCATCTTAAACATTACATTTTGAAATTATACTCAATACATAAAAAGCTTGTGTGTTTTATTATCAGTGTACAGAGCTTTCACCATGTTCATTCGCCCAAGTGGTCTTTTTCGGAAAACAATAAAATCAATACTACGAGTGGACTTTATAGATCTATTGGCTGAGCCCTGAAGGTCATGGGCAAAAATCAGTTGCATACACATATTTATATGTATTCAAAACGCGTGCTCATATTCCTCGCGAACGCGAAGGACGCCATTTTGTTTCAAGTTGTTGACCTATATTCAATCGACAATACATGATAACATGTGATGGAAAGTTGGAGAAGGAGACCATTAAATATTTATTCAGAGAAAGATTTGTGAACGCCTCATCACTTTCTGGATTATGCCCCAAACTGCCATAAAAATATCAACAAAATCAGTTGGAATTCACAGTTTAAAATAATAAACCAGGAGAGTTAATACCCTTGATGAAACGTACACATTTTTAGTCTTGACTTTTCTCAAAATTAAGTCCTTTTCACTTCATACGATGTTTAGAAGTACTTGTACTTGGCTCTACATGTTATTAGTTTAACAAAATACTCAATTTTCATATCAACTTTAAAACTATAAAACTAGAATGAGCATAAAAAAGAAATTGAATCCACCGTATCATACATTTCCGGCGGGTGTAACTAAACTTGTACATCTATCTAGATCCAGAGAAAACGGCTAAATGTTGCAGTGTGATTGCGGGGATAGCCACGTCTCTTTTACCGCAGACTTAAAAAGGATTCTTAATTGCCCTTAAAGATTTTTTGAATGCACAAGATACACCAGAATGATATGATTTAAACAACGTTCTCACTACGAATACCGCAATCGATTTATCGCCCTTAAAAAAGCATGTTTAAATATTAGATTTTTGAACGTCAGTTAAGGAGCCACAATAGTGTATTGAGTAAGACAGTTCTTCTCACCGAACACGCGGGGTTCGAATCTGCCTTCAGAGCTATTTCTTTCTTCTTCTTTTTTCTTTAACCTGAAGCTTTATAATAACAAATACAGAACACATTCTAACGATTAGATTTTTTTAAAGTGTATCACAAGTGAGTCTTGAAGGCCTTGCCTCTCTTGTTTTTCTAAAAATTGAACAGACGTTTCTGAAACGGGAACAGTCTTTTCTGAAACGGTAACATACTCTTACAGACTCTGTGTGTGTGTGTGTGTGTGTGTGTGTGTGTGTGTGTGTGTGTGTGTGTGTGTGTGTGTGTGTGTGTGTTATAAGTTAAGCAATACTAGAGTTTTACAGATCAGAAACAGAAATTCTGGGGAACGTGAACAAACTTTTTCGGGGGGAAAGGGGGAACAGAACGGGAACAGACTTTAACAGAACGGGAACAGACTTATGAAAACGGTAACAGACTTTTACAGAATGGGAACAGACTTATGAAAACTGTAACAGACTTTTACAGAACGGGAACAGACTTTTAGATGTAGCCATGTATTCAAGGGTACAGCACAAAAGACTTAACTAAATATGATTAACTGAAAGGATAGACCAGAATTCCCGTGCACAGGCCAGGAACATATAGAGGCCAGTCACAAATGGATTTTTCTATTGTTTTATTTACAACAGTTATATGGAGAAAAAAAATTAAGAGAAGAAGAAATCTTGGAGAAGAACTAAGAGAAAACACAAAAAGAGAATATAAGAAAGAGAAGTACTAAAAGAAGACAGTGCCTGGAATGACACAAATAAATATCATTAGCACAACATGTCGGCACAAGTGAATAATAAAGCACATGTATGCATATTACATGGAAAGATTACCACTTGGTATTGC
Source organism: Babylonia areolata (assembly GCF_041734735.1). Lineage (NCBI taxonomy): Eukaryota > Metazoa > Mollusca > Gastropoda > Neogastropoda > Buccinidae > Babylonia > Babylonia areolata. Next base: position 26,157,442 of record NC_134893.1, on the reverse strand, counting down.
ATATGTGTGAAGACCAAACACTGACACCAAATGACATTCCTAATACATTTAAATAGTGCAGTTAAAGTGATTGAAGCTATGCTGATTTAGTGAAAGTACACTGACAGTATAGATTAGGTAAAGCTTATACTGAGTCAAAGTGACTCAAATGAATCAGTTTATCATGTTGTACTATACTGGAGTAAGCCGTATAGGAGAGAGCATGACAACTAAATTACAATTAACAGACTGATACATATCAGGTGGTTTTAACCAATAACTGATATTAATCCAACCCTATATTGTAATCACAAAAGCAGAATACTACACACATCTTAGAGTACTGAGTACACTGTAGCAGTACAACTGATATCAGCACGTAAAATAATACAATAAACAATAGAATCAGTGGCTTTGATATTATACTGGCAAACTGATAGACCAGATAGTAAGTGAAGAACCATCATGGCTTAACCATTAAGTGGTGAATGAACTTTATGCACTCACTAGAACATTCTGGAACAAACTATCTGTGTCCAGAGACGTCATTTACTGTGACGTTAAGAAGAATCAAATGGAACACTGCTCCAAGCATATGACGACATGGCAATTATTTAGATCAATCATAGCTGAGCTGTGACTAACATGTCAAAGCAATAACTGAACATACTCATATGAACACAAGTACTGTGTCAAATAATACAATTTACAAATCAACACATTCTACACACTAGCACTTACAGCAATACATATCGAGATGTTAGCCGTTGTGAGAACACACACGACACACACTCACACTGCCCAGGACGCAGCAAGAGAGAGAGCAGGCTCTGGTCAGATGACTGACCAGGAATGAAATGACCACTCATCACTCACTGTGCCAATTTATACAGGTTAAGCGAACTACAAAGACAATCACGTGTGCTGCAAACCAGATCGTCACTAATGTGGCCAAATCCTATGAGAACTGTGCTTGTTTCAAGGTGTTCAGTGACAGATTTCTAAATGATTCCTGAACCGATTTACGTCGGATAAGTTGCAAAAGAAAGAGCTCAACACCTACTTTATAATGAGTATAAAATGAAGTGTTGATTGTTTAAGATGAATTTATAATCTTAATTCAAGTCACATGAACAGGGTCAGTTTTAAGGAGCTCGTCACTGAAAATTACAAACTGCGTTAAATCAGTTTAGCGTAGGCGAACATAAATGGAATAGACTTAAAGATGGAATTGCGACGATTCTGCCAGTATATAATACTTGTAGTTTACTTATCTGACAAAAGAGTTATTAATTAATTACGGTGGAACAGAAACACAAGTTTCCGTCAGCCAATGACGTACCGCGATGTGACACTGGGCGAGCCATGAGCAGGTTGTCTGGTGAAGGTCAAAATGATGTAAGCGGAGTGACGTCACACATTCTGGGAGCGGGTGAGGAGGGAAAAACGTCTTCTGATGTAGCTCATGTGTGAGCAGTTTTGGAGCAAGCATAGCTCGCTTGGTCACATAGAAAACGGGAACATACTTCTGAAAACAGTAATAGACTTTTACAGAACGGGAACAGACTTTTAGAAAACGGGAACAGACTTTTGTAAAATGGGAACAAGCTTCTCTCTAACGGGAACAACATTTGATGAAAACCCCTCGGATACTGATACTAATCTGAATACCAAACAAACTCCTTCGGCTTACTTACCGTAATGCATTTGATAATAGTCTGACACTTAAAGTCAGAATTGGTCTGCGAATCAGATCAAAGTCTGAGAGAGTCAACTGACGAGGTTTTGGACTTGAATGAAAGTACCTATAAAAGTCTCTTTCTAGTATATTGCTTATTTCTTTGTATGACAGTGGGCAATATACTTGTATATTATCTGTATAATTCTTTGCTCCCCTTTTCACTGCTCTGTCTCCTTGGTCATTATAAAGGAATCCAGTATGGGATGGTATCCAACAAAAATCAATTTTTGCATCCTTCACAAATAGGGAGTGCAACAAATACCTCATTTTAAACAATAAATCTTCTCTTTGATTATTCTCAAAAAGGAGCAAACTTTTAAAAACAGATTGAGAATCAACACAAAATAGGATATTACTTATCATCATTGGCATTTGAACAAGATGATTTAAAGCCATAAGGATGGTCACCAATTCAGCTGTAAAAATTGAATGTCCCTTACCTAAATAATATGATTGTTCTGTTTTTAGACCAGGAATGACAAAAGCAGATCCCGCACTGCTATCATCAAGAACTGAGCCATCAGTGTAAACTTTTAAATGATTATCAAAATATTCTTCTTATTCAATTCTGACAGATGATGCTGTTATATGTGGAGATTTTCCTTATGTTGTGTCAGAAGCACATGCGCTGGCTAGATGTTTTAAAAGAATAATAATAAAAGATAAGAAACCATTTTTTTTTCCCACTTTCCCTCATTAAACATAATCGCTGTCGTCATCACCGTTATCGTTATCACACCTTGCTAACAGGCAAGCAGTCGATGACATTGCCAGAGTACTCATGGATGCCAGGGATGACGGCAAAGAGGATGAGGACGTAGACGAAGATGTGAGGGACCAGCTTGTCACTGGAGTCGTCCACCAGACTGCCTCCTTTCAATGACATGACTCCAGCGTGCTGAGCACATTCTCCTTGTAGGGAAAAAAAGACAAACTGTCTTCGTCGATAACGCTGATGATGCCGGATACGGAAGAATTGTATCGTATCGTGTCGTGTCGTGTCGTATTTAATCGTGTCGTATTGTATTGTATTGTATTGTATTGTATTGTATTGTATTGTATTACCCTGTTGCCACGGGGGAGGGGGGGGGGGGGGCGGGGAGGGGGGGGGGGGTACTGGTGAGGCTGGGATCGATCGACGTCTTACTAGGCCACGGCTTCACTCGGAATGATACAAATAATCGCTTATCGCCGAAGAAAAGAAGAAGCAGCGCAGGTGGATCGTTGTCAATGCATCACTCCAACACAGAAAAAAAGGTGTGTGTGTAATATTGATTCCTTTACACACCTAAGACCGAATGATGGTGTGGGGATGAACATACGGAAGCAATATTGATTCTTTTACCTGAGACCGAATGATATCACGGGAATAAAAAATACGGAAGCAATATTGATTCCTTCACATGAGACGCAGTGAAGGTTAGATAGTTGTATCATGACACACGAAACAGGACGAAAGAATGTGGAGGGAACAGTCGAGTAAGGTGAGGTTGGATTGAAGGAAAAGGGAAAAGAAGATGGATGACGGAGGACAAGGATGAGGAGGAAAAAATGAAGAGGAGAGGGAGAGCTAGTAAAACAAAAACAACAGAGAGACAGAGAGAGAAAGAGAGAGAGAGAGAAGTAATTTGACTTATGGCTTGTGCCTGAACCCCCTTCGTGTGTATACGCACGCAGAAGATCAAATACACACGTTAAAGATCCTGTAATCCATGTCCGGTTGGTTATGAAAACAAGAACACCCCCGAAAACGGAGTGTGGCAGCCTACATGGTGGGGGTTAAAAACGGTCATACACGTAAAAGACCACTCGTGTACATACGAGTGAATGTGGGAGTTGCAGCCCACGAACGAAGAAGAAGAAGACGACGAGTTACGATGATCCTTTACTGATACCCATTGTAAAACGGCCACCAGAACAGTTTCCCCCACCTCCAGTTTGGATGTTTCTTTCTTGTCTCTGCCCTTTTTATTTCAGCTGTGCTCCGCGTTACTGAGAGAAAATACTTTTGGTTTTATTTTTAATTAAAGAACGTAATCATAAGCAGTGGTCTAAAAATCAATGGTCTGGCTCGCAGACAAGTGGCACACTTGTTGATGTATCAGATGGCCATGGTCATTGTGATTATTAACGTAATGAAGTTAACACCCTGTAGTGGTTCCATGCATTTGTACTCACACCCATTCGGTGTGTGTGTGTGTGTGTGTGTGTGTGTGTGTGTGTGTGTGTGTGTGTGTGTGCGTGTGTGTGTGTGTGTGTGTGTGTGTGTTCTGTGTCAATGTCTTCTGTGTGTGTGTGTGTGTGTGTGTGTGTTTGCATGTGTGTGTGTGTGTTGGCATGTGTGTGTGCATGTGTGTGTGTGTGTGTTTGAGAGAGAGAGAGGGGAGAGAGAGAGAGAGAGAGAGAGAGAGAGAGAGAGAGAGAGAATTCAGGCACATGCTTTTTTCACACCCAGCCCACAGTGTAAAGAGAAAAGAAAAAGAAATCAGCATAGGTTTTTAGAAATGCATACACGTACATAATCGTAATACTTACATTCATAAAACAAAAACGATAACTGTACATAGTATGTGTGCAGTAGAGACAGAGAGGAGGGGGAGACAGACAGACAGACAGACAAGCAGACAGTATAACAGAATGAGTAGCGTAGCCAGGGAGGTTTGAGCCCTATAGTAACAGATGTCTTGTGAATGTGTCACGTGGGATCGTGGGGTGAGGCAGGGGTCAGTGGTTTCCCAGGATCACATCAGGCAATCCATAATCGTTCATTGGTGAATCAATCCATTTACTGACTTTAAAGGGTTGTTTTAGGATTATATATTGTTCATGGTGAAATAAATCGCCATCCAATACAATAATATAAACTATAGTATGAGTTGCATTTGCTGCTGGCTTTGAACTTCTGTGTTTGGAAGATAACAGAATACCGAATGAGGTTTGTAAAAAATAAAATGAAAATGTTGTATGTGAGGGAAGTGGAAAAAGGGAAACAAACTTTCCTTTCTTTAAATACAGATTTGGCTTTGTATGGATGAAACAGGGCAAGGGGCTGGGAGTGACAGAGACGGATGGGAGGTGGGGAGGGTGCAGTTGTGGGCCTGTAGGGTAAGGGGTAATGGAAATGGTGGTGGTGGTGGTGGTCTGCCCTTGACTGGTCTGGGAGAGTTGTGGCCCTTGCTAGTCCTCTTGCCAGGAAAATGACTTACAGGAGATGGAGGACATGTGTGGTGTGCAGCTGGTTTGATCCCCACCCCCCACAACTCAACACCCCCACGGCCGCCGGCTATTTTCCCCTTGTCTCTCTTGTAATGAAGAAATTGTGGCAGGCAAGCTGTTGACCAGCGCCATGCAAAATAAATATGGTTTCTTGGATAAATGATAATTATCATAACCGACAGCTACAGTCCCCAATGCTTTAGCTTGACCGGAGTGTGTCATTTGATCTATATAATTCACACGCCGTGCTTCTACACGCAAGCGCATAAATGCATGCACCACGCTTTTTCTCGTGTGTTTTTCATGCACTCACGTGAACACACATTCGCACAGATATTCATTACGCTCAACACACACACGCACACACACACACACACACACACACACACACACACACATTTATTGATCGATGGTCCGAACATCGTCTCATTTTGTGGAATAGTTTTGTTTGTTTAATTTAGTTTCTGTGTTAAATGTACGCTCAATAACTGACTGATTGATTGGTTGATTGAAAGGGATGCAACAAACGGCCAGACACTGAATAAAAAAAAAACTCAACAACTGAAACTTTGAAGGGAAGAAAACAAATGAATAATGAATACCAAAACTTTGAACAGTAATCCAAGATGCATGAGAACACTCCACAGGCACACTGACGAAAATATTACAAGTAGCAGAACAACCCAAAGAACACTGCAAAAAAAACTAAAATAAAGTAAAGCAGATTGAAATGAAATAAAACAACATGAAATGAGGTAAAATAGTATGAAAGATAGTTATGTGAGACAAAATAAGAAAGAAAAACAAAACAAGCAAAAACAGCAGCAAAGAATACAACAACAACAACAACAACAACAAAAACAAAACGCTCCAATAAAAACAACCCCTTTCCTAGACTGTGGCATGACCGTCCTTTCGAAGATGAGCTTTTGTGTGAGAGAGAACGTTTGCACACCGGCATGTATTTTCTCAGGGGCGCGACAATGCTTTCGCTTCAATGTTAGCTCAACTAACATAGATGGCACTATAGCCAACAAAATATTCCTTCCCCCTACCCCACTCCCTCTCCTCTTTCTCTTCCTCTGCCTCCTACTTTTTTTTTTCTTTTTTTTTAATTATGTGTCTTCTGGTTGCCTTCGGGCAACGGCTTCAAATGGCCGACGGATTTGCAACCCTCGGTGAGTTAGTGCTAGTATACATGGCAAGATTGCACTGGCTCTTAGTGCTGCAGCCTTGGGGGCTAGTTGACCTTTGGGACCCATCCCATCTCCGACTGTCCTAAAACCCTCTTGGCCGAGAGAGTAGGAATGTAACTCTGGGCAAGGCACTCTCCGCTATAATCAAATTCTAGACAAGATAGTCAGGACAACAGATGCCTCCTTTGCTGTTCTGGTGGCAATAGTTGGACATGACTGACTGTCATACATACGTATCCATGCATTCGAAGACTGGTTCCGGAGGACTGGGTGGATGAGACCATCAATAAGGTCCGATAGGGTCAGAAATGAGTTTCCAGCGGCAGATGTTGCGGGGGGTCAAGACCACGACGAGACACTGAGAAGTCCTGGTCATCCACTGCGGCTGGAAAAGGAGTCTCCAGGCGTAAGGGTTCCTCTGCCAGTAGGTCAAGGTTCCTTCTGCCGAGAGAGTGGGGTTGCCCCCGTGCAACAGCTCTTCTCTTCAACTCAGAACAACCTCATACTGCAAGAAACAGACGTAACACAGCAGCGCCCTCCCCTACCAACCCAGCCACCCACCTTCCCCAGACAACATACTTCTGTACTGTACCTGCGGGCGCCTGTGTGCCTCCAGTCTTGGACTGCAGAGCCATTTGCGCTTTCCTCGGTGAGAAATCAGACTTAGTCATCCTCGGGCTACGATGGACTGACTTCCAAGAACAGGCTGCCTTCGCCTTCGCCGTCGTTTGTTTGCAAGTACAAATAAAGATAGCAAAGAGACTATTTCTTTCTTTTTTCTTTCTTTTTTTCCTTTATGTATATATATATATATATATATATATATATATATATATATAATTTTATATATACTCTATTGCTTTTTGCCACAACAGATTTCTTTGTGTGGAGGTTTAGTGCACAATGTTGTCTGCCAATGTTGATTTTTCAACATAATTCCTGGGACAATCTGACTGTTGCAGTGGGTTCAGTTTACACGTGCTCAGTGCATGCTGCACAGGGGACTCGGTTCAATGTCTCATCCGAAAGACCAGCGTACTAAAAATGGCAGAAGTCCTAGAGATAAAGCTGCGCACAGATGTTGGTTTCTCATGTCTGGCGTGGCAACAGCGAGTTATATGATCAGCACTCGTCAGCCCCGGAACTTCCAGTCTATGTGGGTTACAAGTCTGTGATACACTGGCAAACAGCCGTTGGCAGCTGGAACCAAGTAATGATGGTGTTGTTTCTGTACGCAATGTGTCTTCTGGGGTGTTTTCCCGAAGTAAGTGTGTTGCGTTGGACTGAGTCGCGTTGCCCTGTGTTGCGCTGTGTAGCATCGCGTTGCGTTGTGTTGCGTTGTTTACTGATGTATTGTGTTGTTTACTGATGTGCTGCGTTGTTTTGCATCGCGTTGCGTTGTGTTGCGTTGTTTACTGATGTGTTGCGTTGTTTACTGATGTGTTGCGTTGTGTTGCATCGCGTTGCCTTGTGTCGCGTTGTGTTGCATTGTGTTATGTTGTTTACTGATGTGTTGCGTTGTGTTGCATCGCGTTGCCTTGTGTTGCGTTGTATACTGATGTGTTGCGTTGTGTTATATTCTTTAATTGTATGCTGTGTTGTGCTTTTATTGTGCATTGTGTTGCCTTGCGCGGTGTTGCATTCTATCGTGATTTAGTATTGAACAGTTCAGTTTGTTGTATTGGGTTGCCTTGCATTACACACACACACACACACACACACACACACACACACACACACACACACACACACACACACACACCGCCCCAATCTACCTTTGAAAAACAAACCAAACAAAGAAAAACAGACAACTAATATATGAATCTATCGATGCGTATGGCAGACCGCGTGCTGACCAATGCTGCTCTCGTTCACGTACAGACGTCATCAGGGAATGACGTCAGCAAAAGGTTCGACGACCCGCCAGCCCTGTCGGCCCTTGTGACGCAGCAAGGTCAGCTGCTAGAGGAGCAGAGGGCTCAGATCCATACTCTGAAGAACAACCTGATCAAGATGAACGACGAGCTGGAGCGCTTTAAGGATCAAGTTGGTGGGGTAGTATAGTATAGGGTGTTATTTGTCACTGTTCACCTCTGTGTGTGTCTTTTTTCACCTTACTACTCTTAAACATAGATTATCTAGAAATAAAGATATATTGGCAAAGAGTAGAATGACTGTGCAACTGATGTGTAATGTAGAACGTAAAATGCAAAAATATATGACAGTCTGTAGAATTAATGTGTTATATGATATTGCAGTGTTGAATGCTTAAGGTGGAAATATAGTCCATGGCAATGGGTAGAATGTTTATGCAGCATGATATGTGCAATGATGTAGAGCGTTTAAGGCGGAAATGTAAGATACTGTGTGGAATGTTTGTGTTGAAAACTGGGCAGGACGATTGTGCAAAAATCAGTCGAGACAACCATGATTTTGTTCTATTGTCTGTACATTATGTGTACGGTATTTAGGACAAGAAGGCTATGCCAGTCGTGAATAAAAGGCTAATTTTTATTTGCACATTTCTTCTGTCATTGCTGTTGTGTGCACACGCCAAATGATCAATATAGGGACAGGCCCAGAGCTTTCTTTTATTTACCTGTGTGCTAGCTGAATCGTTAGCACAAGTATTATTGACTTAAAGTCGTGTACCTTGTAAATGGAGAGAGTTACTTCTCTGTAAAAAATGTTTAATGTGGAGAACGTTTAAATTTATATGACAGTATGTAAAATGAATGTGCAAAATCATATTTTATGTAAAGTTAAATGTTTAAGGCGAAAATATGTGACAACAATTAAGCAGAATGAATATGCATTACGAATACGCACAATGCAACAACGCTGTTGTCTGTCTCACCACACCCCCGTCCATCCATCTATCCATTCATCTCATTCATCCATCCGTCGACGCAACAGCCACCAGCCAGAAGATGGTGTGTTTCATGGTGAGTGCAAGCCGCAACGATGACCTGCGCCACCACCCCAGGATCCAGTTCGGGGAGCCTGACCTCAACGTGGGCAATGGCTTTGACACAAACACCGACATCTTCGTCACGCCCATCACTGGAGTCTATGTCCTCTTTCTCAAGGTTTGGACTTTGTTTGTTTGCGGGGCGCGCTTGTGTGTGTGTGTGTGTGTGTGTGTGTGCGCGCGCGCGCGCGCGCACCCACACACACATGTGGAGCAGGATGTTCGCGGTTGTTAATTGTTGTTATTGTTTTCTTTTTGTTTTTTTGTGGTTTTTTGCTGAGCGTAGCCTCTGGCATTTTTTTTTTCTCGTTTTGTTTGTCAGTTGTCTTCTATGTCATCTTTCATTTTATTATATAGTTTGGTGCATTTACTTATTTGTTTTACTGTGTATGATTTTTTTTTTTTTTACTTCACTCTGTTAATGTTTCACACAAAACCTAGGGTAGGCTCTCAAGGCCTGAACAGCGTGTTGTGTTAATGAGAAAGTCAGGGGTCAGCTTCTTTGTTTTCTTTCTTTTATTTCACTCTTTTTTTTTCTTCTTTTTTTCCCCTTTCCCCTTGTTTTGCAGGTATGATGTAGCGTATGTGGAACAGTCCTGACATTTTGTTCTTTAACGCGGGTCAGCGTGAGGGGGATTGACAGGAAATAATACGAAGAGATAGATTTGGGACAGACACGTATTCCTTGCTGCGTTCAGATACCAGACCTGATATTACTGCTGTTCCTAACACGTCATCTACGACTACTGCTACTACTGCTGCTACTACTGCTGCTGCTGCTGCAACTACTTCTACTATTACTACTGCTTCTGCTACTACTGCTGATATTACCGCTGCTTCTGTTGCTACCACTGCTACTGCTGCTGTCACCACTAATAATAATAATCATCATAATAATAATACATAGTTTTTCTATGGCGCGATATCCAGCACCAATGCTGCTCAAAGCGCCTTACATCATCCAGTTGACTATAAACATGCCTTAAAAAACATATCAACCGCTATCTGACAATGGAAAACATCCAGTGTGTTCATATGAATGAAAAAGCACACTTAAGAGATGAATCAGATTATAAAAGCTATGAAGTAAATAAGGCTTAGATTAAAACAAAATGCATTTCATAGAACACACACACACACACACACACACACACACACACACACACACACACACACACACACACACACACACACACCCTCCGTTACAGACACACACACACACACACACACACACACACTGACATTAAATATCAACTGCACTAAAAACAAAATTGCATAAGCATTAAAATATGATTAAAAATAACCAGATAGAAAAAAATGACATCATATCTAAGACCAAAACTACATCAAATACACAATGCATTAAAACAGGACTACAAAAATACTAGTACAAAGATACTTGCTAGCAAGCATACCTTGGTTTAACCAATCCGCCCAGAACAAAAATACTTACAGAAAAGGTAAGTTTTCAGATCTGACTTAAAGGAATGTAGATCAGAGGCATTTCTAAGAGATGAAGGTAGAGAGTTCCACACTTGGGGAACCTGAGCTCTGAAAGACCTATTTCCAGCGCATTTCAGATTAGTACTTGGAACTTTAAGCAGCTTTTCAGAACTGGATCTTAATATTCTGTGCGGTTCATATGGTTCCAATACAGAGGAGAGATACAATGGAAGAGACCTGTCAAAATGTTTGAAGGCGAGGGTTGCTAACTGATAGTGAATGCGGGGCTCAACTGGAAACCAGTGTAACCGATTCAGCAGAGGTGTAATATGATCAGATTTCTTTTTGGCGAGAACCAGTTGTGCAGCATTGTTCTGAATTTTCTGTAATCTGTTGATGCAAGAGTGGAATTGTAGTAATCCAGTCTGGACATGACAAAAGAGGAAAGCAACTGAGCCATATTTTTCTCTGTTATGTAGGGTCTGACTGAGGCTAGCCTTCGGAGATGAAAATTACATGAGCGACACAAGAATGAAATTTGGTCGTTCATAGTCAAGGTTTGATCGAGATATACACCCAGGTATTTGGCTGATGTTTGAAATGCTACTGCAGGGCCAAACGTAACTGGGTCCTTTTCTGCTGCCTTAAGACGAGTTAGGTCTCCTACGGCTAAGAGTTCGGTTTTGTCTTCATTGAGCTTTAGTTTGTTTTTGTCCATCCATGTTTTTACATCAGCTACACAAGCTTCCAATTCAGTAATGACTGTTTTAAAATCAGATGATGGAGCGGCTTTTTGTAATTCTGTGTCATCTGCATATTTATGGTAACCAAATGAGTGCTTTTTGAAGATGTCAGACAAAGGTTGAGTGTACAAAGTGAACAAGATAGGCCCTAAGACTGATCCCTGAGGGACACCAAACACAAGAGGAATGCTAAGTTTTAATTTAACCTTGAGTTGACGATTTGAAAGATATGAAGAAAACCACTTTCAAGCAGTAGATTTAATGCCAAAGGTAGTGCTAAGACGATTGATAAGAATTTGGTGGTCAATTGTATCAAATGCCGCTGACAGATCTAAAAATGCCACTACAGATGTAAGTCTTTTGTCTGTGAGAGGAAACTATCTGTGACGGAAAGAAGGGCTGTTTCTGTGCTATGGCTTTTCCAATAAGCTGACTCACAAGTTTCAAGCAGGTCGTTTTCATCAACTACCACTGCTAATGCTGTTGTTGTTGCTGATTCAACTGCTACTACTACCAACATTACAACAACAACCACCACCACCACTACTACTCCTAATACTACGGCTGCTACGATTACTACTGCTTCTACTACTACTATTACTACTACTACTACTTATTCCGGAAATGGCACAATATGCATATAAGATTAAATATTGATAAACCATGTATGGCAAGACATTTGAAAGAGCTGCAAGTGTTTAATAAAGACAATACTGTGCAATGCTTTATATAAACGAGATGCCACAAGTTTTCTCTGTGTAGTCTACATGACAGGCTTTTCTGTCACAAATTTGCAGCAGCAGTAGTAGCAGCAGCAACAGCGGTCATTGAAATGAAAGAGTCTTTTAACTAGGAGGGTAAGACGTGTGGCGTTTCAACAGGAAACCAACACGTATGTTCATGCTGGTTGTGATGGAGTCCCCCGTCGGACTGACGGATGAGTAGGTAGGCAGGCTTATCTGTCGGTGTGTGTCCTCATATGGGAGAAGAGGCCGATTCTGGATGCGCAGCACTTCCCACAGGTGTTGCAAGGGAAAACGTCTCCAGAAGTTGAGCCCTGCTTCCTTCGCTCACGCTTCTCCTTAATGGCCAGCGTTCTCTTGTTTCCAAACGTCTTTAGGCCACTAGGGCACAACATTCTCCAGGGAGAGCGGTCAAGGGCATCAGTTTCCCAGGAAGCGATGTCTATGTCACAGGCTTTGAGGTTTGTCTTCAAGGTGTCCTTAAAGCGCTTGCAGGGTCTTCCAAGTTCGCGGTGGCCTTCCTTCAGCTGGCCATATAGTAGCATCTTCGGGATCCTGCTGTCTGTCATGCGGACAACGTGTCCTGTCCAGCGCAGCTGGCACTGGATCAGCAGGCTTTCGATGCTGGGCAGGCTGCTCCTCTCTAGGAGCTGGAAGTTGGAGACCCTGTCTTGCCACTTTATGCCGAGGATCTTTCGTAGGCATCTCTGGTGAAACTGCTCAAGTTGTTGAATGTGACGGCGATACGTCGTCCATGTTTCACAGCAGTACAACAAGGTGGTCAGCACAACAGCTCTGTAGGTTTTGATTTTGATGCTGAGCCTGATGCCATTTTTGTTCCACAGCCTGTTGTTGAGTCTGCCAGGATCACTTCTGCATCACTTCTGCATCAAGGGCTCCGTTGCTGCATAGGGTGCTGCCCAGGTAGCAAAACTTGTCGACTGACTTGATCTCTGTGTCATCGATCTTGATTGCAGGTGGGGGGGAGGTACTGGCGTTCTGTGAGCTAGATGATTGGTATATGGACTCGGTCTTGCTGAGGCTGATGGTGAGTCCAAAGCGACTGCAGGAGGTTGAGAACCTGTCCATAATGAACTGCATGTCCTCATGGGTGTGTGTAGCAAGCACGCACTCATCAGCGAAGAGGAACTCTCTCAACAATGCCTCAAACACCCTGGACCTAGCGTGGAGTCGCCGCAAGTTGAAATGTTTGCCATCTGTGCGAAACTGAATGTAGATGCCCCCGTCACAGTATTGGAAGGCGTCAATCAGCATGGCAGAGAAGAGAATGAAGAACAGTGTGGGTGCCAGGACGCAGCCCTGCTTCACTCCATTAACACAGGGAATGGATCGGACATGTCAGTATTTTCCTGTACTCTCACCTGCATGCCATCGTGGAATGACGCAATCAGCTGGATTAGGCTGTCTGGGCAGCCGAACTTTAGGAGGATCTTCCACAGACCATGGTGGTTCACCGTGTCGAAGGCCTTAGTCAGGTCTACAAAGACCATGTGGAGCACCTTGTTCTGCTCACGGCACTTCTCTTGCATCTGGCTTACGGCAAACACCATGTCACATGTTCCCCTGCCTGAGCAGAAGCCGCACTGTGTTTCAAGGATGACTGTGTTGGAGACATGGTCAACCAGTCTGTTCAGTATGATGTGGGCGAAGATCTTGCCGGCAATGCAGAGGAGAGAGATTCCACAGTGGTTATCGCAGGATGTTTTGTCTCCCTTCCGTTTGTAAATGTGGACAATTGAAGCATCCTTGAAATCCTGGGGGACCTCCCCTCTCTCCCAGATAGACTGGAACAGGGCGGTCAGCTTGTCTGTCAGCACCTCGCCTCCATACTTGTAGATGTCAACCTGGATTCCATCCGCTCCTGGTGCTTTTCCTGACGTTGTCAGCTTCAGCGTCTTCCGGGTTGGTGGGAGGGGCAGCTAGTGAGTCATTGACTGGTAGCTGTGGGAGGGCTGCAATTACCTCGTCAGATACGGACGAGTCCCTGTTGAGGAGGGTGTTGAAGTGCTCTGCCCAGCAGGCAAGGATGTCTTTCTTGTCTGTCAGGAGGGTGGTCTGGTCCAAGACTCGGACAGGGGTTGATCCTGTCACTCTCAGCCCATACACAGCTCAGAGACCATCATGGAAGTCTTCAAGTCGTGAGCATCAGCAGCGGACTGAAGCTCTTCGGACTTTCTCTCCCACCAGGTGTTCTTCATCTTACGCAGCCCCTTCTGTAGGAGTTGCTTGGTTTGCAAGAACTGGTTCTTCTTCCTCTGGCAGTCGTTATCGGAAATGTGATCCTGATGCCGTATATGCAGTGTGTTCAGGAGCGTGGAGATTCCAGAGTCGTTCTCGTCAAACCAGCTCCTCTGTACAAAGCCGATGTGTCAGCTGCTGCTGTGTACAGTAATGGAGTCTCCCGTCGGACCGACGGATGAGTAGGCAGGCAGGCTTATCTGTCGGTGTGTGTTCTCATATGGGAGAAGAGGCCGATTCCGGTTGCGCAGCACTTCCCACAGGTGTTGCAAGGGAAACGTCTCCAGAAGTTGAGCCCTGCTTCCTTTGCTCACACTTCTCCTTTTTGTACACAGCATCTCTAAAGGTGCTCCATACATCTTCTACATCAGTCGATGCAGGAATTTCTTGGAGAGCTGCTTGGATATGTTGCTGCAGCACGTCCTTGGTGATAGGGAGGCGGTGGATGTTCAGCTTCCTAGGGGGGTTCTGCCTGGCTGGTTGGAGCTTGTGTGCAAGTCTGATGTTCATCATGTTTCGTACCAGGTGATGGTCCGACCAACAGACTGCTCCTCTCATGCAGCGTGTAATGGAAACATCACCTCTTTCCCCCTGCCAGACAATCACATAGTTCAGCATGTGCCATTGCTTGGAGCGGGGGTGCATCCATGTGTTCTTGCACTTGTCCACTTGTTGGAAGAGGGTGTTGGTAATGGTCAGTCCATGCTGCGCGCAGAGCGAGAGCAAAAGCAGTCCGTTGGAGTTGCACTTGCCAGTGCCATGCTGTCCTAGGACTTTTGGCCATGAGAAGTCCACGCCGACGCGGGCATTGAAATCCCCAAGGATGATCAGCCTGTCCTTTCTGTCTATGGCGGACGACCATCACCCCACAGCCGCCTGTATGCAGAGTCGTGACTAGGAACTGCCAGCAGCATCCTCTGCCTGTCCCCGTTACCACTTCTCCATCGCTGCAGTGCTTGGGAAAGCTGGGTGTTGAAGGGCTAGCTCGTCGTTCCGACATTAGCCTGGTTGCCTGACCAGCACAGGTGACTTTTTTTTTAGTAAAGAAGAGTTGTGCAGTCCCTTCCCCACTCTCTCGCCTACCGACGCTCAAAGTCCCACAGGTGCAGATACTGCCACGTGTAGGACGGCCTCGGCAGGTGCAGGTCTTTTCTTCAGAGTTCCGTCTCCTAGGAGGACTTCCAGCCAAGGATAAGAGCTCCCCCTGCCCTTTGGTCATCCTCTTCCGCCTTCACAGCCGTTGGCAAAGGTTTCCTCCTCCGCCTGGTCTGTCGTTGGGAGACTTCACATGCGGCAGGTAGTACTGGGTTACACGGTACCAGTAGCAAGGGCTATGCCCCTGACCTGACCTATACGTCAGGTGTCAGTAATGCTGGTTGTAATCATTATTAAAAAAAACACAACACATTTGTTGTGAAGATATTATTACTTGCATGTATTCGCGCGCACACGCGTGTATGTGTGCGTGTGCATGTTGGCTGTAATCATTAAAACATATTTATTGTGAAAATACTATCATGTGTGTGTGTGTATGTGTGTTTGTGTGCGTGTGTGTGTGTTGTGTGTGTGTGTGCGTGTGTGCATGCGTGCGTGTGTATGTTATGTGTGTGTGTGTGTGTGTGTGTGTGTGTGTGCTTGTGTGTGTGTGTGTGTGTGTGTGTGTGTGTATTTCTATAGGTGGCAGCTATATCAGGTGGCATTACCAACTTCGGGATCTTCTCCGTGAAGAAGGAGGGTCAGGAGATTGCCGAGACCGAGACCAACGACGACGATAACTATGACCGCGCCTCCGTGCAGGTCACTTTTGTTTTTATTTCCCTGGCACATCACTGACGTCATCGTTATCACTATCTTTGTCGTCATCGTCATTCTGTCATCATCATCATCGCCAGTCGTCGTCATCATCACCATATTCACCAGCGTCATAATCAAACTCATCAGAAGTAACATCATCATCATCATCATCATCATCGCAAGAACGACAGGCCATATTGGACAGAAGAGCTGCAGGAGCTTGAAGATGAAGTGACAAGGACTAGAGAGGAGGTTGAAAACAACCCAACACAAGAAAACAACATTACTCTCAAAGCCTGCACTGCCAAATACAGAAAGGCCTACATCCAAGCTGCAAGAACAAGCTGGATGGAGAAAACAGAAAAGCTGAACCTTGACAGAGATGGCAACAAACTCTGGAAACTCACCAAAGCCATGAACAACGAAGAGACAAGGTCAGCGCCTGTCACGCTTCAAAAAGACCAGGAGATGGTGACAGGGAGAGAGGCAGCAAACTGCTTCATAGACAGCTATGAGCAGATCAGCAACATCACTGTGTCAGAGGACAGAAAACAACAAGTCCATGATGAAATGAAGAATCATCAGGATGACCAAGACCAACCTGAATATATGGACAGGCCTTTCAAACTGAAGGAGTTTGAAGAAGCCATAAAGTCTTTGCAGGACAAAAAATCTCCAGGTCCTGACAAAGTCACCAACGAAATGCTAAAACACCTTGGCACCAAAGCAAAGACCAAACTCCTTGCTCTCTTCAACAACAGTTGGAAGACGGGGCATGTTCCACAGAGCTGGCGAGAAGCTGACATGGTGCCCATCCACAAGAAGGGCAAAGACAGAGCCAGGGCTGATAGTTATCGCCCCATCAGCCTCACCAGCTGCGTGGGCAAGCTCCTAGAGCGTATGATCAACTCGCGCCTAGTTTGGCACCTGGAGAAGAACAACATCATCACTCCAGAGCAGGCAGGCTTCCGCCAACATCATTCCACTGAGGACCAAGTGACCTACATAGCCCAGAAGATCGAGGATGGCTTCCAGGACAAACAGCATACACTGACGGTGTGGATAGACATGGAAAAGGCATACGACAAAGTCTGGAAGGATGGCCTCCGGAGGAAGCTCCAGAAGAGTGGTGTGACTGGCTGTATGTACCAGTGGATCTCGCAGTACCTGAACAATAGGAAGGCCCGAGTCCATGTCAATGGAGCATACAGTCGGAAGAAGACACTGAGAGAAGGAGTTCCTCAAGGAGGTGTCCTCAGCCCTACACTATTCCTCGTCTTTATCAACGACATCGTCAAAGATATGCCACGCAAAGTCCAGGGAGCCATCTATGCAGACGATCTTGTCCTATGGTGCTCGGAAGAACACCTCACAACTGCCAACTACAGACTACAGCAGGCGCTGAATGTTCTCGAAAGCTGGACAAAACAGTGGCTGGTGACAATTAATGCCAAAAAGACCACTTACACTGTTTTCAGCCTCTCACCCAAAGAACAGAAGGCCAACCTGCGCATCAATGGACAAACTCTGCTTGCTGAGAACAACCCCACGTACCTGGGAGTCACTTTTGACAAACGCCTGACGTGGAAGAAGCAAGCAGAGAAAGCAGAATCAAGAGCAAAAGTACGACTTGCCCTCATGAAGAAGCTGGCAGGAACAACATGGGGTGCAGACAACACGACCCTCAGGAGGCTGTACACTGGTAGAGTCAGGCCAGTGCTGGAGTATGGCATGACTGCATGGGGCACTACAGCCAAGTCCAACTTTGAACGGATCAGCAAGGTTCAGAATCAAGCTACCCGTATCATCACAGGGGCCATGAGGTCTACGCCAATTCAGGAGCTTGAAACCATCACAGAGCTCCAGCCCCTTGAGGACCGCAGAGACGCCAAACTCCTGACCCAGGCTGCCAAGTTCAAGAGGTTGCAAGGCCACCCCATGAAGGACAGACTGTCCCAGCCAACAAAAGGACGGCTGAAGAGAGGGAGCTTCGTACACCAGAGCAGGATCCTAGAACGGCAACATCAAGATATCCTTGACCATGCCCCCAAAGTGATACCCCGGTGTCTTGCCGTCCCTGCCTGGAGCGAAGGAACCCCTCCCCTCATCCAGTGCAGCATCCCTGGTGTTGGCCCCAAAGATTCCCAAAGCGGCCCTGAAAGAAAGTCCCTCACCCTTGAACACCTCCACACCCAGTTCCCCAAAGAGTTCTGGACTCATGTCTACACTGACGGCTCTGCGGCAGATGCCATTCGGAACGGAGGGGCAGGAGTCTATGTTCAGTATCCAGGAGGCAGAGAAGAAAAGATCTGCCTCGCTACCGGCCTGTACTCCACCAATTACAGAGCCGAAGCAGAAGCCTTGAAAACAGCAGCAGCCCACATCGAGGTCAGCCCCTACGCCAGCCACAACGTTGTCTTCCTGACCGACGCCCTGTCCATCTTGCAGGCCCTTTGGTCCAACAGAGATCCAGAACTCAACGATCTGTCCTCCTCTCTCGCCTCCCTCTGCACAAGTCACACAGTCACCCTGCAGTGGATTCCCTCCCACTGCAACGTGCTTGGCAACGAGACTGCTGACTCCCTGGCAAAGGAAGGCACTACGAAAGAGCAGATGGACAGGTCTACCAGCTACTCTGAATCCAGGACCATCATTAAGGCCAAGCTGCAGAACAAGTGGAAGCAGCAGCATCCACGCCACAACAGAGCAGACCCGTACTACCTGCTGACTCGTCGAGAGCAGGTAGCCATTTTCAGGCTCAGGACAGGCCACAACCGCCTGAAACACCACCTATACACGAAACTCCGTATCGGCGACACAGAGCAGTGCCCCTGCAGAACAGGCAGCCAGACAACAGAACATCTGCTGCAGTCCTGCCCGCTCCACCAAGCGCTCCGAGAGAAAACCTGGCCCGACCCAATCCCAGCGGCCCGGAAGCTCTACGGAGGACTGGAGGACCTGCGACGTACTGCCGCCTTCGTCGACTAGCATACTTCTCAGTCATGTAGATGTGGGCTTCCTCCATTCTGCTTTCGTATGACACAGTGAGCTCAGTCAGAATGGCTTGTTTCGTTGCCTTGGAGTGGAGTACTATGTCAGGTTTCATGCCACTCTTGCTGATGATTTCCTGGTGTTTCTTCCCCCCTGGTAGGTCAACTTTGTATTCTCAATCTTCGGCACCATCAAGCAGCCCACATTTTCGTGCGCTGGACGTTACAGCTGTTTTCCCTTCTGCAGAGCGAAACTCTACTGGAACGTCTGGTGGGGTTGGTGCGCCTTGGACAGTGCTCACCACGTGTGCAATTTCTTTTAGCACTTGGTTGTGCCTCCATGTGTACCGTCCTTGGATCAACGCCCAGGTAACATAGTGCCGTACTGAGGGATCCACACAGCTGGGATGGCACAGAGCAGAAGAAAAGCAGAGCTGAAAATGTTCAGAAAAATAAGATTATGTGTAGACATATCCGGCAATACTGTAGAAGTCAGTTCCCTTTCTTTCTGCGGTGTATGCACGTGTACGTTTATAGTACTGCAGTCTGGTGCACAAGGCGTAGGCGAAACGAACGTAATTGTTGACAGTCTGTAGGCGAAACGAACGTAGTTATTGACAGTTGGCGAAACGAACGTAATTTTGCACAGTCTTTAGGTGAAACGCACGAAATCATTTGTTGACGAACCGAACGTAATTATTGACAGTCCGTAGGCGAAACGAACGTAATCATTGACAGTCTGTAGGCGAAACGAACGCAATTATTGACAGTCTATATGCGAAACGCACGGGGGCCAAAACGCACGTAGGCGAAACGCGCGTGTGGCAAAACGCCGCACGTAGTCGTAACGCACGCATAGGCCGGCGAAAGGTGTTGCACTGTCAACAAGCATTGACAACAACAATACAATATAATTCATCTTTATCAATCCGATTGGAAACTACATGAACATTCAAAGGCTCGTCACTCACACCAATCAGTCTCTCAGCCCGAAGTTGAGTCTAACATATATATATAAACATAGTAAAATTTTAACTTATAAGTGAAAAGACTGAATCAAATATGAAAGTGATAAAAACTTAACAGGTTGCTTAACAACACAGTAAGAAAAATTGTAACATGTATGTTAAAGAAAAACTCAGAAGCACTATTTCCGAATGAGAGAAACTATGATAAAATTATCATTTTGTTATTTTGTTATAACCACTGCCGTGGTCTTCTTGCAGGTAATCGTGCAGCTTAAGGAAGGGGAACGTGTGTGGGTGGAAAAGACGCTTGGGGGTGCCTACACCATGTTCAACGGCGGAGTTTACTCCACCTTTGGAGGATTTCTACTGCGTGCCGGCCTCTGGTGACCTTGGGTCCTGAAGGGAGGAAGTCACAATTAGAGGAATTTGATTGGCTGGCTGGCTAGCTGGCTGTCCAGTGGAGGAGGAATCTTGTGTATTTAATGTCTTGTCGCACACACTGGTGACTGTAGCCTTTTTTTGTTTGTTTGTTTAAGGATTAGTTTTCGAATTTGAATGTTATCATGGCTGTCCAGTCTTCATCTTCCTGCAGTAGCAAGTCTTGATGTTGTTTGCTCTTCCAGTGTTATGATATCATTTTTGCAACTTTTTTTTACTGTAAGATTGTGTGTGTTTGTGTGTGTGTGTGTGTGTGTGTGTGTGTGTGTGTGTGTGTGTGTGTGTGTGTGTGTGAATGGGTTGAGGGTGAAGGTCGGTTGTGTGTGTGTTTGGGTATGGTGTGTGTATGTGTGTCCGTGAGCGTGTTTGTATATATATATATATATATATATATATATATATATGCATATGTGGGGGTGGGGTGGGAGGGTGGGTGTGTGGGTGTGTGTGTGCGTGCCTTCAAGCACGCGCGCCTGTGTATGTGCCTCTATGCTTATACTTGCACATCAGTTACACTGATTGTTGTGGACTCTGTGCCCATACCGAAAACAATGATTCAAACGGTCTGATTTAAACCAACAACACGAAAGACTGCGAATGAAACACACACACACACACACACACACACACACACACACACACACACACACACACACACAGAGTAAGTAGAAACCCCTCCACAATCCTGCTGTCATGGCGCTTCCTACCTGTGGTCAGCTCATGTCAAAGCCTTTGTAAGTTACTGGAAGATTCACAGACACTCGTTGTTGGACGGACATGGTGAAGGCAGCCCAGGAAGCAAGAGAACCTGACAGCAAGGAATCGAACCTCACACTCGCCAGTACTTTCTCCCCCTCCACTGGGCCTTGAGTGCTACTACAGGACGCTAGTCATTCGGATAAGACGATAAACCGAGGCCCCTTCCTGTGTATGGCATGCACTTAGCGCACGTTAAAAAAAAAAATTTTTTTTTTTTTTAAACCGGCAACAGAGGATTGTCGCTGGCAAAATTCTGCAGAAAAATGCACTTCGATAGGAGCACAACTATAGATGCAGGCAGAAAAGAAATGGGTGGCACTGCACTGCAACTACAAGCTGTGCCTTGGGACAGCAGCCCGAATTTAACATAGAGCAAATAAGAAATATTATTTACCAAACCTTCTGGAGAGTGGAGTGTATTATATGTTAAAAATCCGTGTATCCCCAACCTACAAAAATACAAATAAATCTCTTCTTAATGACGGGAAATAAATCCTTTTGTGTTTTCACTTCAAAATATGTTTCTTACAGCCCAGCCAACCACAAAGCGATCATTTCAGGGCATTTTTTTTCGAATTATATCATGTTCTGTTTCTTATTTATTTATTTGTGTCTTTATTTATCTCTTCTGAACGTAGTGGTACACTTCCTGTCTGGAAGCACAATTCTATTTTACAATGTACTGACCAATTTTGCTTCGTGTTTTTACATGCATTTAATTTGATTCGTATAACTTTGAAGTATGACTTGATAAACAACATTCTTCGTTTCTGCTGGCTGCGTTCCACTGGGAGATTGTTGTTTAGTTTCAAACGAGTGGTTGGCTCGAACTGCAAGAATGGCTTTGCGAAGACACCAACCTAAAAAAGTGAAACGATTTTAAAATAATGATAATGAAAGGAGAGAAAAAATGTACACAGCAACAAAAAGTAAAAGTCACAGAAGATGGGAAAAGATCTTTTTGGGGCAAAATAAAACCGTCTGCTAATTTTGAATAAATCAACAGTCGTGATTTATTTCTCTTCAGTATCAGATCCCTCCAAACGACTCATCCGAACAGAACATACAATGTGCGCGCGCGTTTATGGGCGTTCTTAAGTATGCACGGATGGGGAAGTCTCGTAAATTATTCAATAAAAAAAACTTTCTGTCGCATGCTTTTAACCGTATGAATGCTCGCACGCATACACACACACACACACACACACACACACACACACACACACACACATGCACGCACGCACACACACACACACACACACACACACACACACACACACACATACACACACCTTCCGATGATCCCCCTCTCCAACCACCCACCCCCACCCCACACATACCTACACACGCAAACACACATACACACACACACACACACACACACACACACACACACACACACACATGAGCGCTCATGTGCGCGCATTAAAGAAAAAAAAAGACCAAAAACACAAGCACACAAAGAGGGTCGAATATCTACCACATGTAATCAAAACCACGATGTAACAAAACTTCAGTAAAGAAACAACAAACTTTACTGATGTGACAACTATAAATCACTTCAGCCCGTAAACTATTCTACCAGCATCAGCTGTCACAACCACAGCATCAGTGGTGTCAAAGTCGAGGGTGGGTGGGGTGAGGAGAGAGAGAGAGGGCACGAAAGAGAGAAGAACAGATGAATAAAGAATTGAGAGGAAGAAGATGGGGTGAGGGGGAGTGATAAAAGAAACTTGAGCAGTGGGTTTTTCGGCTCGTGGCCGGCTCCTACCCAGAGTTGAGTGTGCTGTGGGCTTAAATGGGGAGACTGGGACCGCACAGTCGAGTGTCATGCACTTCAAGGATGCGTCGTTGGGTGTGTTGCTCTTATTACCTGACCAATACTGCAAGTGTCTGTATCTCTCGGGCCTGGTTAACACTGGGATATCATTATGACAGGAAGCGTAGAGTACAGCCTTGTCACGCAGTCCAAAACCAAAATGGACCTCCATAACAACATCCTCATCGTCATTGTCATCCTCCTCCTTCATCATCATCAATATAAAAACAAAACAGTCTCAAAATCTGTGGCCTTTCATGCCCTG
Organism: Babylonia areolata; assembly: GCF_041734735.1. Classification (NCBI taxonomy): domain Eukaryota; kingdom Metazoa; phylum Mollusca; class Gastropoda; order Neogastropoda; family Buccinidae; genus Babylonia; species Babylonia areolata. Next base: position 26,134,118 of record NC_134893.1, on the reverse strand, counting down.
CTCTCACGGTGACCTCAGTTTCGATACCCCTCCACTTCTGCGCTTGGGGTGAGTCTTGCCAATGTATTCAGTGTCGGCAGATTCATGGGGGGCTCTTGTTGGAGGGATGTGGTGGCGGTCTCCACTCTGGCTCCGCGACTAAGCCATTATTGTTGCTAGTAGGGAGCTTAGTAAGTGGTGTAAGTAAGTACGTTGAATCAGAACAGGCACCACTGAACACCACCGAAGTGACTCAGCAACAAAGCAGGGTCTCCTCTGGTGTGTGGACGCCTGGCGACCTAACATCGATGGTTCCCTGCGGACTGCCGACTCTGGAACTGTGACGGACGAACCCGGGTGTAGCCGTGTATGGGGTAATCTAAATGAGCGGCGTGGGAGTAATGCCACTGAAACGCTGCAGATGATGGGGCAGCAAAAAAAAAAAAAAAAAAAGGGGGGGGGGGGTGGGGGGAAACTTGAGCAGGGAAGAGGATGAGGAGGAGAAGAAAATAAACGGCATGTAACTGATAAGAGATGTAAGGGTATTTTTCTTTTCTTTTCTTTTCTTTCTTTCCTAAAAACCAATAACAACTAAGGTCGTTCCTGTGCCCAGAATTAGACCATTAAACCTTCTCCGCCTGGTCGGGTTGTGATCATATTTCTGGCAATGTGATATTGAATTACGGGCAGCAATGTAAGAAAACGGAAAGACAAACAAACAAAAAAATAAAAATAAAGATATAACCTAGAAAAAATACTAAGCACAACATACATATACACGCGCACACACACACACACACACACACACACACACACACACACACGCACAAACACACACAACCACACAACCTACACACACGCGCGCGCGCGCACACACACACACAGAGGGTACAGGCGGCCTGGTAACGATAGTGCTGATAAAACTCTCTGAGAAAGAAATACTTATCCAAACATATGGCCAATTTAAGGATCCCCTGTCACCCCACTTGCTTCAAAATGACAACAGCATTCTTACATCTCTTGTCACAATGCTGTTGTCATTACTATATTTTGTGAAATATATCTTACCCCACTTGCTTCGAAATGACAACAGCACCGTGACAAGAGATGTAATAATGTTTATTTTCTATGCGTTACAACAGAGAATAGAGAGTTCTCTGTCTTCGATGAAAGACATGTTTTTGAATTACCTTAAGCTTGTTATTTAGTTTGGTTATATTATCAGTTTCTAATTTCTATCGTTCGTCCTGTTCAAGGTTAGGTTTTCATTTATGTGTGTGTACAAAACGTGCAACCATAAAAATTATGTATACAATTCGGTGGCCTTACATTCTAAAAAAAAATTCGGAGTTCCGCGTACTGTCTGTCTGTCTGTCTGTCTGTCTGTCTGTCTCTCTCTCTCTCTCTCTCTCTCTCTCTCTCTCTCTCTGTGTGTGTGTGTGTGTGTGTGTGTGTGTGTGTGTGTGTGTGTGTGTGTGTGTGTGTGTGTGTGTGTGTGCAGATACAGAAGAAAATTTGAAGCGGAATAAAGCAGCATTTAGAGCGAATTAGAATACCATTGATCACATCTTTACATTGTTTGCATCAGTATAGAAGTACTTGTCAACTAATATGAAACTCTACATAGATTTTGTTGACTTTTAATGACATCAAGTCTTTCAAATATGTTAACCGTAATCGATTATGGAATGTTCTACTAAGCAACGGTGTGAATGGCAAGTGTAAAGGTCTGAGGGGTGTACATGATTCAGTGCATGCATGTGTGCGCGATGAGTGTGCATGTGGCGACTTTTCTCGTGTCCTGGTGGAGTAAAGCAAGGAAGTTTGTTGAGCCAAAATATGCTTTCATTGTTTTTGTTAATGAATTTGCAGTTGTGTCATCAAGGAAAGCTTGATGATGGTGATGATAACGATGACGACGAGATTTAAGCGCTTTACAAATACGGAGTCATTTGCACAACAGGCTGCTTACCTGGGTAGAGCCGACTGACAGTGACCATTGAGCGCTCATCATTCGTTTCCTGTGTCATTCAATCAGGTGTCGGTCACGCACACATATGCACACACATACAAACATGTAACATTTTACATGTAGACCGGTTTGGTCTATTTACCCTGCCACGTAGGCAGCAACATTCCGTTTTTGGGATGGGCGTGTATCTGGGTATGTTATTGTTTCCATAACCCACTGAATGCTGACATGGATCACTGGATCTTTAACGTGCATATTTGATCTTCTGCATGCGTATACACACGAAGGGGGCTCAGGCACTAGCAGATCGGCACATATGTTGATCTGGAAAATGGGAAAAATCTCCACCCTTTACCCACCAGGCACCGTTACCGAGATTCAAACCCCGAACCCTCAGATTGAAAGTCTCATGCTTTAACCACTCGGGTATTGCGCCTGAGACATGGTATTCAAATGATTCCTACTGCTGTCGAATTAGTTTTGTTGATGATGCGATTCTTTTGTCTGGAACAATTTTGGGACTTCAAAATAGTTATACGTGTTAAAACCAGAAGCAGATCGTTTGTGCTCAACTGTGAACCTTGATAAAACAAACGTTGTAAGTTTTCGCAATAAAGGTTACTTGCCTGCTTATGAGGAATGGTATTTTGATTTTATATTACTGAAAGTTGTAAACTCTTATAAGTACTTATTGCTACTGTTTAGAACCGAATTTAGCCAAACTTGGCAAGGGATGAAACGTGTCGCAAATGTAAGAAAGGTGTATTGGAAATACATAAGACAATGAGAAATTTAAACTATATTTATATTAATGTGTTCTAAAGAATGTTTGATGTCCAAACTGAACTAATACCTGCATATGCAGCTGAAATTACACAAAAATGTACAGATGCTAAACGTTTTCTGGGTGTTCCAATGCATGCCTCAAACAAAATTATGTATGGTGAAACTGGGAGATATCCTTTGTATGTTAAAACAAATGCAAAGTGTATAAAGTATTAGTTTAAACTGCTGAAAATGCCTCAGAGTAGACTCCTCAGTCACCGATATGTGTGACGGGACATTAAACATCAAAGCAGTCGATATGATGTTATCCCAGATAGAGAAAGGAAAAGAAAACATGACTTCTTGTTTAAGAAATGTTCTGTTGGAAAATGGTTTGGCAATTGTGTGGATGTGTCCAGAGGTTTGCATGAGCAAACTTTTATTTCATAATTTCATTCCAGACTGCTTGATGTATTTAAATGTAATTGGCATTCATACTTGGAAAGTATAGCTGGTTCAATTCCTTTAAAAGTGTGTTCCAGATTGGAAGATTCCGGTTCAAATGAACAAATGGCAGCGTTCAATGCTTGCACAGTTTACATAAGAACCCCTGGCTTTAATGCCAACAAAAGATTATTTATGCCAGGTACGTCCACGGATTCTAAATGCCAGTTGTGTGGCTCGTTGATGAGAAAATTCATGTTATGTTTAATTATAAATCTTACGATAATTTGTGAAAGATATGTGTGATTTTCGAAAAAAAGATATTGCAAAAAGAAAGCATTTCTTTAGCATATTGATATCAGAAGATAGATTGATAGATTTGCCATTTTTTTCTGTAATGATGGAACCTGTTTGATTTATGGACGAATAAATGGAGTTATAATGCTTTGGGTGGCCTGTTGGTTGCTGCCAACAATCCTTCAATATTTGTTTTCATCATATTCGTTCGTTTATTCCAATGTTTTGTTAAGCGATGAAAACATGTTGACGCATTCACCCATGTCATAAGGACCTCATGACCAATGGCATTATAGTGTCAAAATATCAAGCGTCTCTCTCTCTTTCTCTCCCTCCCTCTCTCTCTCTCTCTCTATCTATCTATCTTTCTTTCTTTCTTTCTTTCTCCCTCTCTCTCTCTCTGATCCATTTCTCCTTCCACTGAATATGGAATAGTATTTTTTTTAAAGGAGTTGTTTGTATTAGGTATATGCAATACTGAAAGAATAGTTGACGTTGCCAAGTTCATTTCTTAGGTCTTTAAATATCTAAAATGACAGTCTACTGTCGATGAAGTTTATTTCCGCTGTATGTATCGCAGAAATAGTAAGTCTAAAAACATGCCTTAATCTGTCTGTCTAACTACCTGTCAGTCTTTCGTTGAGACTATGTGTAAGTCCATGTGAGTTTGTCCGCTTTCTCTCTGTCTGTCAGCCTTTCCGCTTATTCGTCTGTCCATTTCCATATCTCTATCATTTCGCTATTCGTTGCGGAAAAAAGGAGATTTTATGGATGGATCGATCGATTACTGGAATGACGTATCCTCTCTCCTCAAGTTATTTTTAAGAGTTTATATGCCGCCATAAATCATTTGCTGAACGACGGAAGGGTTGCTTTTCTGCATTTGTTGTCCTCCACTACTGTGTTGTTCAAGATAATTGATTTGTCAACCAGTGGTAGACAGCATCTCATTGCAGATACATGCGAAGACTGCTTATCATACACAACACACACACACACACACACACACACACACACACACACACACACACACACACACACACACACACACACATCTTGTGTTACGTGACGAAACAAAATGGCTATAATACATCCCAGCTAACATGCCTGTCAACAAAAAAGACGATAGAGGATATGCACATGCAATACCTTGGAAAAACATATCAACACATATGAATGTTTATGTTCACATCCGATATTTCTTGGATCACCACTTTATCTGGCCGACGATTTTACTGATATCTCTGTTTACAATCCACTAAAGTGTTTAGTGTAATTTCCGGACACACTTTAAATCCAACACAGACATATACACTTGCTTCCTATAAACATAGCCACGTTCTCACTGCACAGTCGAACGTTACTTACTAGACTCAGTGCCGGATGACTCTCAATGACCGTTATACAGGAATCAGCAGTCCCTTCTCGCACACGTACACGTCCGTGAGCGAGTGCCTCCCAGTTTTGGTGCTTGGTTTTGCTGTCAATGCCAGTCTGTATTCTGCTCTGCCGTATTCTTCTAGATCTGTAGCAGAAGGGGGTGTGCCTTCAGGTTCCGGACATTTTCAGTGCACCTTGGAACCCAACTGTTTTTCATGTCTGGAGGCTGTGACTGGGGTGCCACCTTCATCCTCTAACAGTGGTAGAGTTAACCATCTTTGCAGAGTGTCCTACACTTCCACTCCTAAACTTCCTGGAGTAGGATACCCCTTCCACCTCCTCAAACACTTGTTTCTGTGAGTTCAAATGGGATACACTGTTCTGTCTACGTTTGCTGTTCGCCCTATGAGGTCTTCTATAGTGACGCAGTGGAAGCTGGTATTTCCCAAGCATTTCTTCAGCCCTGATTTTCGACCCAGCTGCAGGGAGCCTGCTGGGTGTTGGCTCTCCCACAGGGATCTCTGGCTGAGTCAAACCTATTGGAGATGCCTTCTGGGGAACATTTTCGGAGTCCATCCAGTTACAGACTGGACTCCCTGGGGTATATACCTGAGGTAAATTCGGGATCTCTGCCTGGACACAAGTCAGTCTCACCCTGATCTGCACCTCAGGACGACTGGAGGGGGCTACCAGATTGTGATCCAAGCTCCCTGTCAGCCACTTGAGAGAAGAGACTATCCTGGTTGGAGTCTAAGAGTACTCCAGAGGGAGAATCCGCCGCCAAAGGGTCCCGTTCAATGAACTCGAACTCCATTCGGCTTGGAGCCAGAAGACTAATGTCTTCCTCCCCGGGACCCTCTGTGGTGTTTCCAACCCAGGACTCTTACCCAGGGTCCGTTTTCATGCGAATGTTGTGCCGTTTTTTTTTCCAGAATCTGCTGGCTGGGGCTTTCTCAACGAGTCTGGTACGAGACCAATGTGATCCCTGATCCAAGCAACCTTCTTTACTAAAAAGGTGTCCAGAGCACATGAAGCCTCCTGGAGCACTTTTTGTTTCTGGAGGCTGCCTTTCTTTTAGCCAGTTTGCCCCTTCGCATTAAACATTCCTCTCTCTTCTCCTGAGAACTCTCAGGAGCTATCATGCTTGTTTGTTTTTTTTATTCCTCCGTGCAAGCACAAAACACGGATCAGCCAAGGGATTCTGCCTGCTGACATGGGTGTCCATTGAATTGTTCTTTGCTGTTTGAACTGTCCTTTGGCTTTGCTGCTTCTTTGTCGTTTGAAACACTATTCTTCCAGTTCAATGGATTTTTTTTTTTTTTTTTTTTTTTTTTTTTTTTTTGCTGCCCAATCATCTGCACCGTTTCAGTGGCATTACTCCCACGCTGCTCATTTAGATTCCTCCATACACGGCCACACCCGGGTTCGTCCGTCACAGTTCCAGCGTCGGCAGTCCACAGGGAACCATCGATGGTAGGTCAACAGGAGGCCACACACCAAAGGAGACCATGTACTGTTGCTGAGTCACTTCGATGGTGTTCAGCGGTACCTGTTCTGATTTAACGTACTTAGGACACCTACTAACAACAATAATGGCTTAGTCGCGGAGCCAGAGTGAACATCCCTCACAGAGTAGTTACCACCACCACGTCCCTCCAACAAGAGCCCCCCATGAATCTGCCGACTCTGAAGATATTGACAGGACTCACCCAAAGCACGGAAGTGGAGGGGTATTAAAACTGAGGTCACCATGAGAGCAGGGCATGAAAGGCCACAGACTTTTGAGACTGTTTTGTTTATATTGATGATGATGAAGGAGGAGGAGGATGACGATGACGATGATGATGTTGCTATGAAGGTTCATTTTGGTTTGTGACTGCGTGACAAGGCTGTACTCTACGCTTCCTGTCATAATGATATCCCGGCGTTAGCCAGGCCCGAGAGATACAGACACTTGCAGTGTTGGTCAGGTGTGGTTCGTCCGTCGGGATCGACGAGGACCATCTAGTCATCCTGGGGGTGGGTGGGTTGGGATCTGTGGGTGCGCAGATGACTGGTCAGGCCAATCCGCGCCCGGAAGGTTCTGACGCAGTGTGGACAGGGGATGGTGGCGGCTGTCGGGGACTTGCTGGCACTGCTTTTCCTGGCCTGTCTGCGTTGCTCTGCTGCAGCGATTCTATTGGCCTCACAGGATTTGGCGCCTTTGTGGACAGCTGAACTCCACTTTGGTCTGTCCATTGCATTCAGCTCCCATGTGTCGTGGCTGATGCTGAAGGCCTTCAGAAAAGCTTTCAGAGTGTCTTTGAAGCGCTTCTTTTGGCCTTCATCGGGGCGCTTGCCATGTTGGAGTTCGCCAGCTGGGCCTGCATCAAGATGGTGTAGATGCTGGGCAAGTTTGCACGAGTGAGCACCTCTGTGTCAGGGATCTTCTCTTGCCACTTTATGCCGAGAAGTTTTCTGAGGCTGGTGGTGTGGAAGTGGTTCAGCTTTTTGGCGTGGCGTTTGTAGACCGTCCATGATTCACATCCATAGAGCAGTGTGGTGAGAACTATGGCCTTGTATACTTTGAGCTTCGTTTCCAGGGTGATGCCTCTCCTGTTCCAAACGTTCTTATGAAGTCTGCCGAAGGCAGCGCTGGCTTTGGCGAGTCTGGCATTCACCTCGTCGTCGATGACAACTGTGCGAAAGAGTGTACTGCCCAGGTATGTGTACTTGTCCACCGCGTTCAGTCGTTGCCCGTTGATGAAGATATTTGGTTCAACGTAAGGCTTTCCTGGAGCTGGCTGGTGCATCACCTCAGTCTTCTTTGTGCTGATTGTGAGGCCAAAGTTGTCACAGGCAGCAGAGAACTTGTCGACACTGTGTTGCATGTCAGCTTCGGAGGCAGCGTTGAGAGCGCAGTCATCAGCAAACAGGAAGTTGTTGACGGTGTCTGTCCTCACCTTGGTTTTTGCTTGAAGCTTCCTGAGGTTAAAGAGTGAGCCATCTGTGCGGTACCTGATGCCAATGCCTACGTCAGCGTCTCTGAAGGCATCTGTCAGCATGGCTGAAAACATGAGACTGAACAGGGTGGGGGCAAGAACACACCCTTGCTTGACTCCGTTGGAGACAGGGAATGGTTCTGAAGTCTCTCTGTCGTCTTGGACTCGGGCCAGCATCCCATCGTGTAGTTGCCGTATGATGGTGATGAACTTTCTGGGACATCCATACTTCGCCATGATTCTCCAAAGGCCATCTCTGCTAACAGTATCGAAGGCCTTGGTCAGATCGACATAGGTGGAGTAAAGGTCGGCGTTCTGTTCCTGACACTTCTCCTGGTGCTGCCTGGTAGCAAACACCATGTCAATAGTCCCGCGTTCTTTCCGGAAGCCACACTGGCTCTCTGGTAGGAGACCTTGCTCAAGGTGCGCTATGAGACGGTTGAGTAGCACTCTGGCCAGAGTCTTGCCTGCGACGGACAGCAGGGATATTCCACAATGGTTGTCACAGGCCTGACGATTTCCTTTGCGCTTGTACAGGTGTATGATGGAAGCGTCTTTGAAGTGCTGTGGAACTGCCTCATGCTGCCAGATGAGCTGGAACAGCTGATGAAGCTTCTCAGTCAGCGCCATACCACCTTCTTTGTAGACCTCAGCTGGAATGGAGTCTGAGCCAGGGGCTTTGCCATTGGATAGCAGACGGATAGCTTTCTGGGTCTCCTCCAAAGTTGGAATGGCATCCAACGACTCACTGACTGGCACCTGGGGGAGTCGGTCGATGGCTTCATCATTGATGGTGGAAGGGCAGTTCGGTACGCTCTCAAAGTGTTCAGCCCATCTCTCAAGGATCCCGTCCTTGTCAGTGATCAGGGTAGAACCATCAACACTGAGGAGTGGAGCAGATCCGGAGGTGGTGGGACCGTAGACTTCTTTCAGGCCGTTATAGAAGTTCTTCATGTCGTTCCTGTCTGCAAAGCCCTGGATCTCATCAGCTTTGTTGCTCAACCAGGAATCCTGCATCTGCCGCAGCTTCAGCTGGATGGTGCTGCGTGGGCTCTTCAGTATGTCTTTCTTTGACTGTGACTTGGGATCTTCAATGTGGGCTCTGTAGGCTTGGCGTTTGTCTTCTAGCAGCTGCTTGATCTCAGTGCAGTTCTCATCAAACCAGTCTTTGTGCTTCCTGACAGAAGGCCCCAGGCACTCCATGGCAGTGTTGTACACCGTCTCATGCAGTGCGCCCCATGCTGCCTCGTCATTCTGGTTGTCCAGCACGGTGGACTCAAGGCGTTCCTCCAGGGTGTCAGCAAAGCTCTGCTTGATGTTGCCTAGCTCCAGCTTGTTCACATTCAGGCGTTTGAGTGCTTTCGTGGTGATGACAGCGTTCAGGTCCTCGTAGAACTTTTCCTTGATCTCATCTGGGTTGGTCATGGTGGGCGCGTAGGCGCTGACAATGGTAGTAAACCTCTTCCCGTTGCATATAGGGAGTTTCATCGTCATCAGGCGATCGTTCACTCCTTTCGGGGGGCCAGCCAGCTTGCCAACGAGGGTTGTCTTCACTGCACAGCCAACTCCAGCCTCGCGTCTCTCTTCAGGTCCGCGCCCACTCCAAAAGAAGGTGTAGCCTGCACCTCGCTCACAGAGTTCGCCTTCTTCTGCCAGTCTGGTCTCACTTAAGGCAGCGATGTCGATGTTGTACCTGGCTAATTCACTCGCAATGAGTGCTGTGCGTCTCTGTGGTCTGGCTGAGTCGCCTCTGTCCAGAAGCGTACGCACGTTCCATGTGGCAATGGTCAATGGGGTGCTCCTTGTTTTCTTCTTTCTTTTCTTTGTGTGTCGACCGCTTGAGTAGGGTCCCCGTCAGCCGCGGTATGCTGACTAGGGTGGTGTGGAGCAGGCAATGTTTAGGGCACCTTTTCTAGCCCCTTCCTCATGCCATGGAGGTGAGCAGTGCTGTCCTGAAGAGGGCTGCTCAGTCGCTCAGGGGGCTGCCGATCTCTACCGCTGCTCCAGTCGGTGAAAAACGACCATATGGCCTGAGCCGCCTGTGTGCAGGTCCGCGGCTACGACTGCCAGTGTACCCACAACTGTCGCTTCGTCGCTCGCCTGTCGCCACAGTGCTTGGGGAAAATGATGGTATGGGATGAAGGATGACTAATGACTTGCGCGATGACTTTGTTTATAGTGAGGAGGAGTTGCGCACAGTCGACCTCACTCTCTTGTCCGAGACCATCTGTATCCAGTGGCAAGACGAGGTCCAGACGACTGGAGATGGAAGGTTTCTTCCGCAGAGTCCGCCGGATCCAGTCTTCACATGCTTGGGTAGACAAGCCCTAACTCACCGAGGGTTTGAGACCCATCGGCTACCCTCACCTAGTTTAGCCAACCTGTCAAAGCCGTTGCCAGGGGGTTGGGCGCTGCCCAAAAACGCATCCTTGAAGTAGATGACACTCGACTGTGTGGTCCCAGTCACCCCATTTAAGCCCACACACAGCACACTCAACTCTGGGTAGGAGCCGACCACGGGCCGAAAAACCCACCTCCACTGGGATTCGAACCCGCGTCCTCCAAACCGTCAGTCTGCGACGCTAACCATTTCGCCACGGCGGCTGGTTTCAATGGAATTCTTTCCTCCCCTATGAAGAGAGTACCTGTCCGCATGTCATGAACAGCACCCCAGTGGTGAAGATCATGTCTTAGCAGCATGTCATAACTGATAGGAGCTATGTAAACACTCTCCTTGAATACAGTCTGACCAATCGTCAATGGGACAGGAGCAGTGACAAAGCCTTTCAAAGAGAATTCTTGATTGGCCAAATGCACCTCCAATTTCTTAAGGATCTGTCTAAATGAACATGTACTGCCCATCTTGGTTGCCATGGTAAAGAAATCCAAGGCCTTTCCCCCCAGGTTCCAGCCCAGTCAGCTGGATTAGGCTCTCTGGGCAGCCCAACTAGGAGGATCTTCCACAGACCACGGCGGTTCACCGTGTCGAAGGCCTTAGTCAGGTCTACAAAGACCATGTGGAGCTCCTTGTTCTGCTCACGGCACTTCTCTTGCATCTGTCGTACTGCAAACATCATGTCACATGTTTCCCTGCCTGAGCAGAAGCCGCACTGTGCTTCAGGGATGACTGTGTTGGAGACATGGTCAACCAGTCTGTTCAGTAAGATCTTGCCGGCGACGCAGAGGAGAGAGATTCCATGGTGGTTATCGCAGGATGTTTTGTCTCCCTTCCGTTTGTAAATGTGGACAATTGAAGCATCCCTGAAATCCTGGGGTATCTCCCCTCTCTCCCAGATAGACTGGAACAGGGCGGTCAGCTTGTCTACTAAATGCCATGGTATTTGCCAAACTATCAAACCATGAAGAAAATCACAGAGTGTCTTTCATTGACAACAACACCCTTAACACCAAACCACGAGCCTACCTAAAGGATGACACCTACCCAACAAGAAGAGGGGACAGTGTACTGGCAGGCAACATTGGCGGCCATTGTGCATGATTTGTTTTGGGAAAAACTACGCTCCCACAAGTTCCCCAGCACTCACCACCACCACTCCTCCAACACCGTCAGAACAGGACTGAGACAGCTCCACCGACCACGGAACTACAGACGACAGGACAGAGACAATTCGATCCCGACAGAGATCAAACCTGGCAAAGGCGTTGGGAAGACGACATGTACCGGGACAATTATTACGAACACCGTTCTTACAACACTTCCTACCTACCATTCTGGACATCAGCGGTACGAAGACAGGTCGGCCACACCCCCTACAACGACGCCCGAAACAACATCAACAATGACTGGAAATGTGAACGTTCATACAACAGTTATATCTCCCAAGACGGTTATGGCAGATGTAACAGCTACGGCAACGACTACAGTTAACGTGGATACAATCAGTGACACATATTATACAGTGCACTAACAGTAACGAAAAATGTACAACACTCCTGTAATTCAAATCATATCAGGGAACTTAAAAGGCTACAGAGAAACAACAGATGGTGTTAAAATCAACAAATTTTGAGAAGAAGTCTTGAACTTGTTAAGTAATTATGATATTGTATTTCTACAAGAAACACATTTGGATAATGAAAATGCCAAAGATCTATCCATCCCCGGCTCTGAAACCGGCACACATTACCTCAGACCAAGCCGTGCAAAGGCACAGAAGTCATCTGGTGGTTTGTCAGTTTTTATAAAAGAAGAAATACGAAAAGAAGTTAAATTCCTCCCACATAATAACAGCAACATAGCATGGATTTATATTCCAAACAACAAATCTAGCAACGAAGATACATATGTCGGATGCGTATACATCCCCCCAGAATTCTCTCTTTTTTTCTTTTCTTTTTTTTTTTTTTTTTTTTTTTTTTTTTTTGTTTTTGTTTGTTTGTTTGTTTTATAATGCCGATAGCATATGGCAGTCTCTTGAAAGGGATACTGAATATTTTTCATCACGTGGAAATATTGTCTTATACGGGGATTTCAATTCAAGAACAGGTTCTGTGACAGATTATATAAATCTACATACAGACAACAATCGATACGCATCACCAATGAATCACTCATTCGATGAATTACACTCCAGATTATCTATGGACAAACTAACACATAAACGTGGAAGAAAACTCATCAATATATGTATGAATAATAATCTGTACATCTTGAATGGAAGAACACTAGGAGACTTAAACGGTAAATTAATATATATATATATATATATATATATATATATATATATATATATATAACTTCGCAAGACGGGAGCGTAGTGGATTATTTCATTTGTCAACAAACCTTACTGAAAAATGTCATATCATTTAAAGTACTTTCACTCAGTAGGTTATCGGATCATTGAACGTTAGAACTACGTATCCGCTTACCACTAAGGGCCACATCACAAAGATAAGACATCGCCAAATTTGACGAAAGAGAAGATCGGTAAGCTTGTTGGAGACCTTACAAACACGCTTCATTCAGCTGCTGAACTATCACTTAAAATGAAAGATAAAAGCAAATGGAAAAAAACGAGAAGAAAACACAAGAAATGGTTCAATAAGGAGTGCCACTCTCAAAGAAAAAAAATGAGATCACTCTTAAATGCCCCACACAGAAATCCGTTCAACCGAGGTCTCCAAGAAAAATACTTTGCTTATAACATATCATACACACACAAAAATGATATAAACAACTAAGAATACCCACAGAAATGCACTCATCTAAAAACTAAATGAAACACAGATCCCTGTTAAAAGAGGAGTCCTACAAGATAATACACTGAGTCCTACACTTTTCAATATCTTAATTAATGATATCATTAACTCTCTACATGATCCAGACTCTCCAAAAATCAGCGTGTCAAGCTCATTTCAAGTATCATGCTTATTCTACGCTGATGATATCGTTATTTTGTCAACAACGAAAAATGGATTACAAACAAAATTGAACAGACTAAACGACCACTGCAATCAATGGGGATTAAAAGTTAAGCAGAGATAAAACAATAGTCATATTTTCCAAACATGATCCTGTGCTTCCACACTTTTTCAAGATTGGAGAAGATATAAATACAAACGATCGATATAAATATCTCGGAATAATATTCCACAAAAGTGGAAGTTTTGAATTTGCCCAAGTGACCACATCTGTCCATTCTCTAAGGCGCTCAATTCGAGGCAAAAACATAAACATAAAAACAATGCTGAACTTATTTGACTCTTTGATAACCCGTATCATGTCATATGGGGCAGAGTTTTGGTTTCCCTGTGCCGTAAAGCAAAGAGATGCAAGCACTTCGTTCTCACTAGATGAGCTTTTAGAAAAATTTCCTCACGAAAATCTTCGCATCAAATTCTGCAAACGACTGCTGGGTGTACACAATAAAGCATTAAACCTTCCGGTACTAGGTGAATTGGGACGATTTCCTGTGGGCTTGAAAATTGTCTGTCATATTATTTCATTTTGGATACATACAAGTCACATGAGAATTCGTATATAAAACATTGTCATAATGATATGATTGAAAAGCAAAACTCTAAAGATAACAAGTGGCTTTATCTTATTAAATCTGTTCTTACCTCACTTGGATTTGATCACATGGCTAAACCAGGGCACACTGAATGTCAACAGACTGAAGTTTGCACTCTTAAAGAAACTTGAGTGTCGGTACATAAATTTCTGGAGAAAGCAGATAAACGAAAATGAATCTAAGTTAACATTTTACAATAATATTTTTGAATACAGTCTTGAACCATATCTGATCTACTCAAGAAAAACTGAGCATACAACCGCTATGTGCGGACTTCGCATCAGCGCACATGATCTCCAAATAGAAAGAGGCAGATACACAGGTACTGAAAAACATGCAAGAAAATGCAAAACATGTGGTGTATTAGAAGATGAATATCATTTTATAGACAAAAGTATCAGATATGAATACATACGAAAACATTTCTTGCCAGATATAAAGTCTGAATTCACAAAATTCGATGATACTGATACAGTGAGTCAATGGTGCATTTACGACCCCATACAACCCTGACTTGCAAAATTAATATATGAATGTTTCAAAAAACACGTCACGTTTTAATTAGAGCACCTTAAATTTAGTTGTTCCTGTTTTTGTTTGTTTGTTGTTGTTGTTGTTTTTCCCTTTATTGTTGTGTCTATAAACCATTCACACGGTTTTCATGGCAAATAGATATGATTCTGATTCTGATTCTGATTCACACACACACACACACACACACACACACACACACACACACACACACACACACACACACACACACACACACAAATTATGACAAATACAACTACTATTACAGTAACTACAAGTGTACTTGCACAATTGCTATTGTGCCTATCATGAGCGAACAAACAATGAACAATATTGATACATCTATACGAAAAACAACAAGAGAAAAAAATATATCAACAAAACCAACCAACCAAAGAAATTATTGACTTCCGCCCACCGTCGAGGACGGACGTGTTTCGCAAGAGCTCTGACAACACTGCATTTTGAGCTCACTTCTTTCTCAGTGGGAGAAAGGGTAGGGGAGTAGACAGCGTGCAGTGAATGGAGTGTCGTATGGCAATGGAATAGCGAGAATAACTCGACGTTAGGCGAGCGGGGCACAGTGTGCTCAAGATTTATAGAAAGATGATTTTTTTTTATTTCTGCAAGTTACACATCTTTCAGTTTAACATATGTAATGGCAATTACAAGCAAAAATAATGAGCACAACTATCTCCAAGTATTTGGGGAATAAGGGAGGTGCAAAGAGGAAACCATCTTCGTCGACGTCATCGACCAGTGACCTGTGTCTTAGTCCGGAGCAAACAAAAGATAGCAGCAGAGCAAATCAAAACAGTAAAAAACAGAAGAAAGTTACTGAATTTACAGCAGAAGAAACAGAAGAAATGGCCTGGCAGGAAGCTGTGTACGAACTAAAAGCTGCTATGACGAAACTGTCGAGCAAAGAGGACATTCAGCAACTAAAACACGACATTACTGAAGTGAAAGAAGAATTCAAACGAATTGCTGCTTCACTAGAGAACAAAATGGACAAACTAGAGAGCAGAGTTTTTGACATCGAAACCGAGAAAGATAGACTTGCGGCCGAAGTGAATAAGCTGCGAAAAGAGAATGCTAAATTCAAGAACCAGCTCACACAGAACTCCAAATAAATCGACATCCTGAGAAACAGCATTAACGACCAGGAGCAGCATGGGAGACAGTGGAACATCCGAGTCTTCGGTGTCCGTGGGGCCCAGGGGCAGGACGGCGGAGGACTGCTTGAAGAACTGCCTCACCATCTTCACAGAGAAGCTGGAGGTTCCAGTGTCAGCCAGCGACATCGAGATCGCGCACCACTCCGGGAAAGTAGGTGCGGGAGGAGGCAGACCCCGCCCCATCATCGTACTCTTCATGTCTAGGGGGAAGAGGGGGCGAGTGCTGACAGCCCGCCGCAAGTTAAAGCAGACAGGCATCACTGTATTTTGTATTTGTATTTGTATTTCTCTTCTTTTTTTTGTCACAACAGATTTCTCTGTGTGAAATTCGGGCTGTTCTCCCCAAGGAGAGCGCGTCGCTACACTGAGAGCGCTACCTTTTTTTGTATTTTTTCCTGCGTGTAGTTTTTTTTATTTGTTTTTCCTATCGAAGTCGATTTGTCTACAGAATTTCGCCAGGAGCAACCCTTGTGTTGCCGTGGGTTATTTTTCGTGCGCTAAGTGCATGCTGCACACGGGACCTCGGTTTATCGTCTCATCCAAATGACTAGCGTCCAGACCACCACTCAAGGTCTAGTGGTGGGGGAGAAAATATCGGCGGCTGAGCCGTGATTCGACCCAGCACGCCCAGATTCTCTCGCTTCCTAGGCGGACGCGTTACCTCTAGGCCATCACTCCACAATACTCTGTAGTTAGTCTGTAGGTGAGGACCTCACCCAGACAAACTACAGATTTTTTTTTTTTTTTTAAAGGTCAGTTCTCACTCCGTGACTATGGCCGTTTGGTCGTCCAACGGCAAAATCTTGGTGAAACTGAAAAATGGAAAAACTTTGAAAGTTGACACCAGTACGGACATTGATGTGCTGTTTAGAAAAGAAATGCCGTAACTAGAATCTGTATGTTGATGGAATAGAAAGGGGTGCGCGGATGGGTGTGAGGGGTGCGAGTGTAAGGGAAGTTGAAATAACCATAATCATAATGAACAGCTTTTGGCTGCTGCAGAAGTGTGAATGACAAAATGTGAGTACATTAATTGTGTGTGTGTGTGTGTGTGTGTGTGTGTGTGTGTGTGTGCGTGCGTGTGTGTGTGTGTTTGGGTGAGTGAGTGAGTGAGTGAACGGGTGCGAAGATATGTATTTTCTGATTAGTGGTTGTCTCAAATGCGAATCGAAAATCCGATCGCTCAGCAACTGGGCAATGCATTCCCCGCAGCTTGACTTTGCCTTCAGTCAGAAGAGATCGAACAATGCTTCCCATTGCACTCAGCCTGAAGGCAAACGTCCAAAGTGAGGGATCCTCCACGTTCATATCCTGCCCACTGGTTCCAAGACTGCAGCCTGAGGGCGACTGCCAAAATAACGAACTTACGTAGCACTTTAGGAACACTGTTTACTTACACGCATCTTTTGGTTCAGTGCCTGAGCCACGAAGTTTGCATGCACATCATGGACGCTTTCTGTATTATGCGTTTTAAAGAGAAGTGCCAAACGTCCATGAAACACACGTCATGCAAATGTCAAAGTAATGAATTTCTTACACGCATTATAAAGAAATAGAATTTCTTTATAACTCCGAAAATAAAAGGCTGGCATTAAAGAGGTGAAATGTACATGCACATCTTGGACGCTGTGAAGCATACCACGAAAAAGCAAATATCGATATTCTGTCTGTATGTAAATAGTAAAGTAACCATTTTCGCGCCCAAAAAATATATTCCATACAGCACGCCGACTGAAAACAAAATTCCTGAGAGATGATGCTTTTTCATGAACTTCTAAACACTATTTGCCATAGTACTCCAATATAATTATGACTGTCAGTATTAAAAGTGACGAATTTTACTTGTACATTGTAGGATGTATGTGGTACAAAAAGATGTTTAAATGCTTATTGATAATTCATGAAAGAACGTATTTTATTTCACAACTAAAGAGAAAGTGTTTGGGGCTTCTCTCTTGGGCTGCAGCCAGCAATAGGAACTGTGTATTTCGTGATCACAGAGACTATTTTCGTCAGGAAGTCGACCACTTCCATTTGTCACCATCACACCTTTTTTTTAAACAATCTTAAATTAATAAACAAATGAATATATGTCTCTTTTTTTGTAATTAGCGCTTGTCCTCTTATGCGCAAGGTAAGAATTTTATACAGCAAAAGAAGAAGACAAAAATGCAGGCAGTGTGGTCTCTCATAATTCCTACAAGAATTATTGAATTAGCAAGTGAGGGGAAGACCAAAACTGATTTTCAGTGGGTGACTATTACTGAAACCTTGAGAGACTGATGTTGTGAGATTGTGAACGCTTGCCAATGTAGGTAAAGAACCAATTACTGATTGTATGTGTCCTGGTGCAGTTCCAGAACGAAAGATCGATACGGGTCGAATGAACATGTCCACTGCAGTCCCTAAATATATGACCAGTGCCGTCCTCACGTTGAAGAGAATAGAAAATACACTCACGGAGAGGATGACAACTCGGGGCCTCGAGAGAACAGCTAATCCCGTGGAGGCTTACAACAGAACAGAGTCTTCCACAGACTGTACTCAGTTTGATAAGGAAACGCCTCTTAACCGGTCAGCCACACCATCTTTGTCTACCTATGATGGAAAGTATGGAACATTGACAACCTTAAACATAAGTGAATGCAGCGAATCAAGAAGGTGGCTTTATGTATCAAAGGGTAAACTAGTTGTATCAACTAGAATCATGGAAACTTCAACGAAACTTTGTCATGTGCATCTTCAACTTCCTGAGAGAATGAGAACATCAGGATGTCATTATGTTTTTCGCGTCAAAATATGGAGCGTGCCTTGCACTATGCTGAATAACTATGTGATACATGTGATGGATGAAAAAATGCCCTTCGGTGTCAGAAACTACCTGAAATTAATGTCATGTTCTGATCTGTACGAGTCAGTGCCGTTGCAAATAACCAGCTTCAGTGACAGTCTGCTGTTTGTTTTTGAGATACAACATTTTGGATTCAATGTCATTTCAGACCAAACGTCTTTCGTGGTGACTTATGAAGCCGTGCCTTCGGAGAGTGTGAGCAGAGCACAGCTTGAGATTCATTATAAGACACCAGGTAAAAATTTTCATGGTGTTATTGCAGTTTGAATGTGAGTAGCGTTTATACAGTGTTTGTGTTCTCACCACTCTGTGTATAGGAGTTTGTTCAGGAATCATTTTATCTTATTTTCCGTCTCTCTCTGTTACTCCGTCTCTGAATCTGAAAATATACATCTTCATCTGTGGATGTAGACTGCAATTTTCAGATTATTGATATCATAATAAACTTTTTCAGGTTTCATTTTTGGATAGGTGTTATGAAGTCTTTACGATACGTGCGAAATGAATGAAGTTGCGGACTGATAATTGAAAGAACGACTTCAGAGTTATATCACTGTGGGGTTGTTTTTTGGGAGGGGAGTCGTGGTCAGTGGGGCATGGAGGGGAAGTGGGTTGGGGCTTAAGCCGGATCTTACCTAGAATTGAATGTGGTATGATCTCAAATGTGAAGACCTGGACCACATAGAGCTAGAGAAGTGCCATCCATTATATTGATTCATCTTTGGATGTGCTGCTCAAGTTATCTGACACCACATATGCGCGCATTTCCTGGGTCTGGTTGACGCTAAGACATTTCATAAAAAGAAGCAAAGAGTACTGGCATATCAGTAAGTCTGAAACCAATATGATTCTCCATCGCATAGTTGGTGATGTCCTTAGGTAATTTTGAATCAGAGCAGGCATTGGTGAGCAATTTAGACCTGGCTTAGTAGCAGTGCAGGGGTCAGGTCAGGGGCATAGTCCTTGCTACTGGTACCATGTAGCCCAGTACTACCTGCCGCATGTGAAGTCTCCCAACGATGGACCAGGCGGAAAAGGAAACCTTTCCAAACGGCTGTGAGGGCAGAAGAGGATGACCAAAGGGCAGGGGGAGCTCTTATCCTTGGCTGGAAGTCCTCCTAGGAGACGGAGCTCTGAAGAAAAAGCCTGCACTTGCTGAGGCCGTCTTATACGTGGCAGTATCTGCACCTTTGGGACTGTGAGCGTCAGTAGGCAAGAGAGTGGGGAAGGGACTGCACAACTCCTCCTCACTAAAAAAGTCACCTGTGCTGGTCAGGCAACAGGCTAATGGCGGAACGACGAGGTAGCCCTTCAACACCCACCTTTCCCAAGCCCTGCGACAATGGAGAAGTGGTAACGGGGACAGGCAGAGGATGCTGCTGGCAGTTCCTAGTCACGAATCTGCACGCAGGCGGCTGTGGGGTGATGGTCGTCCGCCGTAGACTGGGGCAGATGCGGCGCCCGTATCCTCCCACAGTGTTAGAGCAGCCCTTTTTAGGGACAGCACTGCTCTCCCCACATGGGGAAGGGGAGATAAAAGGATCCCTAAACAAAGCCTGCCTCGCATAGTACCTAGTAGGAAACCGCACCTACTTGGACATCCAACACTAGCGGTCAAAAACAACAGAAGAAAAGAACCAGGAGTCATGCCCTGACTCTGGGTGCCTGGAATGTTTTTAGATAGCTGGAGGAAGTTGGAGGGGGCTACACCTTCTACTGTATTGAGAAGCCAGATGGCACCCCAAGAACCTCAGGCGTGGGATTTGCCATACAAACCAAACTTGCACGTCAGCTTGACAGCCTTCCACGTGGGATAAACGATAGGCTGATGACCCTGCGTCTGAAGCTGTCCGAGGATTGCTTCTCTACAGTCATCAGCTGCTATGACGATGACCAACCCTGATGACATCAAAGAAGCTTTCTACGAGGAGCTCAGCCACACCATTTCAGTGGTAGACAGAAAGGACAGGCTGATCGTCCTTGGGGATTTCAATGCCCGCGTCGGCGTGGACTTCTCCTTGTAGCCAAAAGTCCTAGGACAGCATGATGGCATTAGCAAGTGCAGCTCCAACGGACTGCTTTTGCTCTTGCTCTGCGTGCAGCATGGACTGACCATCACCAACACCCTCTTCCAACAAGTACAAGAACACATGGATTCACCCCGCTCCAAGCAATAGAACATGCTGGACTATGTGATTGTCCGGCAGAGGGACAGAAGTGATGTTTTCATTACACGCTGCATGAGAGGAGCAATCTATTGGTCGGACCATCGCCTGGTACGCAGCAAGATGGACATGTGCTCTCTCTGGAGGATGCTGTGCTCTAGTGGCATAAAGACGTTTGAAAACAAGAGAACGCTGGCCATTAAGAAAAGCGTGAGCAAATGAAGCAGGGCTCAACCTGGAGACATTTTCCCTTGCAACACCTGTGGGAAGTGCTGCGCATCCAGAATCGGCCTCTTCTCCCATATGAGGACACACACCGACAGATAAGACTGCCTGCCTACTGATCCGTCGGTCTGACGGGAAACTCCATCCATCAGTAGCAGTGCAGTTGCTGATATACTGTGAGGCCCCAAGCGATGAAACATTAATGCCAAATAATAGTTCTCTGCGGACGTCCACGCTCGGACTAAGGCTGAAAGAGTTGGGCATGCCTGTATATTGGAGAATTCGAGTGGTGTGGGGCTAATGCCATTGACACGAAGATTTTTTTCTCACTCACTTTTATGGTAGTTCGTATCTTGCTTATTTCCATGGACATTAATATAAATTCGACCCCTCCTACTCGAAGAGATATAAATTGTAATATTAGTACAGTGACGATGTCAAATTGATGTGCCCAGTTTCAGGATTCATCCAGTCCCCAGGCTGGTACAACAGAACCACCTACCCGACCAGCACCATCCTCTGCCACACCATTGACAACAAGAGGGTTGAAGCCATCATGCTCAGTGTCGTCGACGTCCAGATGGAGTTTCCAGACCCAAGATGCAGCCATGACTACATTGCTCTTTTCCTGACAGCAGAATGTTCTGGTGACAGATTGTGGCAGCTGTGCAAAGCTCCCCTGCCCAGACCTACCCTGTACACTGTCAGTCACCTTTCTGTGCTGTTCGTGTCAGACAACGACGTGATACCTCCATCTAAAGGTTTCAAACTGATCGTCACACACCACAGTACTGATGCTCTGCTGCAAAAACTTCCAGGGAAAAGGTGGAACTGTTCTGTTCCTCACTGGCCTGCCTTTCAGATCCACTTCCCTTGCAATCTGCACGTGGATTGTCTGTGGGGAGAGGACGAACAGCCCTGTTTCTACACAAGCAGTACCTGTGGCGTAGGTCAGATCACTGTCAACGGAAAGTGTTTTACGTACGTCAAACCTTCAACGAAGCTAACTTGGTATGACGCGTTTGATGCCTGCTTGACACGAGGAGCTCAGCTGGCCAGCCTTGCTTCACAGGTGGATATGGAGTCCATGTTTTCTGTTCTGGAATTTAGTGATGCTGACCTTGTCATCGTCGGGCTGTGGTCGGCTACTTCATCTTTACCAAACATGTAAGAATGGCATAATGTAGAATGTTGTCTAAATGCTCACCTACGCCATTTGTCCAGTCTGGAACATTGGCTGATAAACAGCGCTCTCGATCCAATCCAGTCCTATGCTAATCATTCCACATGTCCCCAGGTGCGTCCTGTCCTGTTTATGCCAGCCCCCAGGTCACCCCACCATGTATTTCTTGGACCTCCCCACGTTCCCCTATGCGTTCCGGGTGACGGCTTGTTTTGTGACACTGGATTCAGGCTTGTGGGGCGTGTCGCCGATCCATCTCCAGCATCTTTGGAGAATCTGTTATGCAGCCCGCTGTCTTGTTCGTGCCCATATTTCTTCATTAGTGATTCTGTCTGGCCAGCGAATCAAAGGAATCTCTCTTTGTCAGGTGAAGGTTTGGTTTCTCTTCATGACAGTGACAGTGGTTCTCCAGATCTTCTCCATACAGTAGGACAGGCTCCAGTAAACTGATGAAGATCCCGATCTTAATGATAATGTGTGCGATCTGTGGATCACACACATTCTTCAGCTGATGGAAAGCCGCCCTTGCCTTGCAAATACAGGTTATGATATCAGCATCTTTTACACCCTGCTTGTTAATAATGCTGCCAAGGTATGTGAAACTCTCCACTTCTTCTAGCACTATACCTTTCAGCTTGATGGGTGTTGCGTTTGCTGCATTGACGTTGAGGATCTTGCTCTTCCCTCTATGAGTTGTGGTCCAGGCAAGCTGTGGTTTCCACAACAGTGCCGGTCTTTTTAAGCATATGTTGTTGGGGGTGGAAGTGAAGGGCCAGATCGTGTCTGCAAAGTCAAGGTCGTCCAACTGTGCCCAAGGTGTCCACTGATGCCATTTTACTTCTGGGCTTGGAAGTCTTCATAAACCAGTCCATCACAACCAGGAACAGGAAAGGCACCAGCAAGCATCCTTCCCTCTCTCCTGTCTTTATTTGGAAGGCTTCTGTGAGTTGTTGGCCATGGACCAACCTGCAGGTCATTCCTTGATATGAGTTCTGGGTGATGTTCGGAATCTTCTGTGGCACATCATAGAGTCTCAGCAGTTTCCAGAGGGTACGTCTGTCCACGCTGTTGGGTACCTTATCGTCGTCAATGAAGTTGACGTAGCAGAGAAGCGAGTTCCACTCAAGAAACTGTTCCAAGATAATGTACTGTATTGCTGTCTGGTCAGTGCAGGATCTGCAGGATCTTCAGGATCCTAACGAAACATAGTTTGCTGATCTCGGAGCTGGGGGCCGACAGCGTCCTTCATACTGTTCAATGGGACACAACTGCACACTTTGCTGGTGACGGACACCTGTATTACCCCTCTGTAGTTTCAGCAAGAGCTCAGGTCACCTTTTTTTTCGAGAGCTTCATGAGATAGCGCTCTGTACACTCTAGGGACTTCCTCCTCTTCCCAGGTCTGGCTAAGCAGTGGGTAGAGATCTCCAATCTCACTGTCAATCTTTAGCGCCTCTGTCGGAGTATTGTCTGGTCCTGCAAACTATGGACCTTCAGAGTTGCAGATTGCAGCCATTTCTTAGCTGCTTGGCAGTCTTTGGATCTCTTCTTTTGTAGGCATCTCAGTCAATCAACAGGTCACTGCCAGCTGACTGGAACTCTGGTGGTTCCTGTGGGGCTGGTCTGCTCAGCAGTTCCTCAAAATGCTCCACCTATCTGTTCCTCCGCCCCTCTTTGTCTGATATTGTTTTCCCTTCCTTGTCCTTTACTACTACTAATAATAATAATCATGGCCTGGCTTCGCTGACGAAGATCTAGGAAGGGCGTTGTCCACGTCTGATGCAGGCACGCTCATGGCTGACAAGGCCAATGCGGGAAAAGCAGAGTCGGCCGCAGCGGTTGCAAGGGAAAGTCTGGTCTGGGTTCGCGGCTGCAGCGTCGTGGTTCTTCCTCCTTCTGCGTTTGTCCTCAAGGCTGGCCCTGCGGTTATTTTCGAAGAAGGAGACAGCTTGGTGGATGGTGCGTCGCCAGGTCTCTCGATCAGCGGCTACTGCGGACCACTGGCGATGGTCAATGTGACAGGCACCAAGAGCTTTCTTCAAGGAATCTTTGTATCTCTTCTTGGGTGCTCCTCTGTCACGGTGGCCAGTGGACAGTTCGCCATACAGCGCGATCTTGGGCAGGCGGTGGTCCTCCATCCTGGACACGTGCCCTGCCCAACGTAGCTGGGTCTTTAGCAGCACTGCCTCGATGCTGATAGTCTTTGCCTGCTCCAGGACCTCGACATTTGTGATGTAGTCACTCCAGTGGATGCTGAGGATGGTGCGAAGGCAGCACTGGTGAAAGCGATCAAGCAGTCGTATGTGGTGCCGGTAGGTGACCCAGGTTTCGGAGCCATACAACAGGGTGGGCAGTACAACAGCTCTGTACATGCTGATCTTTGTGTCTTTCTTCAGGTGTTTGTTGTTCCACACTCTCTTGTACAGCCTGCCGAATGCGCTGTTTGCCTTTGCAAGTCTGTTGTCGATCTCCTTGTCGATCTTGGCGTCAGACGAGATGGTGCAGCCTAGGTAGCTGAACTGGTGGACCGACTTCAGCTCTGTCTCACCGATGTTGATGTGAGGAGCGTGGAATTCTTCCCGTGGGGCAGGCTGGTGGAGAACTTCCGTCTTTTTCAGACTGACTTCTAGGCCGAAGAGCTGCGCAGCCTCTGCGAAGCAGGACGTTATACACTGCAGGGCCGCTTCTGTATGGGCGACGAGGGCAGCATCGTCGGCAAACAGAAGCTCTCTGATGAGTTGCTCCAGTGTCTTGGTGTGGGCCTGTAGCCGCCTCAGGTTGAATAGGCTGCCATCAGTGCGGTATCTGATGAAGATACCGTCGTCGTCGCCAAGATCTTCAGTGGCCTGTTGGAGCATCATGCTGAAGAAGATCGTGAAGAGGGTCGGCGCGAGGACACAACCTTGTTTCACTCCATTTCCAATTGGGAAGGGCTCCGAAAGGTCGTTGCTGTGTCTGACCTGTCCACGCTGTTCCTCATGTAGTTGGATGACCATGCTGAGGAATTTGGGGGGACGTTTCATGATCTCCCACAGACCTTTTCTGCTCACGGTGTCGAAAGCTTTCGTGAGATCGACGAATGTCGCATACAGTCCTTTGTTCTGTTCCCGACATTTTTCTTGTAGCTGTCTGAGAACGAAGACCATGTCAGTGGTGCCTCTGTTGGCTCTAAAGCCACACTGACTCTCTGGGAGATGTTCTTCGGCGATAGTAGGCACCAGCCGATTTAGGAGGACTCTGGCGAGGATCTTGCCTGCGATGGAGAGCAGAGTTATCCCCCTGTAGTTGGAGCAGTCCGACTTTTCTCCCTTGTTTTTATACAGGGTGATGATGACTGCGTCACGGAGGTCCTGTGGTAGTTTGCCTTGCTCCCAGCAGCAGACAAAGAGGTTGTGGAGTTTGGAGTGTAGTGCTGGGCCTCCATTCTTCCACGCCTCCGGCGGAATTCCGTCAACCCCTGCTGCCTTGCCACATTTCAGCTGTTCAATGGCCTTGACAGTTTCTTCTAGGGTTGGTAGCTCGTCCAGTTGCAATTTCACTGGCTGTTGTGGGATGCGGAGAATTGCCGAGTCTTGAACCGTGCAGTTGGCGCTGAAGAGGGCCTGGAAATGTTCCGACCACCTGTTCAGGATCGACGTCTTGTCTGTGAAGAGCGCCTGCCCGTCTGCGCTGCGCAAAGGACTCTGGACCTGGTATGAGGGACCGTACACCGCCTTCAAGGCTTCGTATAAGCCCCGGTAGTCACCAGTGTCTGCACAAAGCTGAGCCCTCTCTGCCAGGTTGGTCCACCACCCATTTTGAATCTCACGAAGCTTGCGCTGGAGGTTGCTGCATATGAGCCGGAAGGTTGCTTTCTTCACCGGACAAGACGGTTGTGCAAGGTGAGCCTGGTGGGCTGATCTCTTCTTCGCCAGCAATTCTTGGATCTCCTGGTTGTTTTCGTCAAACCAGTCCTTGTTCTTTTTCGACGAGAACCCTAGGACTTCTTCAGAGGACTGCAGGATGGCTGATTTCAGCTGTGCCCATAGTGCTTCTGGAGAGGGGTCTGTGGGGCAACTGGGGTCTTCAAGTTTGTCCTGAAGCTTCGCCTGGAATTCAGCTTTCACTTCAGCTGACTGAAAGTTGCCGACCTGGAATTTCTTCCTAGGAGCTCCTCCTTTCTTTGGTTTGGGCTTGAAGTGGAGCCTGAGCTTGCTGCGGACGAGGCGGTGGTCAGTATGACACTCTGCGCTGGGCATCACTCGGGTGTGTAGGACGTCTCGTACGTCTCTCTGGCGCATCAGGATGTAATCAATGAGGTGCCAATGTTTGGACCGAGGATGCATCCACGTTGTCTTCAGGCTGTCCTTCTGCTGGAAAATGGTGTTGGTGATGGTAAACTGCTGCTCTGCACAGAACTCGAGAAGAAGGCGCCCATTGTCGTTGCAATTACCAACGCCATGCTTGCCAAGGACTCCTTTCCAGGCTTCTGAATCTTGGCCAACTCTAGCATTGAAGTCGCCAAGGATAATGACCTTGTCGTCAGCAGGGGTGTTCTGAACGAGGTTGCGCAGATCAGTGTAAAACTTGACCTTTTCTGTGGGGTCCGCTTGAAGGGTTGGAGCGTACACGCTGAACAGAGTGGCATGCTGTTTGTTCCGTAGTGGGAGGCGCATGGACATAATTCGGTCTGAGTGTCCTGCTGGCAGGTTTTCAAGCTTGGAGGCAATGGTGCTCCTGACCATAAAGCCTACGCCATAAAGGTGTCTCTCGGTCTCTGGCTTGCCTGACCAGTAGAGGGTGTACCCAGCGCCGTGTTCCTGGAGGCTGCCTTGCCCTGCAAAGCGGACTTCGCTGACGGCAGCAATGTCAATGTTCAGTCTCTGAAGTTCGTGTGCGACTAGAGCGGAACGCCTTTCTGGGTGGTTGCTGTCTGCAGAGTCACGCATGGTTCGGATGTTCCAGCATGCTACCTTTAGTCCTTTTGCACCTCATTGTGAGGCAGGTGCCGGCCTTTTCTTCTCTATTGTTGTTCGACCGCGTTTGGAGATGCCCTGTTGACCGCGGCTAGCCAACTGGGGGGTATGGAGATGAGCATTTGTTTGGACCACCTTTTCTAGGCCCCTCTCCGTGTGGAGCAAGCAGTGCTGTCCCTAGAAAAGGCTGCTTGGTCGTTCAGGGTGCTGCCGAGTGATGCTGTCACCTCCGGGTCAACAATCAGGCGACAAATATCCTGAACCGCCTGCATGCAGGATTGGAACTGCGGCTTCCAGTGACATCTTCCACCTGCCGTTTTCGCCCCTTTCCCATCGCTACAGGGCTTGGAATAGTTGGTGGCGCGGACGTGGACGTGTCCTTCAAGCCTGCGCAACGGAATTTTTAGGTGGAGTGCAGTGTGCGCAGTACTGGCCCCACCCTTTACACCCGTGGTTCATCTGCCATAGCCTAGCAAGCTGGGACGGTGACAGTGAGGTCCTCAGGTCGTAGGTTTTATATCAGACTGTCCTTGTCCTAGCCTCTGGCTCAAAAACCTTCCTCGGAGGCACGGGGGCGCGGCTACTGAAAGTCGGGACATGGCCATGGACCCAGGGTCAATGCATGTCGAGACTGTCCTGCATTCCTTAGCACTTCATGGGTTTTACTTTAGACTTTTCCTTGTCTTAGATGGACTGCCTTCCCAGGCTGTCGAGCTCCATCTGCCCACATGTGACAGGTAGCACAGGGTTACATGGTACCTGTGGCAGGTAGAGACCTGACCTGACATTGACTACTGAGCTCTTAGAGAGAGATGGTGACATTACTCTTTATTATTATTACTATTATTATTATTATTATTATTATTATTATTATTATTATTAATACTACTACTAATAATAATAATAATAATAGTAATAATAATAAAGAGTAATGTCACCATCTCTCTCTAAGAGCTCAGGGTCCTTTACATGAAGAAAGTTACAAATTACATAAATCATTCATGATCACTCTTTCAGGGTTGTTCCAAATATGAAGAGCATCAAAGAGGAAAGAACGTTCTTTACAGGTCTCTCTGGTTTGCCGAACTTTCCTGACAGTTTCTTGATGGTGGCATAGAGATCCTCTATATGTCCTTGGTGAACTGCTTTTTCTGCTTCTGTTGCCAGTGTCTTCTTGTACCTGCACTTGTCTTTCTTGACGCCCCTCTTGATGTTTCTGTTCACTGCACAATACTCTACCTGTGCCTTTACTTTTCTGGATTGTGTGCGACTCTTGTGATCACCGTCGTCTTCAATTTGCTCTCTTCTATCGATTCCAAGATTTCTGCTAAGATTTTCTTTGGCTGTGTTTCGTGGGGCTCACCATTTCCTGACAAGGTGATGTTACTGCTCCCTTCACCCCATTCCACTTCTCGCCGATGGTTTCATCTTCTATCGGGTCTTGCAAGATCTGGAACGTGTTTGAGAGTGAGGTCTAGGTATTTCTAGCTTGACTGAGTCCATCAGGTGTTGTAGCGCTGGCTTTGGTTGCTCACCCAGTACAGTTCCATTTCAACTTGAGCGTCAAGGGCGACAAGAAGATGGTCTGAAGCAATGTCAGCTCCTCGTTTGACCCGTTCTCCATTGACATTTCTGTTGATGCTGTGATTGAAAAAGCTTCCATTGATGACCAGGTTGTCTATGGTGACAAGTGACAACACAAAACCTTTACCACCAGTCTAAAAATCCCCATTGAACACATTTTTCCAACAGGTTTATAACATGAAAAGATTCACCATAGGGAGAACTTCAGAATTTCAATATGAATCAGAAAAAAGTTACTGTAATAAAGAGGAAATGAACATGAATGCCACAGTGAAATATTTTTGCACTTCTGATTATCATTCTACTTTATATATTTGTGTGATTTATGTATCTGTCCAATGAACTGTTAGTATGCATGCGTGTATATACGTGCATGCATGTGTGTGTGTGTGTGTGTGTGTGTGTGTGTGTGTGTGTGTTTACATCACAATCTGCAGGTATAAGAACATGTGGCAGTGGGTAGACAAAACTATGGCTTACTATCTGAACATTGAAGGCCCAACCATATCGTCTCCGTGTTTTGTGGTCAACTTAGCCAAGCAGCCATTACGCCTTACTGTAGTGTCTTGCAGTAGTCTTCTAAAGGCGGACTTTCTCTGCCAACATCGTCATCCTGATTCTCATCATTCATCACAAAACGCACAGGAACCCTCTCAACGAATTGCCCAAGCCTTCCCGGCGTCACCACTATCGTCCTCATTTTCAAGTTCCTCCTCTCTTCCGCCTTCTATCAGAATTTCCCGAAACATTAGTCTGACGCCCATGAAACTTGATTTGACCAGATGCGCAGCCAACCACAGCACCCATCTGTTTTTGGCTTTTGATCCTTTGTCCTCCTGTTGGCCACACGGGGCAGAGGTTATGGCTGTCACAATACGTCCACCTGTGTTCATGTGCAGCAGTGCTGTGGGTCATGTGCCCTTCACCTTGGTGTGTGACCATCAGCACGACTGCAGGGATGGTAGTGACGAGAAGTTCTGTGTCTCCTTTCCCTGTCATACCAGTGTGCAATTCAAGTGTAGAAACAAGCAGGTGAGTTTTCGAGCATTAAATTTGAATGAGAAACATAACGAGTAAGTGGAATTTGATTGAGAAGCACAACGAGTATAGCGTTTTATGCTAAATGTATTGATAATAGCGATAAATACCCAATTGTTACCTTATATATATATATATATATATATATATCTCGAGCTCAGTTTACTTATCTGCCAAAGAAATAACGAATCCCGACAAAATCATTTTTGCACGGCAAGCCTTCATTTTCTAATCCTGAGCAATGTGTCAGTTACCGACACGTCAAAAACCTGATTCAAATGCATTTTTATTGTTGACGAAAATTTCAAATAAACACAGACGTTTTATCTGCACAAACCCGTTTCTACCTATTGTCCATTGCAGTGTATTTCCCGTTCAGTGCGTTGTGATGGAAGTGAGCAGTGTTTGGATGGATCCGATGAACTTGGGTGCTCACGTATTTCTACCACAGCCATGATCAACATCAAAACTCTTTCTCCCCCTGCACTGGTTGAAATGGACGGACGAGGACACTTCACCATTGCCCCACTACCCAGCAACTCCACTTTCTGCCCAGACACTCACTTCCAGTGTGCTGATGATGGCTACTGTCTGCCTGTCTATGTGCTGTGCAATGGAGTGTATGACTGCCCACAACATGAAGACGAGATGACGTGTGACAACAGTCAGTGTCCAGGCTTCTATCGCTGCCGGGCTTCCACTGTCTGTGTGCATACTGACCACTTGTGTGATGGTCAGTTCCAGTGTCCACAGCGTGATGACGAACTGCTGTGCAATGCTACCTGTCCACACAGCTGTGTCTGCTATGGTCTGGCTTTCTTCTGCTCACAGCCATTCTCGGCTGGTGACTTTCCGGATCTGAAGTTTCTGGAGGCACGTGGAAGTTACCTGTCACCACACTCCATTTGTGACAACAAAATGCTGATTCACTTAGGTTTAGCAGACTGTAACATAAATGATTTGCCATACCTCGCCTTGCCCAATCTGCATGTTCTTGATCTAAGTGACAACAGTTTAACTGCTTTGAACGATGATAATCTTACTTCCCTTGTTAATCTCCAATTTCTGAATATGTCAGGTAACCCTTTGCAATCGATGTTCAATGGGTTTCAAATGAATTTTTTCCCATCAGTTCTTAGACTCTCCTTGTCAAATATTCAAATAGCATCTCTTGATGCAAATACATTTTCAAAATTTCCTGAACTTCGTGACATAAACCTAGCTAACTGTGCCATCAAGCACATTTTAGGAGATTTCAATGGTAACAAAAAGCTGCAAACTATTGATTTGTCTAATTCGCCAATAGCTTCTTTCCATTGGAACGTATTTCAAGGATTGCAAAGCTTACAAAACGTGAAAGCAAGTAACTACAAGTTGTGCTGCCAAGCGATACTTCCAGAACACTTCAATTCCATTACCTGTCTAGCACCTATAGATACAGTATCGTCTTGTGGATCCCTATTACGTTTGAAGTCTTTTCGTGCTGGATTTTCAATCTACGCTATGTTGGCCTTATTTGGCAATTTCAGTAAATTTCTGTATCTTGTGCTTAGTAGGAAAGTGGCTGATGGACAAGGAGTTGATATATTTATTTCACATTTAGAGATTTCAGACTTTTGCATGGGTGTGTACCTTGCAATTATTAGTACGACAGACGCTGTTTACCAAGATACTTATCTCTGGGAGGACGTGGTCTGGAAAACGAGTGTTGTGTGTAAACTAGCGGGCTTTCTTTCCTTGCTATCCAGTCAAGTGTCAGCATTCATTATGTGTCTGATCACTGTGGACAGGTTCGTTGTTATTCGATTTCCGTGTAAAAGCAATATGCAATTCAGTAAAAGGTCAACACATTCTATTTGTTGTGTTGCATGGATTCTTGGTGTGATGTTAGCCACTGTTCCCATGCTGCCTTGGATGCAGTATGGGCAGTTCTATGGCCAGTCTGGTATTTGCAGTCCTTTTCAATATTTTTCTAAGAAACACTTTAAGGGGCACAGCTACACCTTTAGTGTTATGGTCATTGCCAATGTTGTCATCAGTGCTGCGACAAGTGTTTGCCAAGGCCTCATTTCCTTGTCCATGCCTGTAACTTTGATTGCTTTTTCCCACAACTCTGTTCAGTGTCAGGACATTGTGCTTGCCCGGTGTGTGGCTACAGTTGTGATGACTGACGTGCTACGCTGGTTTCTTGTGGGATTTGCTGGTTTGATGGAAGCTGGTGGCCTTCATCTTCCTGATGACCTTGGTGTTTTCCTTGCAGTGTTCATTCTGCCCTTCAGTGCAGCTGTCAACCCTCTGCTCTACACTCTCAGCACAATTCTGGAGAAACGACGTCTGGAACAACAAAAACGTATTGTCAAGAAACTTATCAACCAGTTAAAAATTAAAGCAAATTAAAGGGAATTAAAAATATCGGTACATACTCGGAATATAAAAATCCTGCTGAAGATAAATGTTAGTTATCTATCTACCAAGCACATCAAAGAGTTGTGGGAGAACATGAACTGGGCTTATCTGGAGCTGATGCACACATGAACTCTCCATCAATTTTATCTGGGTATAAAATTCTAATCATATAGCTATGAAATTCTAATTATTACAAAATTTGTTTTCAGTGACATAATTATGTGGGATTTGCTTCTTCTGGTTCGATTTTCTTTTCTTTTCTTTTCTTTTGTTTTACTAAAAAGACGTATCTTTTCCTAATCATTTTAACATATTTTATAATAGATTGTTTAATAAGAAGATTGTGAATGTTTTATTCCTGATGCTTAGCAATATTTTCCCCATCATTGTTGTGAGATTCCTGTTCATTCACTGAAGCCCTCCATTCACAGTGCACAAGAGAACCGCATGTTGTTGTCCAGACTGTCAGTTCACGAAAGACCGAGCGACCATCAAGACACTGTAGTACCACCAACGTTTCCCTACCTTGTATCAATGCCTGAGACATGTTTTCTATTGCAACCTGAATCTTACTCTTAGCTAATCAACTGATAGCACGTGTTCTTGAGGTTGCAACTTTATCGATAGCAGTGTGTTCGTGTGGGGAAATAGTTGACTTTTAGTGCATCGTGTGAAAGTGATCGGGAGAAAAAAGGAAAGTAAAGGAAATGGCTCTTTCCAAAACGAATGCATGTGCTTCAAGCAGATACCAAAAGTCCCTACTAGAACTGGGATCAAATGACGAAGGAAATTAATGTCATTTACAAACATTTCCTCTGTGCCACCATCACAAAATGAACCATCTCTCTGAGGTATATTTCACAATGTTCAGTGTCCCTCTCAGAAAACGGATAAACATGGAGGAGATTGTCGCCAGCAAGAAGAAAAGAAAATGGGAGTCTGACCCAGACACTGATCTTCTGAAAAGTAACGACAAGGGAGAGTGACGGAGACACTGTAACCAATGATAAAGAAGCAGAGGAGCTGAAGAGGGAATGATTCCGCCCAAACCTACTTGAGTATCAAGAAGATTACGACGTTTTTTGCGGATATTGAGCCACTCTGGAGCAAGGTCATTCGAGTGAGAGTTCAGATCAAAGCTGACGGATAAGAAAAAAACATACTTTGGGAGTTCCCACAGCAATCCAGGAAGCACTACAGCCCCAAAACCCTATGCACGAAAAGCAGACATTCCCATGATGACCACACAAAAATCCCTTTCCAAGGCAGCAGTAGCCATGACACAGTACACTGACCAGTTGTTGAAGGTCAAAAGCTCTATCACCATACCAAAGCAATATTCAATTGCTGCAGTACTTTGTCTTCAGCATCACAGAGCTCTCCGACTTACTATTGCCTTAACAGGTCACGTAAATCGATACCAATTAAGAAAACGGAAGGATGTGTATCACCAGTGTCTTCCCCGTGAATTACCTGGCATCTGTGCACCACACATGGTCATACCCCAATTCTCCAGTACAGAGTGGACTTTCATAAGTCATAACAGGAAGCCCGGGAATCATAGAAACTGGGGCAGAATAAGAGAAGCCAGCCATAGAGGTCGAATGCAGGCCACAGGCAGACAGACAGTTGCGGGGCTATTTTTGGAGGAAGCATGGAAGCAGGGGACAATCTCCAAAGTCAAAGCCCAAAGAAACAGAGCCACCTACAGTAACACAGACCCACACTGATTTGCCTAGATATCAGGCCAGTCACTTTGAGTTTTGCTTGTCCCTTCTGAGAATGTGCCTTGGAAAAAAGCATGAACAGGTGGTAAGTATAAAAGAAAAATTCAGCCATTGGGAAGAATTTACCTCCGTACACAAACTCACACACACACACACACACACACTGACCTGTTGGAATGTTGTGCAAACTGCAGTGGGTCTAACTGACAGCCTGTGAGAGATCTTAAGAATGAAAGCATGAAACCCAAATCAAATTATGCCGCTTGTATCTAAACCGACTACAAAGGGGACATTTCAGGGCTGAGCAAGATATCCAGCATAGCTGGGTATGACGTTGAATGATATGTACTCCATGCTTTGTGCCATATGCATGATCCCCTGCACCTGGCAAGATATATCCAACAGCTACGTGATGGGGGTCTGTCGTTTGGCTAACAAGCAATCGGCGATATGCTACCAATGAAAACACTAACTACTATGGCTAGCAATCGAAATTTTGAGCTCCAATGTAGTTACAAACCACAGCAGTGATATCATTTCGACCTGTTGATGAATCAGACAATGAAAACTAAAGCATTTTACAGCTAAATACATGTAACCCAGCATCCATGCAGGCTGCTCGTTTCGAGGGAACTCGATATATGTGTATGTGTGTATGTAGAGGTAAGGGTTGAGATGAAGATGACCAGGAAGAGGTGGGTAGAATGGACTACCACTGCCACTGCCTCCACTGCCAATAGCAAAAACAATAGCGATAAAAAAAATCACCCAATGTATATGTGTTCCCGTTACATGATCCCATTCGTGTAAGCAAGTGTGCATTGTGCAATTATATCATCCTATTCGTGTTAGCAAGTGTGCATTGTGCAATTAAATACACACAACAGAAATTCCTGCACATAAGTACAACAGCTCTAAACGTCTGTCGTCATATTCCATGCCTACCAACACCTCTAACGTGCATGGCGTGGCGCCAAAGGTCTGGCACCTGCGGAGATGGTGAGAGACAACTCTGCACTGACAAGCACTACCCCTGAGTTGAACTCTTCACTCGTGTGGAACCGGCATGTCACAGATTGCAAGAGTCCACACACCAAACTGAACTGGATTAAAGGAATGGTCGAACTTGACATCCTCCCATTGAAAAGCAACACCATTATATATTGCGTTGTCAAACTTCAAGCACATGCGATCGCCGCTACAATGAAAATCTCTGACCCTGTCTACAGAATTGTTCTTCATCGTGTTCCATGCCATGCTCCTTTCACAAATCTCTGTGTAAAGGTAAGTGATGAGAACATGCCCTACGGCGCGTCTGGTGTTTTGCTTTTTGAAATGTGTGTCACAGATAGGACGAAGTACCCGCTACAGGTGTTTTCCTACTCAGGAGACGTGTTACTTCAGTTCGCTGTGGATTATAATCTCGCGGTTCTGGACCCTCACCACTCATCGTTCCTCTTGGAGTTTGAAATGCTTCCATCAGTCTCCGTGCCCCGGCCCAGTCTGGACATCAACTCTACAGCAGGTGACACTGTTATCATTATCATCATCATAAGTAGTAGTAATATTACTGCTAGTAATAGTAGTAGTAGGTTGCTAGGTTGCTACTGTTATTGCTGTTGTGTTGTTGATCTTCTTCTTGTATCGGTGTTATTGTACTTGTTGCATTGTGTGCGTGAATCTTCGTGCATCCTCGCATGCCCCCAGTCGGTATCTGTAGCATCAGAAGTAGGAGCAGCAGCAGCAGCAGAAGTAGTAGTAGCAGTAGTAGTATATTTTCAATTTTTGAACTTTCTCTGACAGAAAAATAAATCTTAAAATGGGGAAAGGGTTGGGCTGCGGGATGGTGCTCGGGAGAAGATGCATATGAATCTGTGTGTGTGTGTGCGTGTGTGTGTGTGTGTGTGTGTGTGTGTGTGTGTGTGTGTGTGTGTGTGTGTGTGTGTGTGTGTGTTTGAAGTCACATCGCAACATGTGTTACTTATTTCTAAAATCATTTCCTATCCTTAGGCTCCATCCAGTCTCCAGGCTGGCACACTGGGGACGTCTACCCAGTCAACACACTCATCTGTCTGATGATAGCCAATCGGACATCCACCAACACGGCCACCATGGTCAGTTTCGTTGACATTCAGATGGAAGCGCTGGACAGGCTTTGTCAAAAAGATTACATCGCTTTGTTTTCAAGTTCAGGATGTGTGGGCGACAGAATCTGGCTCTCATGTAGAGCCCCTTTTCCTCGTCCTACCATATCCATCGCTAGCCAGTTACATCTTCTCTTTGTTTCTGATTACCGATATGCCCCACCCTCTTTGGGTTTCAAACTGGTCATCACCGAACATGATACACAGTCGTTGCCACACACACTCTCTGACGGTAAATGGAACTGTTCCGTTCCTCACTGGCCTGCCTTTCAGGTCCACTTCCCTTGCAATCTGCACATGGATTGTCTCTGGGGAGAGGACGAACAGCCCTGTTTCTACACAAGCAGTACCTGTGGTGTAGGTCAGATCACTGTCAACGGAAGGTGTTTTACGTACGTCAAACCTTCAACGAAGCTAACTTGGTATGACGCGTTTGATGCCTGCTTGACACGAGGAGCACAGCTGGCCAGCCTTGCTTCACAGGAGGATGTGGAGTCCTTGTTTTCTGTTCTGGAATTTAGTGATGCTGACCTTGTCGTCGTCGGGCTGTGGTCAGCATCATCAGATACTCCTTACATGTGAGTAGTTAATGGACCTTGGGAAATTTCATTTATCTACTAGCTAAATTTTCATTGAACCCTGATAACAAGCTGCGCTTGTTAAACTCCTTCAAAAAGGGAGAGACAGAGACAAGGACAGAGAAAGAAAGAGCGAGAGGGAGAGACAAAGACAGGGATGCAAATATAACATTTAAAAAGTCTGTGTGTATGGGAGAGAGACGCACTGAGACTGAGAGAGACAGAAACAGAAAGAGAATGGGACAGGATAAATTCATTTCCTCTTTAAGTTTTTTTTCAGCTAGAGAATTTTTATATTGGTCGAGGTGAGTTAGCACTGTAGATTTATGAAGCTATCAATATTTCATGATTATAACTTGATCCTTAAACCAATATTAACATTCCAAGAGTACACACAAGGTGCACGCTCAAGGAGTATAGTCATTTTTCCTCCGTTGTTTTCAATTTGACACTGTCTGGGTGGTCTTATATTTTCCCAACGTTGTTTTGTTCTGGTTCCTTTCATTTCTTTCATGTGTGTCATGACTCCTTCTCTCTTCCTGTTTCTGTCTCTCTTTGTCTCCGTCTCTGTCTGAGTTTCACAGGTATCAGAACATGTGGCAGTGGATAGACACAACCATCGCCTATCATCTCGACATCCAGGGTCCTGAAGCCACACCCCGCTGTGCTGCCCTGAACCTGACCGCATCGCGTTCACACAACATGTCCGTGGTACCTTGCGACCTGCCCCTTTCAGCCCACTACCTCTGCCATGTAGTCAAGGTGGAAGACTTGCCAAAACAGTCACCACAGTACTCGTCACAAAGCTCAACATCCTCGCGCCCATCTTTATCAACAAACCAGACGTCCTGGCTTTCATCAGTGAATCTGGCATCTAACCCCAGAGATCTTTATCTGATCGTGTGTCCAGCCGGTCATAGAACTCGTCGTTTTTTGGCGTGTGACCCTTTCGTGTCTTGCTGGTCAGGAGACAAGGAGAGGTCATCCTGTTCGGCCTCTCTGACACCACTGCCGCCCATGTTCACGTGCAGCAACCAACTGGAGCACGTGCCGTATACGTTGGTGTGCGATCACAGAGATGACTGCTGGGATGTCAGTGATGAGACTTTCTGCCTGTTCCCATCATGCGATTCCACGGACCATTTTGAATGTGGTGGTCAGCAGGTAATGTCTTTCAGCCCAGCAGAAGTCACAGCTTCCTGTTCTCAGATAATGCAAAAGAACGTAAACACTGTTCCAATATTAAAATGAATATATTCAATCAAATTAGCATTACTGGTTACTAACAATGCAACAAACAAAAAGGGAAACATATGATCATCAGCCTCCATGACATATCATTGACCAGTTTTGTTTCACATGGCGTCTGTATTCTGACAAGAAAAGAGGTGCCTATTCACTGTATTATCTGATGGAGTCTCCCGTCGGACCGACGGATGAGTAGGCAGGCAGGCCTATCTGTCGATGTGTGTCCTCATATGAGAGAAGAGGCCGATTCCGGATGCGCAGCACTTCTCGCAGTGTTGCAAGTTCACGGTGGCCTTCCTTCAGCTGGCCATACAAAAGCATCTTCGGGATCCTGCTGTCTGTCATGCGGACAACGTGTCCTGTCCAGCGTAGCTGGCACTGGATAAGCAGGCTTTCGATGCTGGGCAAGCCGCTCCTCTCTAGGACCTGGAGGTTGGAGACCCTGTCTTGCCACTTTATGCTGAGGATCTTTCGTAGGCATCTCTGGTGAAACTGCTCAAGTTGTTGAATGTGACGGCGATACGTCGTCCATGTTTCACAGCAGTACAACAAGGTGGTCAGCACAACAGCTCTGTAGGTTTTGATTTTGGTGCTGAGCCTGATGCCTTTGTTGTTCCACAGCCTGTTGTTGAGTCTGCCAAAGGCGGAGCTGGCCTTGGCGATGCGCAACGTCACTTCTGCATCAAGGGCTCCGTTGCTGCATAGGGTGCTGCCCAGGTAGCAAAACGTGTCGACTGACTTGATCTCTGTGTCATCGATCTTGATTGCAGGTGGGAGGGGGGGGGCACTGGCGTTCTGTGAGCTAACTGGTTGCTACATGGACTCAGTCTTGCTGAGGCTGATGGTGAGTCGGAAGCGCGCCTGCAGGAGGTTCAGAACCTGTCCATAATGAACTGCATGTCCTCATGGGTGTGCGCAGCAACCGCGCAGTCATCAGCGAAGAGGAACTCTCTCAACAGTACTTCAAACGCCTTGGACCTAGTATGGAGTCGCCACAAGTTGAAACGTTTGCCATCTGTGCGAAACTGAATGTAGATGCCCCGGTCACAGTCTTGGAAGGCGTCAATCAGCATGGCAGAGAAGAGAATGGAGAACAGTATGGGTGCCAGGACGCAACCCTGCTTTACTCCATTTACCACAGGGAACTGATCCGACATGTCAGTAATTTTCCTGTACTCTCGCCTGCATGCTATCGGTGAATGACGCAATCAGCTGGATTAGGCTCTCTGGGCAGCCGAACGTTAGGAGGATCTTCCACAGACCATGGCGGTTCACCGTGTCAAAGGCCTTAGTCAGGTCTACAAAGACCATGTGGAGCTCCTTGTTCTGCTCACGGCACTTCTCTTGCATCTGGCTTACGGCAAACACCATGTCACATGTTCCCCTGCCTGAGCGGAAGCCGCACTGTGCTTCAGGGATGACAGTGTTTGGAGACGTGGTCAACCAGTCTGTTCAGTATGATGCGGGCGAAGATCTTGCCGGCGATGCAGAGGAGAGAGCTTCCACGGTGGTTATCGCAAGATGTTTTGTCTCCTTTCAGTTTGTAAATGTGGACAAATGAAGCATCCTTGAAATCCTGGGGGACCTCCCCTCTCTCCCAGATAGACTGGAACAGGGCGGTCCAGCTTGTCTGTCAGCACCTCACCTCCATACTTGTAGATGTCAGCCTGGATTCCATCCGCTCCTGGTGCTTTTCCTGACGTTGTCAGCTTTAGGGCCTTCTGTGTCTCGGCCTTGGTGGGAGGGGCAGTTAGCGAGTCATCGACTGGTAGCTGTGGGAGGGCTGCAATTGCCTCATCAGATACGGACGAGTCCCTGTTGAGGAGGGTGTTGAAGTGCTCTGCCCAGCGGGCGAGGATATCTTTCTTAACTGTCAGGAGGGTGGTCTGGTCCAAGGCCCAGACAGGGGTTGATCCTGTTACTCTCGGCCCATACACAGCTCGGAGACCATCATGGAAGGTCTTCATGTCGTGAGCATCAGCGCTAGCTCATCGTTCTGACATTAGCCTGGTTGCCTGACCAGCACAGGTGACTTTTTTTTTTTTAGTGAGGAGTTGTGCAGTCCCTTCCCCACTCCCTCGTCTACCGACGCTCACAGTCCCACAGGTGCAGATACTGCCACGTGTAGGACGGCCTCGGCAGGTGCAGGTTTTTTCTTCGGAGTTCCGTCTCCTAGGAGGACTTCTAGCCAAGGATAAGAGCTCCCCCTGCCCTTTGGTCCTCCTCTTCCGCATTCACAGCCGTTGGGAATGGTTTCCTCTGCCTGGTCCGTCATTGGGAGACTTCACATGCGGAAGGTAGTACTGTGTCACATGGTACCAGTAGCAAGGGCTATGCCCCTGACCTGACTGACAATCAGGCCCCTGACCTGACTATCATTACAAGACATAAAATCATGAATACTGACAAAGTAAATCCCACATACAATAATCACAGTCACACACATGCAATGATCACAGTAGACATAAAAAATACGAAGTTTAGCTCAGAGTAAACCACACATACAATAATTACAGCCTTACACATGCAGCAATAACAAAAGTTCAACAAATGACGCTGACGAACACATTTTTCAAAGAATTGAAACAGCAGTCTAAGGGAAGCAATTCATTC
Organism: Babylonia areolata; assembly: GCF_041734735.1. Classification (NCBI taxonomy): domain Eukaryota; kingdom Metazoa; phylum Mollusca; class Gastropoda; order Neogastropoda; family Buccinidae; genus Babylonia; species Babylonia areolata. The sequence continues at coordinate 26,093,839 of NC_134893.1, read as the reverse complement.
AGCGAAAGAGTTTTCATGGTTGTATCCCATAGAACGAATGTGAAAATACCGATGTCGCACCATAGAAATTTCCCAGCTTGTAAGCTTAGGTAACGCAACAGATGGGTAAATTAAAAATAATTTCTCTTGCTCCGGCAAGATGGGATCGATGGACTTAATATAGATTCCGGGGAGGGGACAGGATCCACAATTTCTGGCACAGTGGACATTTTATTACGTTATCAATGATGCTTTCCAGTTTCATTTACACATGTCAAATCCTTTTTTATACCAGTGAAAAATACGTTGAAGGTTTAATGTTAATTATTCACACTCTTTCAATGTGTCCTGGTTCGTAAAGACAAGCATGTGGCAGCGTGCTCCTCGAAACCGATGGAAGAAAAATATCCGATTTTATTGTAATCTGGACACTGCTAAACTTTAACATTTTGTTTTCTGTTGCCGTCTCTCTTTACTATCATCTTTCACTACATTTAAGTCATTGCTTTTTCAACTACATTTGTTGATGTCAATGAAACTTGGGTTACAGTGTATACCACGCCATCTGCGTTGTGATGGAATTACGCAATGTTTGGATGAATCTGATGAAGTCAGATGTCCCTCTGTGATGACCACTGGGAAGATCAATATCAAGACCCTGCCTCCTCCAGCACTTGTTACTTTGGACGGACGAGGAAATTTCGCCAATGCCCCACTAGCCAGCAACTCCTCTTCCTGCCCAGACACTCACTTCCAGTGTGCTGATGATGGCTACTGTCTGCCTGTCTATGTGCTGTGCAATGGAGTGTATGACTGCCCACAACATGAAGACGAGATGACGTGTGACAACAGTCAGTGTCCAGGCTTCTATCGCTGCCGGGCTTCCACTGTCTGTGTGCATGCTGACCACTTGTGTGACGGTCAGTTCCAGTGTCCACAGCGTGATGACGAACTGCTGTGCAATGCTACCTGTCCACACAGCTGTGTCTGCTATGGTCTGGCTTTCTTCTGCTCACAGCCATTCTCGGCTGGTGACTTTCCGGATCTGAAGTTTCTGGAGGCACGTGGGAGTGGCATGTTACTTGGCAGGTTACGACAAAACAAGATGCTGATTCATTTAAGTCTCGTACAGTGTGGCATCGATAACATTCCTCGTGTGAAGTTACTTAATCTGCGTGCACTTGATCTGAGTGACAACTCTCTGGTCGTCTTGAATGATAGTGATATTTCCCATTTCCCAAATCTCCAATCCCTGCGTCTGTCAGGTAATCCACTGATACAACTATTCATAGACACACGGGAGAGGACTTTTCTATCCATTCGTATTCTGTATCTGTCTCGAATTCATATACCTTTCCTTGACACACACATACTTTCAAAATTTCCTGGTCTCCGTGAACTGTACATGGCAGATTGTGGTATAAATCACATATCAGACGCAGGTTTTCGTGGACTGACACAACTACAAAAACTGGATCTTACCAACTCTCCAGTGGCTCAGTTTCCAAGAAATATTTTCCAGGGACTGAAACAATTGCAAAGCATTCAAGCAGACAATTACAGGCTGTGTTGTGAGGCCACACTCCCTAAAGACTTCAATACAGCCAACTGTATGGCACCTGTGAATGAGGCTTCTTCGTGTGAGGCATTACTGCGTCTGGATGTGTTTCGGATATTTCTTTACATCATTGCTTTCCTTTCATTGCTTGGAAATCTGAGCAGCTTTTTTTACCGGGTGATATTCACTAAATCATCTTTGGAAACTGGCTTCAAGGTTTTTGTCACCCATCTGAGTGTGTCTGATTTCTGCATGGGTGTGTATCTCGCCATCATTGGCACAGCAGACCTGGTTTACCGAGGTGTTTATCTCTGGGAGGATGTGGTCTGGAAAACGAGTGCTATATGTAAACTGGCAGGCTTCCTTTCCTTGCTATCCAGTCAAGTGTCAGCCTTCATTATCTGTCTGATCACTGTGGACAGGTTCGTTGCTATCCGCTTTCCGTTTTCTCCACACCTGCATTTCAAGAACAGATCTGCACATGCTGTTTGTGGTGCAGTGTGGTTTGTAGGTTTGATCTTAGCTGCCGTTCCTCTGCTGCCGCAACTATCACACTGGCAGTTTTATGGTCAGACTGGTATTTGTATCCCTTTGCCTGTCACACAGAATGACTTTGAGGGTCACAGTTATGCCTTTGGTGTCATGATTATTTTAAACTTTGTCATCTTCTTGATAATTGCTGTGGGCCAAGGCCTCATCTACTGGTCCATGCGAGCCAATATGATGAACCTGTGTGATAAGAATCGCCAGTCTCAGGACATGGCGGTTGCTCGACGCCTTGCGACAGTTGTGTTGTCGGATTTCTTCTGCTGGTTCCCCATAGGACTTCTTGGACTCTTGGCTTCCAACGGCATTCCCATTCCTGGTGACGTCAACGTTGCCATGGCCATTTTCATCCTGCCATTCAATTCTGCTCTCAACCCTTCCCTCTACACCCTCAACACCATACTGGAAAAACGACGTCTCTTACGGCAGAGATACCTGGAGCAGAAATTGCTGGAGGATATAAAGGCACAGTCACTCAGCACCGTGGCTAATGGTTCAAATGAGATGGCAATGTGTGAAGGTAGCAACTAGTTTCAAGAACTTATACTCGACTACTCATAAATGTCCTTTTAGGAAACCATAAATAGTAAGTTGTATTTCCTTTCTTCCAAGTACACATTGCTTCTTCTTTTCTTATCCCCAACCTTCTTCTTCTTCTTCTCTTGCTTCTTCTATAAATTCGACTTTGCCATTCTCGTGAAACGCCAGATATCACACTTCATTTACATCACCAAAGGTACACACAAACACACGCACGCACGGATGCACGCACACACACACACACACACACACACACACACACACACACACACACACACACGCACGCACGCACGCACGCACGCGCGCGCAAACACACACATAAACACACACACACACACACACACACACACACACACACACACACACACACACACACACACAAAGAACATGCATGTAGGGCACAGTCAATGATGGCTACATCTGAATAATGAGACATTAGGTCATTTCTGGACGACGGATGTGACTGCCCTGCGCTCAGAGCGTCGGACGTTTGTCTGTTGAGTACGTGTGGCCCGCGGTTCGAACTGCAGGAGCGGCTGCTGAGTTAAGGATTGCCTTTTGTTTTTCACTCACCCCCATTCCTCGCAGGTAAATATCGTAGTAGACCTGCTAACACCTTAATCCTCTTCGCTTGAAGAATACATTTAGCTATCAAGTCTTCTTTGTTTCTTTCGCCAAACAATGAAACTTGGTATGTAAAGAAAGAGAGAGAGAGGGAGAGAGCGATAGTTTCCAGTCCGTTCATAACAATATCACACACAAACTATTATTTACCAATGATCGTTCCCGGCAAAAAGATTCCGTTGTATCTTGGCCGTTCCTCGTCGTCGATTTGTTTTCCTTTTTTTTTTCTTCTTCTTCTTTTTTTTCTTCTATTTCTATTTATCCCAAAGAGATAATTTCTACTTATCGCAGACCCCTTCCTACTATGAAATCTGTTGAACCCGAATCACCCTTTACCGATCTTTGCTGAAGTGGTTGAGGGCTTTTCCAAATATGTGAAAAGTGTTGTTTTTTATGTTCCGTTTCCTTTCCGTTCCGACATACTAGACATTGTTTTTAAAATGTGTGTGACAAGTACGATGCAAAATCTTTCGCTCTGCACGAGGGTCACAATATCTTCGCGAGAGAAGACGGCTGCAACTCCCACCTTCACTCGTACGTATGAAGGCAACTATGCTCCCTTTTTCAAGGGTGTGCATGCTAGGTGTTTCCTTGTTTCTATAACCCACCGAACGCTGACGTGGAATGCAGGATCTTCAATGTGCGAGTTTGACCCACTGCATGCGTATACGCACAAAGTGGGTTGGCACTAGAAGATCTGTACATTTGTTCACCCTGAAGATCGGAAAAATCTCCACCCTTCATCCACCAGGTGCGCCGAAACCGTCGATGAACTCAGGAGACCTGGGTGAGAATCCAGCTCTCTTGTCACGTCGAATGAATTGTTTCAAAACAAAATGTAGCGACACGTTTTAAACGGATTCATCTGTCACAGAGAATTCATGTGGAGAGTTGGGTGATAATAACATGTGTGGGCACAATGCAATCGAGGTTAACTGCATTTTGCGCTAGCAAAATTATCTGTCGCAACCCCCCTCTGTCCCGTGCTCTCTTTGCCTCTGTGGCACACACACACACACACACACACACACACACACACCTTTAAGTGCTCCACATCGCGCAATAGCACAAGAAGTGGGACAATCGCATTGATTTCGTTAAAGGTGCCGATACACGAATCGTTTCCTCGCAGTACAAATTCAGAACTATATGATATATCGAAACTTCATGTGAAACGTTCTAGCTTTCCACACATGCGCAGCAGAAACTGGAAAACATGACATCGGACTGAAATACCAGTCAGACTTCAATAGCTGGTCGCAGGGAATATTGAAAAAATAAATTGTCGCGGAAGTAGCGAGTGTGGGATTCGATCCTGTATAGTTCATATTGTCTTGCTTCCCGGGTGGACGCGTTACCACAAGGCCACTATTCCACGTTTCACGTTTTTTGTTCAGAGAAAAGGGGTGGGGGTAGCAGAGGCGGATGTGGAGAAGAGGGAGGTGTACTGTGACCACAAGGAAATACAGACAGATGTGTTCGTTCCCGTGTTAAGAGATTCAAGTCCTCCATTCTGATTGTCATCACCTGTAGCAGGGACGGTGACAGTTTCAGTTTCAGTTTCAGTAGCTCAAGGAGGCGTCACTGCGTTCGGACAAATCCATATACGCTACACCACATCTGCCAAGCAGATGCCTGACCAGCAGCGTAACCCAACGCGCTTAGTCAGGCCTTGAGAGAAAAAAGGCTGAATAAATAATAGACAAATATATAAAATAAAATAAAAATAACTACTACCAATACTAATAATATGTATAAGGCGCAAAAACGTGATGAAGTCAACTATGAGCGTCCAAAAATAAATAAATAAATAATAATTATAATATAAAAAGTAGTAATAATAATAATAATAATAAATAAATAATAAATAAATAAATAAAGACAATGATGATAAATAAGCAAATAAATGTAAAACATGGAGACACACATTCACACATACATCCACATATGCATAATAGATATGCACCAAACATGCAGTTTCACAGACATGAAAGCACAGTCAAATACACATAAACGTACATGAGCCCCAACACACACACACACACACACACATTACCCTGCACCTTCTCTACCCCCCTCCTCCACACACTCATTTCTAGGCTACGTATCGCAGCTTCCACGGCACGTGTGGTTCGTCCGTCGGGATCGACGAGGATCATCTAGTCATCCTGGGGGTGGGTGGGTTGGGCTCTGTGGGTGCGCAGATGACTGGTTAGGCCAATTCGCGCCCGGAAGGTTTTGACGCAGTGTGGACAGGGGATGGTGGCGGCTGTCGAGGACTTGCTGGCACTACTTTTCCTGGCCTGTCTGCGTTGCTCTGCTGCAGCGATTCTATTGGCCTCACAGGATTTGGCGCCTTTGTGGACAGCTGAACGCCACTTTGGTCTGTCCATTGCATTCAGCTCCCATGTGTCGTGGCTGATGTTGAAGGCCTTCAGAGAAGCTTTCATAGTGTCTTTGAAGCGCTTCTTTTGGCCTCCATGGGAGCGCTTGCCATGTTGGAGTTCGCCGTATAGCAGTTTCTTGGGGAGCCGGTGGTCTGGCATGTGAACTACATGGCCTGCCCAGCGCAGCTGGGCCTGCATCAAGATGGTGTAGATGCTGGGCAAGTTTGCACGAGTGAGCACCTCTGTGTCAGGGATCTTCTCTTGCCACTTTATGCCGAGAAGATTTCTGAGGCTGGTGGTGTGGAAGTGGTTCAGCTTTTTGGCGTGGCGTTTGTAGACCGTCCATGATTCACATCCATAGAGCAGTGTGGTGAGAACTATGGCCTTGTATACTTTGAGCTCCGTCTCCAGGGTGATGCCTCTCCTGTTCCAAACGTTCTTATGGAGTCTGCCGAAGGCAGCGCTGGCTTTGGCGAGACTGGCATTCACCTCGTCGTCGATAACAACTGTGCGAGAGAGTGTACCCAGGTATGTGAACTTGTCCACCGCATTCAGTCGTTGCCCGTTGATGAAGATGTTTGGCTCCACGGCACACACACACACACACACACACACACACACACACACACACACACACACACACACACACACACACACACACAGAGAGAGAGAGAGAGAGAGAGAGATGAACACTTACTTGTACAAGCACACACACATACGCCCATATCCCCCACCCCCACACACATATATACAAAGATATATATATATATATATACACACCCGCACGTTCCAATATTCCGTTGCTCCCATAGTGTAGGCATGCATACACACATATACCTCATCCTCTACCCCCCTCCCCCCACTCCCCGCATCCCCCCCTCACACACACACACACACACACACACACACACACACACTTGTGTACACTTACACCCTCGCGCATGCACAAACGCACTCAAACACACAGACCCACACATACACACAAACACACACATACACACACGCACAGAGGCTGCCACTGATTGGTCGCAAGAGGGATGGGAAAAGATCTCTGATGCCAAGAACGTGGCGTCTAGTGTGTTGCTCAGTCTACTGTATTTGGAAAAGCCCACAGAGACTCTGTTCCGTTTTGAAAAAATTTGCGCAATGTTGGTTTGGAAATGATGCCGATATTTGTTTGATTTGCAAAGCATCATGCTCTACCTTTCATAGTAGACTTACGGCCGCTCCCTCTCTCTGCTTTTATTTCTTTGGGGCGATCGATGGTGTGATGGCCTTGTACCTGTTCTTTTTGACATTCTTTGACTTTTCTGAGGATTTCCGATTTTCCTAGATGTAGGCCGCTCGTTGTTGTTGCGTTGCCAGCAAGTCTGTCAGCTCGCTCATTTCCCTTAACACCTGCATGTCCCGGGCAGTATGACCATGTGAGTTTTTTAATCTGAAAGTTGCGCATTGCCTTATGCCACTCTGGGCTTCCCATTCCATTTTCAATTTTCTGTATGAGGTTCATTGAGTCGGTTAGAATCATGGCATGTTGGTTCCGGGCATATGGATGGACGATAGCCACTGGAGAGCATGTGTCACAGCTTCAACTTCCATCGTTAGTCTAGAGGTTGTGGCTTTGTAGGCAGCATTCTCTTCCCTAATTGTTTTTTTTCATTTTGTTTCGCAGTGAATCCACATCCGGACTGGTCTTTGGTGACTGAGCCATCTGTGTATATGATGATGTCCTCTTCTTTACTTCATGTTTTACATTTATTTGCTTATTTTTCATCATTGTTGTCTTATTTATTTATTTATTTATTTATTTATTATTACCTTTTTTTATATTATAATTATTATTTATTTATTTATTTATTTATTTATGTACGCTTATCTATTATTTATTCACCTTTTTTCTTTTCTTTTTTTTTCTTTTTTTTTTTCTCAAGGCCTGACTAAGAGCGTTGGGTTACGCTGCTGGTCAGGCATCTGCTTGGCAGATGTGGTGTAGCATATATGGATGTCCGAACGCAGTGACGCCTCCTTGACCTACTGAAACTGAAACTGAATCTTCTTTACTGTTTTCTTCCATGACGGTGACAAATCGAAACCAACATGCAGTCGAGTGGAAATGGCTCCCGTGTCTCGTGTGTCGTTTCTTTCCATCCACCAGTCGTGAAGAGAGGGAAAAGGGCCTGTACAGTAACGTGGGAAGACACGCTTCACTGCTTTTCGGGTAACTGCGTCTCAGGACCACTCTTTTGTTGTTGTTGAGAAAATGTCATCACGCTTCCTCAGCGGACTCTTGCTGTTTCCAAAAGTGATCCCCCGTTTTCTTTGCTTCGAATGCGTCACTTTAAAAAATAAGTGTTAACACATTATAAACTGACTTGACTGTCAGCATTCCAAAACCCTGCTCTTAAAGGTGATTCATTCACACGCGTGCGCGCGCGCGCGCACACACACACACACACACATACAAACACACACTCACTTACGCACACACACACATACAGACACATGAACGTGTGTACACAAACTCGCATGCACGCATGTAAACACACACACACACACACACACAC
>NC_134893.1:26058141-26080641 GCF_041734735.1 Babylonia areolata | reverse complement strand
GTGGACGCAGGGTTGTATTCATTTCATCAGTCTGGACGTAGGGTCGAATTTATACCATCATTCTCAACGCAAGGTCGTATTTCTTTCATCAGTCTGGACGCAGAGTCGTATTCATTTTCATCATTCTGGACGCAGGGTCGTTTTCATTTTCATCAGTGTGGACGCAGGGTTGTATTTATTTCATCAGTGTGCACGTTTGACCCGCGCAGCAACATAATTTCCAACATTTCCAAATACACAACAATGTCGCATAAAAGTAGAGAAAACACAAATGTCTTTTAACTCCAAAAGTGTAGCTAGACAACATTTGCAAATCTAATCATCTTACTTACAGCTAAAATGATTTCTGCCCCCTTTGAGCATATTACAAAAATTAAACACACACTCTCTCTCTCTCTCTCTCTCTCTCTCTCTCACATACACACACATACTCTCTCTCTCTCTCTCTCTCTCTCACACACACACACACACACACGCGCGCGCGCGCGCGCGCGCGCGCCTTTCGCCTGTTGATATTGTTGAAGCTAGAGCTCATCTCCCATCAGAAGGTGGAATTCATGTTCCAGGTGACAGTTGATATTCTGTAGCTTTTATCCTGTTCCGCCTCTCATTAACCTTCCACCTTTGAAGTAATCCTTCGCTAGGGACCAAACAAAACAAACAACACAATACACCAACAACAAAAAGAAAAGAAAAAATATCAGCTGTACAGCAAAGCATTATACCTATGGACACAGATCGTTTTCTTTTCAATCGCCAAAGACGTGGAAGAAGCTCCCTGATAACCTCCGTCATTCTGATCCCCTCGCATCTTTTAAATCTCGTCTCAAAACTCACCTTTTCCCTCAGCAGTAAGTTCAGTTGTGGCAGGTCCACTTCCTTTGCGTTAACTGTGCTTGACTATGTGTGTATACATATGTATGTGTACATAACTACATGCATGTATATGAATATGTATTGTGTGTGCGTGTGTTTATGTAAGTTTGTGCCTGCCAATGTGTGCGTATGTGTTAGGTTAGCTGTTAGATACACATGTAGGTTAAAATGTATGTATGCAGTGTGTGTGTGTGTGTGTGTGTGTGTGGTCACATTTTGGTGTGTGTATGTAACATTGATGTAATGTTTTATGTTAACAAAAGCGTTTTTGTAAAGCACCTAGAGCAGATTTCTGGATAGTGTGCTATATAAGTATCCATTATTATTATTAAGTTGAAAGGAAGATTGAAGCAACATTGGCGTGATGTTATGCACCTTTATCTCACCTGCGGGCAAAACCGTTGCTGGTTATTGTAGTATATGAACTCTCCTAGGTCGCTTGAGGGCTACCTGCAAGGTTCTTTTCATTACTGATAATAAAGGTATGGCCATTCTATCTGACTGAGTACAACGTCACAAACTGATCTGTTTGTGTGTTTTGTTTTGTTTTTACCAGTTTAGCTACATTAGATATGTAACATTCAAATAATGAAATTGTGAAAAAATAATAATTTTTTTCTCTTTTTTACCCACAAAACAAATAAACAAGAAACAACCAACTATTGAGCACGCAACAACAACAAAACCAAACCATCGTAAATAATAGATCGAACAAGACAGTAGTCTTCCCCAACACCACCATCATGAACTGCACGGCCAATCACGAAGGTTTACTCTCCTCCCGAGTCCGCAGAGAAAATCCACGTGAAAAGAAAAGCGACTTGAACAAGTTAAAGGAACATCTGCCGTAGCCTAACCTCTACCGTTACCTTTCTCATGAGATTGGGTGAGTAGGAGTGGGGGTGCTGGGGGCGGGGGGGGGGATAAGGGGGCTAGGAAGGTGGAGGGATTGGGGGCTTAAAACGGAAAAGGTGCAAGTTTGTTCTATCTCACAACACAGACATGTCCGGGTGGTAGACTGAGTGAGTATATGTCATTAACCCCAAAGCCCCTCGCGTGGCTTCGGCCAATCTAAGCGCTCTCCGTGGCCCGGGGTTAAAAACCTTGTAGGCAACAGCCATTGTCGTGTGTCAAGGTCACTCTCAGATCCGTGAGAGAAAAAAGGGAGCGACGGACAGACACTGTCTGTCTGTTTCACTGACATTGTGAAATAGACAGAAATACAGCAGAACGAACGAACTAGCGAACGAACGTACGAACTTATTTTAATGAAAAAAAAAAGGAATAACCATTCATATGCCGTTTTTCAATCCCACACAAAGAACAAATAAATCAAAACGTCCACACAAATGTTCACAAAAATAAGAACTGGTTGTTGAAGTACATTCAGGGCATTCAGATATTCAAATACATGCATACATAAACATGCAAATGTATATAATCAAGCTCCCAGCATGTAAACATTTCTTCCATCTTCCACCTGACTTTTACAGCCATGGTCATCTTCGAATCCGAAAGACGAACATCATGCAAACGTTAGATAATAGTATCATAAACATACCTGTGCAGTCATATGCAAATGGATTCGGATCCGTACACATCTTAATCGTGTTTGAAGAGAGAGAGGGAGAAAGAGGGGAGATAGAGAGTGAGAGATGCAAACTGACTGAGAGAGCCAGGAAGAAGTGATAAGTTTCGAACAAAATCATTTGAGGGTGTTCAGAGATTATTTCGGTGTTAATTATATGCATTTCTAATTTATTTAATGTGATGCAGACATTAATAGGAGAGGATATGATATCATTTCAAAGCAAAGCACCAGAATACATGAGGTTGGATTTAAAAAAAGATCAAATCAACGAAGGGGCAGCATTGTTTTGTGAGCATGGCGATTAACATTGATACGAAAGGAGCCAGTAACTGATAATGGAGCACAATCAGATAATATTTTGAACATGAAAACTACTTTGTTATATTTGAGTTTCAATTTCAATGGAAGAATGTCCATCATTGCTTAGTTTTGGTACAGATAACGCTGAAGCAGTAAAACTGATTTAAGAGCACGGGTATGTAGACTCCGTGGTGATTTGATGATACTTTCGCTTGCCAAATCCCAAATAGGGGGTGCATGATTTATGTGAGATTCAATGAAAGAATGGAAAAAAAAACGTTTTATTGGAATGGATATCTAAGAAATGTTTGATACTGGACAACTGATATATCTTCTTAGAGAGAGTTTCACATAACATTCCTATAAGTCATCACTCCGTTTGACTTGCTGCCTTTTCATCGCTGCATAGGCGACACAGGAATGCTCCACACAAACCTGTCAGCAGTGGATCTGTGTTGTGTGTGTGTGAGAGAGACAGACAGACAGACAGACAGACAGAGACAGAGAGACAGAGACAGACAGAAACACAGAGAGAGAGAGATTTTTAACCACTTAGAGTAGAGAGAAGAAATAAACAGGAAAGGTCTAACGACTTCACCTTTTCCCTCAGCAATTAGTTCAATAGTGGCAGGTCCACTTCCTTTGCGTTAGCTGTGCTTGACTATGTGTGTACACGTATGTATGTGTACATAACTACATGCATGTATATGAATGTGTATCGTGTGTGTGTGTGTGTGTGTGTGTGTGTGTGTGTGTGTGTGTGTGTGTGTGTGTTTATGAGGGTAGCTGTTAGATACACATGTACGCTAAAATGTATGTATGCATTGTGTGTGTGTGTGTGTGTGTGTGTGTGTGTGTGTGTGTGTGTGTGTGTGTGTGTGTAGTCACATTTTGGTGTGTGTATGTAACATTGATGTAATGTGTTATGTTAACAAAAGTGTTTTTGTAAAGCACCTAAAGCAGATTTCTGGATAGTGTGCTATATAATTATCCATTATTGTTATTATTATTATTATTAACCTCGGAATATTCTTCATCTTTATGATGATGATAATAATGATAACAGAAATGATAATAAGCATCATCATCATCATCATCATCATCATCATCATCATAATGACGATGATAAAAATAATTATAATGAGGTCTGACCTGGTAATGCTCTTAATTTTTATGTATAGAAGAAGAAGAATGATGGTAATGATAACGATACAATTACTACTCCTACTACTACTACTAAAGAAGAAGAAGAAAAAGAAGAAATCGTTTAATTTACTTTCACGAAGTCAAAACCGCTCTCTCAAACGCACGCACGCACGCACAAACATACACACACGCGCGCGCGCGAACGCATGCACACGCTGGAATAAAAAATAAACCTCTCAGAAAGCAGAATACGAACGTCATTGCTTGTAATAATTGAACGTCTCTGAGCACCACAGTGAAATTACATGCTTACAGCACTTTGTATTATTGTACTATTATTATTATTATTATTATTATCATTATTATTATTATTATCATCATCATCATCATCATTAGGAGCGTTTACGCCTAATCTTGAAAATAAGCCCTAGGGGTTTACAAATAGAGCACATTTGTAAATTATATATCAAAAAGGAAGAATTGAACGCAAGATACCAAACATTATTAAAAATTTTTCTTTTTTTTAAGTGAATTAGCGACCCACCCACCCACCCCCCGCACCCACCCCCCAAAAAAATGGTTGTGTGACACACAGCAGACATATTCTTGAGACATGGTCAACAAGGAAGAGGCAGTGAACACAACCGAAGCGAACGTATGTGTGTTGTTGTTTTTAATACCGATACACAAAGAGGATAGCACTCTACACCGTACTGAAACCGAAACCAAATACTCCTATCTCTTCACCCCGCCTTTTTGTGTGCAGAATACACACACACACACACGCGCGCGCACACACACACACACACACACACACACACTCTCTCTCTCTCTCTCTCTCTCTCTATCTCTCTCTCTCACTCACTCTTTTACTTCAAAATGGTCTCGAAATGTGGAACAGCAGACAGAATCTGATACCCGTGAATTAGAGCGTTGAGTGTTGAATGTATTATGTTTTGTTGATGTATGTGGTTTTCTTCTTCCTCTTCTTCCTCTTACCATTGGTTTATTGTCTATTCACTACAGATACGCGAATGCTTATTCTTTTTTGACTCACTTGTGTAAACAAAGTGAGTCTATGTTTTAACCCGGTGTTCGGTTGTCTGTGTGTGTGTGTGTGTGTGTGTATGTCTGTGTGTCCGTGGTAAACTTTAATATTGCCATTTTCTCTGCAAATACTTTGTCAGTTGACACCAAATTTGGCACCAAAATAGGAAAAATTCAGTTCTTTCCAGTCATCTTGTTTAAAACAATATTGCACCACTGGGATGGGCATCTTTTTTTTAAAGAAGCCAAATTGTATGCAAACTGAACTTGCTGTTTTTTTTGTTTTGTTTTGTTTTGTTTTTGGTTGTTGTTTTTTCTTAATTCTCTAAACTTGGCACTTTGATCTGATATTCTGATACAGCATCAAGAGCAGTCATTTTTATCATTTTTTGTTCAAACAGGAACTTCTTTTGCTAAGCATGGAAGTTATATTTCTGGTGCATGTCTTTGCTGCAGATAGTAAAAAAGGGAAATTAATCTGTAATTAATGCTAGGGGGGTTAATTTGCTTTAAACTGATCTTTCTCATCTTAAACATTACATTTTGAAATTACACTCAATACATAAAAAGCTTGTGTGTTTTACTCTCAGTGAACAGGGCTTTCACTATGTTCATTCGCCCAAGTGGTCTTTTTCAGAAAATACTAAAATCAATACTACGAGTGGGCTTTATAGATCTATTGGCTGAGCCCTAAAGGTCATGAGCAAAAATCAATTGCGTACACATATTTATACATATTCAAAGCGCGTGCTCATATTCCTCGCGAACGCGAAGGACGCCATTTTGTTTCAAGTTGTTGACCTGCCCGTTCAATCCTATATTCAATGGACAATACACGACATGTGATGGAGAGTTGGAGAAGGAGACCGTTAAATATTTATTCAGAGAAAGATTTGTGAATGCCTCATAACTTACTGGATTATGCCCCGAACTGCCATAAGAATATCAACAAAATCAGTCGGAATTAAGAGTTGAAAATAATAAACCATGAGAGTTAATACCCTTGATGAAACGTAAAAATTTACAGTCTTGACTTTTCTCAAAATGAAGTCCTTTTCACTTCATACGACGTTTAGAAGTACTTGTACTTGGCTCTACATGTTATCAGTTTAACAAAATACTCAATTTTCATATCAACTTTAAAACTATAAAACTAGAATGAACATAAAAGAGAAATTGAATCGACCGTGTCGTACATTCCCGGCGGGTGTAACTAAACTTGTACATCTATCTAGATCCAGAGAAAACGGCTAAATGTTGCAGTGTGATTGCGGCGATAGCCACGTCTCCTTTACCGCGGACTTAATTAATTAAAAAGAATTTTTAATTGCCCTTAAAGATTTCTCAGCGTTCTCACTGCGAATACCGCGAATACTGTCTGTCTGTCTGTCTGTCTCTCTCTCTCTCTCTCCCTCTCTCTGCCTCTGTCTGTCTGTCTGTCTGTCTCTCTCTCTCTCTCTCTCTCTGCCTATGTCTGTCTCTCTCTCTCTTTCTCTCTTTCTCTCTCTCTCTCTTTGCCTCTGTCTGTCTCTACCTCTCTCTTTCTCTGTCTCTGTCTCTCTCTCTGTGCCTCTGTGCCTCTGTCTGTCTGTCTGTCTGTCTGTCTGTCTGTCTCTCTGTCTCTCTCTCTCTCTCTCTCTCTCTCTCTCTCTCTCTCTCTCTCTGCCTCTATTTCTCTGTCTGTCTGTCGGTCGGTCTATCTGTCTGTCTGTCTCTCTTTCTCTCTCTCTCTGCCTCCGTCTGTCTGTCTGTCTCTCTCTTTCTCTTTCTCATTCTCTCTCTCTCTCTCTCTCTCTCTCTCTCTCTCTCTCTCTCTCTCTCTCTGCCTCTGTCTGTCTATCTGTCTTTCTATCTCTCTCTCTCTCTGTTCCCACGAACCAACGATACCTGTATTCTTTTTCCTTTTTCTTTTCCCAGCCTCTCCGACCTTTCCTCTATCAATCTTCACTCCAAGGACCATTGCGTACCACAAGTCATGCTCTGTGTGTGTGGGTGGGTGAATGGATCTCTCTCTCTCTCTCTCTCTCTCTCTCTCTCTCTCTCTCTCTCTCTCTCTCTCTCTCTCTGTCTCAGTATGTCAGTATGTACATTTTAACATACTATGGACGCGTCCACTTCAAAAAAGTAAGACAGATGACCATAATAAAACACGTAACCTGCTGGTTTATGTCTCAGAAACAGCAATAAAACTAAGACAATGCCTTTCAGACCACCATCAGGAAACCTCGAAGTGTCTCGGCGACAGGCTTTAGAAGGCTATATACAATATTGGGGTCCCAGACAGGCTGAAAGATTAGTAATACCTACATGGGTCTACGGGGAAAACTGGACCAGATAAGACTCATGACTCGCTAGGCGTTTATGACACCATATATACAATACCGTGACACAGTTCTTTCTGTCCCATAATGACATCGAGAACCACTGCATTGCCCCCAGGATCGCTTGGGAGCACTTCTCTGGAAGTGGAGAGGTAGGCGAGTGGACGGGACTGAGTTCACACCGCATTCAGTTGTATTTCGTATCTATATATATATATATATATATATATATATATATATATATATATATATATATATATATATATATATATATATATATATATATACATACATATATACACATGTATATTTAGATATATATATGTGTGTGTGTGTGTGTGTGTGTGTATGTGTGTGTGTATTTCACCCAAGACACCCTGACATACAAATAAATGTAAACGTGCGCGCGCGCACGCACACACACACACACACACACACACACAGATGTATGTGTATTTTACCCAAGACACCCTGACATACAAATACATGTAAACGTGCGCGCACGCGTGCACACACACACACACACACACACACACACACACACACACACACACACACACAGAGAGAGAGAGAGAGAGAGAGAGAGAAATGACCGTATTTGAATTAAGCAAAATATACAAATAAACAGAACTTAGGTAATCATTTACTGTGTTCGTCTTCAGTTTAACGTCTTTCCACTTGAAGTGATATTAGATTACTGATGTGTGCTGCTGTTAATCAAGCATCATTTCCCGCACATGGAACTCGAACCATTGGACACTGATCTGCCTCCTAGATGGGCGCGTTACCACTAGGGCACCACTCTGCTGTAGAAGGAGTGGAGTGTGGAGTGATGGCCTAGAGGTAACGCGTCCGTCTAGGAATCGAGAGAATCTGAGCGCGCTGGCTCGAATCGATATTTTCTCCCCCTTCACTAGACCTTGATTGGTGGTCTGGACGCTAATCATTCGGATAAGACGATAAACCGATGTCCCGTGTGCAGCATGCACTTAGCGCACGTAAAAGAACCCACGGCAACAAAAGGGTTGTTCCTGGCAAAATTCTGTAGAAAAATCCACTTCGATAGGAAAAACAAATAAAACTGCACGCAGGAATTTTTTTTTTTAATGGGTGGCGCTGTAGTGTAGCGACGTGCTCTACCTGGGGAGAGCGGCCCGAATTTCACACAGAGAAATCTGTTGTGATAAAAACAAACACAAATACAAGTCTCAATAGCAACAAGAACAATAACAACAACAGCAACAACAACGACAACAACAACAAAAAAGTGCTATTACACAGTATTGTATTTGTTATCATTTCTGTGTCACCGAGTCACCTGTCAGCTAACACTACATACTTTACTGCTAACAAGATCAGGTTCTATCCGATCTACAAACTCCAGGCTTGTTTGCTGTAGCGATGTGAACTAGTTTCTTGTCATGTTATATAACATTGCGAACTGGGGACGTGTTGTTGTGTCCCCCCCACCCCAACTCCCTCCCCCTCTCCTCCCCGCTTCAGTATTCAAACCCTCGAAGTGTGTGTTTTTGATGACCTGTGTAGTGTAGTGTAGTGTAGTGGTGTGTGTGTGTGTGTGTGTTTCTCTGTGTGTGTGTGTGTGTGTGTGTGTATGTGTGTGTGTGTGTGTGTGTGTGTGTGTGTGTGTGTGTGTGTGTGTGTGTGTGAAGGATTTAAAAATACGTATTCATATTCTGGCTTCTCGTTTTGGGTTGTCCAGGAATGCGTTAAATCTAATGCTGTGTTTTTGTTTCGTTTTTGTTTTTGACAAGCCATATATCATACATTGCGGGGTTTTTGTTGCTGTTGTTGTTTTTTGTGGCACAGTAAGCTCTCAGGCACAGGCACATTATGATAATATGTATTTCAGATTTCGTGACGACGAAATTTGGTAGTTGCCATTTTGTGTTGTTAAAAAAAATTAATAACGGGTCAATTAACATGTCTCCACCACCACCGCCACCTGCCTATTTCTCTTTTTCTCTTGCCTCTCTCTCTCCCTCTCTCTCTCTCTCTCCCTCTCTCTCTCTCTCTCTCTCTCTCTATATATATATATATATATATATATATGTGTGTGTGTGTGTGTGTGTGTTTGTTCATTTATTTATTTACTTGTTTGTTTGTGTATTTATTTATTTATTTGTATGTCTGTTAATCTGTAGGACCTATATCTTTCTCAAACACACACACACACACACACACACACACACACACACACACACACACACACTCCCACACACACACACACACAAACGCACCGTCACGCGCACCACCACACAAACTCACTCTCTCCCCGCTCTCTCTCTCTCTCTCTGTTTGTGTGGTTGTGCGTGTGGCAGTGCGTGCGTGCGTGCGCGTGTGTGTGTAGATTAAGAACCAGTTTTCACAATCGTCTTATGCATGTCGCTTTAGGAATTATGTATGATATCAAGGTGCAGTGAACCATGTGTCCCAAAGTGCTGTCTTCTCAGCGGAGTTTCATGTGCGTGAATGTTGCCTGGAATTAAAACGTCGTTCGGTCGCTTAGACAGGTGTAACAACCACAAACGAACCCCTCCCCTGCCAGATTTTGCACCCCCAGGACCATTCTGTGGTAGCATCGAATGACTCCCTGGAGTTATTTGTAAATCGTCAAGATCGACGCCCACCCCCATCCCCCGCCCCTGACCCTAACACCACCACTCCCCCGGTTGGAAATGATCCCTTTTCTAAGAGTTTAATCAAGCTTTTGAAAACACGAAGGGAAGTAGTTATGGGGCTAGCCTTTAATGACCCTAACACCACCACCATCCCTCCGCCCAAACCTCCGGAGTCATTTCAAGCTAGGCTACAGTGGCGCGGCCCCCACCCCCTCCCAACGCCACCCCCATTACAATTACGAAGGGAGGTAAAATCCAGTTCTGACGAACTGAGGGTTACTCCCCAAAGACCTAGTCAACACAGACCCCGGCGCTGATCTGGGCTAGCCAGGTTCAGCTCAACTCTCGGGGGTCATTTCAAGCTTGGCTAGAATGACACTTACCCCCGCCCCCATACCACCCACCCCATTACAATTGCGAAGGAAGGTAAAATACAATTCTTCTTCTTCTTCTTCTTCTGCGTTCCCCAGGTAAAAGGCAAGTCCAGTTCTGACTTACTGGTTTACCCCAAAGGGTCCATTAAGCTCTAGTCAACATAGAACCCGGGGTTGATCTGGCCTGGTAAAAATCAACGGTGGGTGCGAATAAAGTGCCGCTACACCGACAAAATGAATTCGTCCCCGCACTTTAAAAGCAAGCTGTATTCATACATAAGGAAATGCAGCCCAACAGGGTGAGCTGATCCTTCTCCATGAAATGTGAATGCGCAGGTGCCGCGTCTGTGTGTGTGTGTGTGTGTCGTCTTGACCTTTGATTTTCTAAAAAGCTTTTCACATGCCATTTCTAAGCTAGCAAAGAATAAGTGAACGAACTTCAAAAGTTCCTGATTTGACAAAACCATAAACCGGTGTTCTGAGAAGGGGAAAAAAACAAAAAATAGAATTAATATATAAGTGAACGGATAAATGGTTAAATTGTGTCCCTGTCTTTTTGCTTTTCTCTCTCTCTCTCTCACACACACACACACACACACACACACACACACACATATATATATATATATATATATATATATATATATATATATATATATATATATATATATAAACATTAGTGGAAAAAACATATGCATACAGGCGTTCGTATATCATTCTACCTGTCTATAAGTTTATGTGTAGGCCTATATGATAATATGTATGTATGTATGTGTGAAAGGATCTCAAATGATATAGTATAATGATATTGATGATGAGGATCATCATCATCATCATTCATTATCATCATCCTCATCATCATCTTCTTCTTCTTCTTCATTAGTATGGTTGTTATTGGTATTAGTATTGTTGTTGTTGTTGTTACCATCATCATCATCATCATAATCACCATCATCATCATTATCATTAGTATTGTTGTTGTTGTTATTTGTTTGTTTTTTGTTATTGTTGTTGTTGTTATTATTATTATTATTATTATTATTGGTGGTGGTGGTGGTGTTATCATCATGATCATTATCACACGATGGTGTTCCAGGACGAGCCAGAGCTCCGTGCCAGCTGGGGCCGGCACCTGGAGTTCATTGTCACCTGTATCGGTTTCGCCGTGGGCTTGGGCAACGTATGGCGCTTCCCTTACCTCTGCTACCGTAATGGAGGGGGTAAGTCATCTCCAGTCTCTTCAGTTCGTTTACACACACACACACACACACACACACACACACACACACACACACACTTTTTTTTTTTAACTGATTTCGGTAATTATCTTAGTTCTCTCTACAAGGAGCGGAGCACAGGACACCAAGAGAGTGTATATACATATATATCATTATCATGCCATATCATCAGACATATATATATATATATATGATATATACAAACAAACATACAGATATCTATATCTATAGATATATATGTATATATCATTATCATACCATATCATCAGATATATATATATATAACATATATACAAACATACAGATATATATATATATCATTTCAGTTTCAATTCAAAACACGCTTTATTCACCCCGCTGGAAATAATGACCAGGAAACGGACAGGCACTAATTAAGAAAGAAAGAAAAAAACGACATAGAAAATGCAGAAGTTCAGGATGGTCGGGTGTGTGACGAGTTCCTAGAAGAGGAGAGGAGGAGAGGAGTGGGGATGGAGATTAAAGAGGTTACTTAATTGAAAAGGAGAGATAAAAGACATCTGTTTTCAAGAAGACAGCAGCATGCAATTAACAAGAACGACAATCTGACATGAAGAAGACTGCACCGTGCAGATGACAAGAACAATAATCCTATTGCGATGTCGCACACACACACACACACACACACACACACACATCGACATGTATCAAAACTCACACATATTTTTGTGTCACGCCATACATGATTTTTATGTATGTCAGATGACAATACCGAGACGTCAAGAATTCAAACAGGAATGCCGGCAGCACATTTAGACGATAACCGTTTTTAGCATAGTCCAGGAAATCGCCCCGAACCTGTCACAATGTCATCTGAATATCAGACAAGAGCAGTGTCGAAGATAAACCTACTCGGCTCAAGTGCTTATGAAAAATACATTATCTATCGAGTATGCGATGATTAAAACGCGTGCCTTCGCGATTGTCCTAAATCCCTCTTATCTGAAAGAGCAGGGGCGTAATTCAAGTAAAACACTCTCCACTATCTTCTTCTTCTTCGCCTCTTCACAGTGTCAGTGCAGCTTGTCTGATGAATGAGATGTCGTCCTCTCCAAGTCATGTCTGTTGCCATGGAGCTTGGTGGTTAACAGTAGGGGTTGGTGTCGGTCACACAGTTTCTCTGAGCCCCATTCAGGGGATACTATGTTCTGGTGTTTGGTCTTTGAGGCCACACAGGAAGCTATGACAATGTCAGACTCCCCACTAT
The DNA here is from genome assembly GCF_041734735.1 of Babylonia areolata. NCBI lineage: Eukaryota > Metazoa > Mollusca > Gastropoda > Neogastropoda > Buccinidae > Babylonia > Babylonia areolata. Next base: position 26,067,863 of record NC_134893.1, on the reverse strand, counting down.
ATAATACTCGAGGAAGAGGATACTGTGTTCTAGCGTTCGGTCTTCGAGACCACACAGGAGCCTATGACAATGTCAGACTCTCCACTATAATTTTGTTTTATTTAAAAATTAATATAATCGAGGAAGAGGAATTTGTTCAATGTCTCATCACACATAATTATCGGTAACTGAAGACATTTTGTTAGAGTATTAATGGATACAATTGAGTATCGTTTAGAAGAGGACGGGGGTGGGGATGAATGGTGAATTGGGAGAAACCGGGCTTATGAGGGAGGAGGTGGGTGAAATTTGAAATAAACATCTAAATACAATTACAGAATATTACTTAATGGACTTCGTGAAAGACATGTCGTTAATATTACAAGCGAAACAACTGATAATGAATGCAAAAAGTCAAAAACATCAACGTTCTCAGTCACTTGTGATGACACATTTTCGTGCAAGCAAGGCTTCATCAATCACGGTCAAAAATCAAATGCTTAAAATATGATAATTGAAATCTAGCCCACCTGATCGGGACAGCAGTTGCCTCCTCTGCTGTTCTGTTGGTCATAGCCGGATGCGACTGACTGTCATACTGTCGTGCACTGATTTGCTGCAGGTGCCTTCCTCATCCCGTACATCATCAGCCTGGTCTTCATGGGCATCCCATTGTTCTGCCTGGAGGTCACCTTTGGTCAGTTCGCCAGTCTGGGGCCGCTCTCCATCTGGACGATCAACCCTCTCTTCAAGGGTAAGGCTTACGCACGTAAAAGAGACTAAGTGTATGTTCATCTATCTATCCGTCTGTCTGTCTGTCTATATATCTATCTGTCTATCTATCTATCTATAATCTATATATCTAGATTATTTACCGTCTGTCTGTCTGTCTGTCTTTCTCTCACTCTATCTGTCAGTCAGTATGATAGCTCTTTATCTGTCTCTGTATCCATCTTTGTCTGTCTGTCTTTCTATCTGTCTCGCCATCTGTCTGTTCATCTGTCTATTTATTAGCTATCTAACAATCTATCAGAAGCATGGTCAGTGTTCAAGAACACACTGACAGAGACACTCAGGAAAGCATGCGGTACAAAGAACACCGGAAAAGGGAAGGCGAAACAGACAGCTTGGTGGAATGACACAGTAAAGGAGGCCGTCAAAGAAAAGAAGGAGCTGTTCAAGGTGTGGTTAAAATCAAAGCTAGATGAGGATTATGTGAGGTATAGACTGGCAAGACGACACTGTAAGAGGACAGTCAGAAGCGCCAGGAACAGTCATGGAAGAAATATGGCGAGGAATTAAGTGAACTGTGCAAGCAGTCACCACGACAGTTCTACAAAAGTGTCAAAGCAATGAGACTACGAGATGAGCCATACAGCCCAACAACAGTGGTCAATGACAAAGATGGGAACCCTCTCAGTAAGGAAGACAGCATCAAAAATAGATGGCAGGAATATTTCAAGGAACTTTTGAACCCAAGCAGCCAAAATACCACACAGATCCAGTTTCATCCACACCACCCAGAAGAAGAAGAACCAAACATTTTAAGATCAGAGGTACAGCAGGCACTAAAGACCAGCCCAAGGAACAAAGCAGCAGGCATTGATGGCATTACAACTGAAGCCATCCTGGCATGTGGAGAAACAGGAATCACCTGGCTGACCACAATATTCCAGAAAGCATGGATGGAGAGGACAGTCCCGGAAGACTGGCAGAGAGCAGTTGTGGTACCAATCTGGAAGAAGAAAGGCAGCAAAAAAGACTGCAGCATGTATCGAGGAATTTCCCTCCTGAGCCACACAGGAAAGATGTACGCAAAGATCTTGGAACAGCGTACAAGGTACAAGGTGGAACCATTACTGAGTGAGGCGCAGATGGGCTTCAGAAAAGGAAGAGGGTGTACAGACGCTATCTTCGCTCTCAGGCAACTGAGCGAAAAGACAATCGAGCACAACAGAGAACTAAATCTTGTGTTTGTAGACCAGGAGAAAGCATTTGACCGAGTGGACAGAAACAAGCTATGGCAAACACTCGAAGAGTACAGCATCAGGGGACAACTGTTGGACAACATCAGAGCCATCTACAACAACAGTATGAGTGCAGTCCGCACCCAAAACGGACTCACAGAGTGGTTCGAGGTGTCATCTGGAGTGAGACAAGGGTGTGTTCTATCACCGTTACTTTTCATCATATACATGGATAAAATCACAAAAGAAGCAAACCCCAACCCAGAAGATCTGAATGAGATGCTGTTCGCAGATGACCAAAGCCTGGCACATGAGAAAGAAGAACAACTTCAAGAGCACACAGACAGACTGAACACACAGTGCGAGGAGCTCAACATGAAGATCAGCATCAGCAAAACCGAGACGATGAAGGTCAGCAGAACACCTGGCAACCTAAACATCAACGTCAACGGAATTCCGCTGAAACAAGTCAGCGAGTTCAAGTATCTCGGCAGTATTTTCTCGGAAGATGGACGTCTCAACAGAGAGATTGAGACGAGAGTACAGAAGGCTAACAGCGTCAGCTACCAGCTTGCCCCACTCCTCAAACATCCCAACATCCCCATTGAGACCAAAGCCAAACTCATTACCTCCATCTTCATCCCCACCTTGACCTACCAGTGCCAGACATGGACCCTGACAAAAAGTCTGGAACGCAAAATAACCACTTGCAAGATGCGATGGCTGAGGAGAGCCGTCAACAAGACCAGACGGGACATGATCAGAAACACCAGGATCAGAGAAATGGTGGGAACAACACCTGTCCTCCACCATATCCAAAGGCAAACGATCAGATGGTTTGGACATCTAACACGTATGGCACCTCACCAGATGGCCAGTAAAGCGTACAACAAAAGGATATCAGGATACAAGGCAAGAGGAAGACCAAGGAAGACCTGGATTGACGGTGTGAAAGAAACCCTGAAGACCCACAACATTCCACCCAACGAGGCCTTCCAGCTTGCCAGGGCCCGTCAGCTCTTTCTCCCCTCGACGCCCTAGATGGTACAAGAGGACGGATAAAGAAAGAAGAAAGAACAATCTGTCTATGTATATGTCTATTAGCTACAAATATATCCATCTCTCTATCTGTCTACTGGCTGATATTTGTCTGTCTGTCATTCTATTTATCATCTGTATGATTATCTATTTACCTATCAATCCGATTATGTCAGTTAGCTATCTTTCCATCTGTTTATATCTATATCTATCTATCTATCTAGATTATATATATATATATATATATATAGTTATATATATTTGTGTGTGTGTGTGCGTGTGTCTGTCCGTCTGTATGTCTATCTTTCTATCTATATATCTATCTAGATTTTTTACTGTCTGTCTCTCACTATTTGCATGTCTGTCTCTTTATCCATCTTTATCTGTCTGTCTGTCTATATTAGCGATCTAACAATATGTCCATGTATTTATCTATTAGCTACACACACACACACACACACACACACATCTCTCTAACTATCTATCTATCTATCTATCTATCTATCTATCTGACATTTGTCAGCTTGTCTGTCTCCCTTGAAATGAGATGCTTCCGTCAGATCCTGAACATCTCAAACAGAGACCACATCACAAATGAGGAGGTCAGAAACCGAATAACTACAGCCTTTGGGGCACTTGGCAGCTCGCTTAGCATTGTGAAGAAGAGAAAGCTGGTATGGTGTGGACATGTGAAGAGATCAGCTGGCCTGGCCAAACCCATCCTGCAAGGCACAGTGCCAGGAGGAAGACGAAGAGGCAGACAGAAGAAGAGGTGGGAAGATAACATCCAGGGTTGGACAGGCCTGGTCGTCGAATTGCAGAGAGCAGCCCGCAGCTGAATAATAATAATAATAATGGTATTCATATACCGCAGAATCTTGTGCAGAGACAAATCAAAGCGCTTTCGCACCAGTCATTCACACGCATGCATAACTCTAAAACTGAAGACAAGGAAGAGGCAGGGAAGTGAGGCTATTACGGGAAGAGGTGGGTTTTAAGGCCAGACTTGAAAGAGCAGAGTGCGGAGACCTGACGAAGCGAAAGAGGAAGTTCATTTCAACTGAGACAGCTGGCGGAAGATTGTCAGAGAGTCATCAGTGATTGCCTCCACAACCCCACCCGGTGTTACGAGACCGATGACAATGACGGTAATTATGTACCTATTTACCAATCCGCTTGTTTCGATTAGCTATTTATCCATCTGTTTATATCTTTATCTTTCTATCCATCTATTTGTCTGTCTACCCCAGGCCTGGGCTACACTATGATGGCCCTGGTGTCCATCCTGACCATCTACTACAACGTGGTGGTGGCTCAGGCCGTCTTCTTCCTCTTCGCCTCCATGCAGAACCCCCTGCCCTGGACCCAGTGCGGCCAGGACTGGAACACCTGCTACTGCCGCACGGGCGACGAGAACGGCACGGACCTGGACCCCATGAGGTGGTTCAACAGCACCGGGCTCAACTGCAGTGAGTTAGCTTGGGGGACACGGGGGTTTGGGCTTTTTTTTTGGGGGGGGGGGGGGGTTGGGTGGAGGGGGATTCAAGAGGGGGGGGGGGGGGGCTTTTTCATTGTTTATTTGTTTTTGTGAGCGGCGGTCGAAGAAGGTTGTGAGGATCGGTAGTTGGAAAGAAACAGCTGAAACAGACATGTGCACAGTCTTTTCTTTGACTTGGGTTCTTTTTGTACGTAGGTGACAGCTAATTTTTCTGGGTTCGGGGTTTGTTTTTTTGTTTTTGTTTTTTGTTTTTTGTTGTTGTTTTTTGTTTTTTTTGTTTGTTTGTTTTTTTGTTGTTGTTTTTTTGTTTTGTTTTGGGTTTTTTTTGTTTATTTCTTCTTTTTTTGTCTATGCTGTTCGGGTGTTAGCTGACTTTTCTCATTCTATTCATTTCATCGATGAAAAGTTCGAACGGGGAGGGGAGGCGGCGGGATTGTTCGTCCTTGTTTTGTTTCGTTTGTTTTTGGAGTATTTTTTTGTTTTTTTAATGGGGTTTGGTGGATGTGGGGTTATTCGTTTATTTATTTATTTATTTATTTATTTATTCACTTATTTGTATGTTCATTCGTTTGGGGTTTTTTTGTGTTGTTGTTGTTGTTGTGTAATTTTTTCAAATATTTATTTTTCTTCTCGTACAACAGCACTCTGCTCAGCTGCAGTGTGTTTTCTGTGAAGGCGGTGGTGTTGGTTGCTTTTTTTCGAGGTGTTCATTGTTTTCTTGTCATTGTATTTATTCATCTATTTTTTCTTTATTAACTTCCTTTTTATTTGAATGAAACAAAATACACAAATAAACAGAACCTGCATAATTATTTACTAATGTATTTTGTTAATTAAGCATCCTGATGGACTGAAGTCAGAGGTCAGATAATATTTGATTTTTAGTTTCGAACTGGCTGAATCTTGATGCATATGGCAACTACAAATCAAGGTATATTTGATACCATACATATTGAAGCTTTTTTTAGAGGGTAAGGTGGCTACTTTAGTTAAAAGTTAGTTGGTAGATGGTTCGCCGTGGTCGTGGTGAAAGTGCTGGTGATGGTGGTTGTGGCTGTAGTTGTGGTATTTGTATTTGTACACTACAGCGCCACCCTTTTTTTTTCTTTTTTTTTTTGCATTTTTTCCTGCGTGCAGTTTTATTTGTTTTTCCTATCGAAGTGGATTTTTCTACAGAATTTTGGCAGGAACAACCCGTTTGTTGCCGTGGGTTCTTTTACGTGCGCTAAGTGCATGTTGCACACGGGACCTCGGTTTATCGTCTCATCCGAATGACTAGCGTCCAGACCACCACTCAAGGTCTAGTGGAGGGGGAGAAAATATCGGCGGCTGAGCCGTGATTCGAACTATCGCGCTCAGATTCTCTTGCTTCCTAGGCGGACGCGTTACCTCTAGGCCATGGTGGTGGTGGTTGTTGCTTTGGTGATGGTTGTGATAGTTGTGGTGATTGTGGTGGTGGTGGTGGTTGCTGTGGTTGTGGTTGTGGTGGTGGAGGTGGTGGTGGTGGTTGTGGTGGTGGTGGTGGTGGTGATTGTGGTTGTGGTGGTCTTGGTGATGGTTGTGATGGTGGTGGTGGTGATTGCGGTTGTGGTGGTGGTGGTGGTGGTGGTGGTGGTTGCTGTGGTTGTGGTGATTGTGGTGGTAGTGGTGGTGGTGGTGGTGATTGTGGTTGTGGTGGAGGTGGTGATGGTCTTTTCTTTCTTCTTATCTTCTTCCTCCTTCCAGTTCTTCAAGGTGGCAGAATGGTCAAGACGCCTTTCTGACATTACAGTGTCCGTGAGGGTCTGGATTCGAACCCCAGTCTCGCCCTTTCTTCTATATTTGACCGGAAAATCAAACTGAGCGTAGTATAGTCATTCGGGTGAGACCGTAAAGCGAGGTCCCGTGTGCAGCACGCACTAGGAGCACTGAAAAAGACCCCATGGCAACAAAAGTGTTGTCATCTGGCAAAATTCTGAAACAGAGATCCACTCTGATAGATATTTGCATCCACTCAAGGCCTGACAAGCGCGTTGGGTTATGCTGCTGCCAGGCATCTGCCTAGCAGATGTGGTGTGGCGTATATGGATTTGTCCAAACGCAGTGACGCCTCCTTGAGAAAAAGAAACTGAAACTGTTCTTCTTTTGGTTTGCTTTTTTTGTGATTTTTTTTTTATGAACACTTTAACATTTTACATTATAAAAGTACATACATTCACACATACAAAGCGAAATAAAGGAGAATTTGAAACAAATATGTGAAGGGTACACACAAGCATTGTCATAATCAATATCATCAACATAAATGTATATATATAGGTATGCTGTCCCCTTTTCTATTCCTTAATTCCATGTTACAGTTTTTCCCATGCTCTCCTATCAGTTGTCCACATCTAACATTCCCCCCCCCACACACACACACACACCCCACCCCACCCCCCACGTTGGATGGATATCTGTATTGTCTGACTCTCTCCATTTCATGCTTGTCTTATGCAAACAGATGTTTGGTGAATACATATTGTACAGTAGGTAAACACATATTGCTTACCAACTTCATGGTAGCAGCAAGGGAGTAGGTAACGATGAATATGAACACAGCATAGACTATAGTGGACAAAGTTCTTCTTTTGTATTACTATTGATTCATTTTTGTTGTTATCACTATTGTTGTTGTCGCTTTTCAGTGGCCACATGTGGATGTACTGTCATTCTTGTCCATAATTCCTTCTCTGCGTTCCAGCTGGAGTTGAGGTGACCAACGAAGACATCAAAAGTGCAAGTGAAGAATACTATAAGTGAGTCTGTCTATTCAGCTTTCTCTCTCCCCTTCCCTTCCTTCCTTCCTTCCTTCTCTCTCTCTCTCTTTCTCTCTCTTTCTGCCTATCTCTCTCCCCTTCTCTGAATATATATATATATATATCTGTGTGTGTGTGTGTGTGTGTGTGTGTACATGAAATACATGCTTGTGTGTGTGTGTGTGTGTGTGTGTGTGTGTGTGTGTGTGTGTGTGTGTGTGTGTGTGTGTGTGTGTGTGATTATGATAAAAAGATAACTCAGAACTCAAAACGTTTTTATTCAAGGATTAAGATTTTAGGCATTGCCTATTCTTCCAATCTGTCCTTGCTAATCTACATCTATTACAAATAGCACACACAGAAATGAAGGGAAAAGGTATTCATGCAGAGGGGCATACAAAATGAAGAAAACAACCCCCCCCCCCCCCCCCACTCCCCAATCCCCCACGCCACCATCCCCCCCCCACACACACACACACACGTACACACATGCATACACACACGCGCGCGCGCGAGCGCGTATACACACGTACGCGCGCGTACGCACACACACACACACACACACACACACACACACACACACACGAGAGAGAGAGACAGACATACAGACAGAGAGAGTATGTGTATGCAGTGTGTTTGTGTGATATCTATCTACATAACTATCACCTCCATCTCTTTCCTATTTGCCACTCCCAACGCCCAACCGCTCTGACTCTGTCTCTCTCTCTCTCTCTCTCTCTCTCTCTCTCTCTCTCTCTCTCTCTCTCTCTCTCTCTCGGTTTCCCCGATATATGCATATGTGCCCATGGCCAAAATGCATTTTAAATATGCATTCATCACCATGATCTCTATCTCTCCCTCTGAATATCCGCATGTATCTCCAAAAATAATTATGTGTTGTGTCACTGTGTGTAAAAGCATGCGCGTGGGCCGTGTGCGTGGCTATGTGCGTGTACACGTCCCTGTACACGTGCGTACCGATACTGATTTCATGTGGAGATAAGAAGCAACAACGACACTTTATGTCCAAGTGATCACGGGGATACTATGATTCTGACATTTGATTATACACACCTCCGAATTTTTTGTCACAAGCAGTCTTGAAAATTGCGGTCAAACATGTATGTTGGGAAAAGGCTTTCGATTTTTTTTTAATACAGAGATAAAATAAAGTGATCACAGCTTCGCATATTACACAGAGTCAATGGGGGAAATGTGGTTTCAAAAGAAATGAAAGTTGTAAATAGTGGAAATTGTGACTTTTGTTTAAAAGGTATGGATAGTATCGAGCATATTTACTGCGATCACTCCGAACGTTGTTGGTTAGACATAATTTTGTTGAATACAAAATGTACAGTATGTGCGAATTTGAAATCCAGTGAACATAATATAATATAATACTTTTTGGTTTCCACACTGATATTTAGTGAACTATTCAAATTATTTATTTACTCATTCGCAGTATCTACACTTATTGTTTTTGTATATCTTTCTGATTGTTTGTTGTTGTTTTCGTTGTTGTTGTTGTTGTTGTGTAGTGTAGTGTAGTGAAGTGCAGTGTGTGTGCGTGTGTGTGTGCGTGCGTGCGCGATTGCAAGAGTGCCTGCTTGGGTGTGTGCGTTCCGTGCATGCATACGGACGTGCACATGCACACACTTATTTATTCATTAATTAATATATTTTTCTTTCTATCTATCTATCTATCTATCTATCTATCTATCTATCTATCTATCTATCTGTCTGTCTGTCTGTCTGTCTGTCTGTCTGTCTATCCATCTATCAATCTATCCATCTGTCTGTATGTCTGTCCTTCTGTCTATCTGTCTATTTGTCTGTCTGTCTATTTATCTATTCATTTATCTGTGTGGACGATGTGGTTTCAGTCACTACGTGCTGGACATCACGAGCGGCATCGACGAACCGGGCCGGCTGAAGTGGGACATGACTCTGTGCAACCTGGGGGCCTGGGTCATCATCTGCGTCTCCCTCATCAAGGGCGTCTCCTCGCTCGGCAAGGTGCCCGCACCTTGCCTGTGTTCCTGTCCTGCTCTCCCCTTTTCCCTGTACCTCTTTCCCTCTCCCTCTCTATCCCACAACCCCCCCCCCCCCTCCCCTTCTGTCTGGCATCTTTCTCGCTCTCCCTCCTTCCCTCTCCCTCCCTACCCCTACCTCGGGCTCTTCCTCTTTCTCATTCCCTGTCCTTCTCAACCCTTCCTCTGTCCTCTTTCTCGCTATCCCTCTGTCCTCTCCCTCCTCCCCTCTCCCTCTGTCCTCCTCTCCCTCCTTCCCTCTCCCTCTCTACCCCCCTCCCTCTCCTCTCCCTCTGTCCTCCTCTCCCTCCTTCCCTCTCCCTCTCTACCCCCCTCCCCTTTCTCGCTATCCCTCTGTCCTCCCCTCCCTCCTTCCCTCTCCCTCTCTACCCCCCTCCCCTTTCTCGCTATCCCTCTGTCTTCCTCTCCCTCC
>NC_134893.1:26035641-26053141 GCF_041734735.1 Babylonia areolata | reverse complement strand
TTTTGGTTTTTTTTGTTGTTTTTTTCTGAATGAACATCTTTTTATTTCGATACATGGTCTTTTGGATAACATTTGGTTTAGTGACATGACGGTTAAGCGTATCATTTTTGACTGTGAACTGATTAAGCCTTACAGGCACTCAAGTGTGTCATCACAAGTCACTGGGAACGTAGTTTTGATTGTTACATTCATTATCGGTTGTTTCCCGTTTACTAAGTCCATTATTTGTAATTTTCTTTTTGATGTGGTTCTATATGTTTCAAACATTTATCTTTGATTCCACCCTCTATCCACCCTGTTTCCCCAAAAATCTCACCCCCACCCCACCCCCAGCCCTCCTCCTACCCTTTTAAATAATAACATTCAAATATGAAAATCAATGCTTTAACAAAATGTCTTACAATCACCAGTATAAGTGTGACGGAACAATAAACAAATTCCTTCTTCTCCTCCTGATGTAAAAAATTAAGACCTTAACAAAATGCCTTACAATCAGCACCATATGTGACGGGACATTAAACATAATTCCTCCTCCTCCTCCTCCACTTACTTATTTGAAAACTAAGACTTTAACAACATGTCTACAATCGACAGTATATGTGATGGGACATTAAACAATTCCCCTCCTCCTCTTCCTCCTCCTCCTCCTCCTAATGTGAAAATTGCTAGTTTTATTAAATGTCTGCAATCAACAGCATGTGTGATTGGACATTGAATAACATTCCTCTTCCTCCACCTCCTTCTAATACGAAAATTAAGACCAAAATGTCTACAGTTAAAAGATTGTATGACGGGAAATCAAACAATTCACCTCCTCCACCTTAAGTGAAAATCAATATTCTAAATGACTACAGTCTTCTCCTCCTCCTCCTCCACAATCACCACCACCAGCTTCCCCCCTCCTCCTACACCTCCTCCTAAAGCTAAAGTGTATACTTTGACGAATTGTCTACAATCACCAGTATGTCCTCCTCCTCCTCCTCCTCCTCCTCCTCCTCCTCCTCCTCCTCCTCCCAGAGTGAATATTGATACTTCAACAAAATGCCTGTCTGTGAAAATTAACACTTCAAATGTGTACAATCAACAGTACTTGTGACGGTACATTAAACAAAATTCCTCCTCCTCCTCCTCCTCCTCCTCCTCTTCCTCCTCCTCTTCCTCTCCCAGGCACTGGCCTGGTGTTCAAGGCCTACCCCGAGGCCCTTGCCAGGATGCCGGTGCCCCAGCTGTGGTCCATCCTCTTCTTCTTCATGATGATCTGCCTGGGCATGGGCACCCAGGTACAGTAACCCTTGCTTCCTTCTTCCATCTCCTCTTTGGGGCGTGCATCAGTGGGCACAACATGCGTCAGTGGTAGTGGCGTCGGGAAAGTATCAGTATCAGTAGCTCAAGGAGGCGTCACTGCGTTCGGTCAAATCCATATACGCTACACCACATCTGCCAAGCAGATGCCTGACCAGCAGCGTAACCCAACGTCGGGAAATCGCATCACAAATGATGTACGACTGTAGTAGTAGTAGTAGTAGTAGTAGTAGTAGTAGTAAATATAGCGGTAATTGTGGTGGTGGTTGTGGCAGGAGTAGTAGTAGTAGTTGCAGTGGGAGCAGCAGCAGCAGTGGTAGTAGTAGTAGTAGTAAAAGTAGAGGTAACTGTGGTGGTGGTGGTGGTGGTAGTGGTGGCAGTAGTAGTAGTTGCAGTGGTAGCAGCACCAGTAGTAGTCGTGGTAGTAGTAGTAGACAACAGCAGTAGCAGCAGCAGCAACAGTAGAATACATTGTAGCAGCAACAATAACAGTAATAATAGTAAACGTAGTAGTAGTAGTAATGATAATGATGCTATTCGGGCACTGTATTTGTGTTTGGGGTTCTGGGGAACAGAACGATAACAGATTATCACTTGTCTGTTTTCTTTGTGTATTTTGGTGGTGGTGTTGTTTATTTTGCTTTGTTTTTTTGTTGTTGTATTTTTGTTTGTTTGTTTTGTTGGGTTGTTTTGGTTTTTTGTTGTTTGTTTTTTTGGGTTTTTTGTTTTCGTGTTTGTTTGTGGGGGTTTTTTGTGGTTTTTTTGTTGTTGTTTTGTTTGGTTTTTTTGTTTTTGTTTTTGTTTTGTTTTGTTTGTTTTTTGTTGTTGTTGTTTTTTTTGTTTGTTTTTTTGTTTTGTTGTTGTTGTTTTTGGGGGGTTGTTGTTGTTGTTGTTTTTCGGGGTTTTTTCGTGTTTTTCTTTTGTTTTGTTGACAGGGTTATTGATTGATTCATTCAATCAGTGATTCATTAGTTATGAGATGATATATAATTAATACATTCGTATTGTATTGCTGGTTGAAGGTTGTTTTTTGTTGTTGTTTTTCAGTGAAACGAAATTCCATAAACTAAATTACGTTTGCATAGAAAATGTTTCAAACATCCATATCATTATATAACCAACTTTGCTGTAACTGCACATGCCTATCTGATATTTTGTGTGTGTGTGTGTGTGTGTCTGTGTGACTGTTTGTGTGTTTGTTTCCCTGTCTGTTTACCTGCCTGTGTATCTGTGTGTCTGTAAATGTGTCTGTCTGTCATCTGCCTTTCTATGTGTATATGTGACTGTGTGTCGGTGTGACTGTCCCTGTGTCTGTCTGTATGTCTGTGTTAATATATGTCTGTCTATGTGTCTGTGTGTATGTGTATATGTCTACCTGTCTGTCAATGTACATCTCTCTGCGCGTGTCTGTTTTTGTATATGTGTGTGCATTGCCTTTAAATGAGTATATAAACGTGTGTGTGTGTGTGCGTGTGTGTCCGTCTGTCTGTCTGTCTGTGTCTCTGTCTGTCTGTCTGCCTGTCGTCTATGTGTCGGTTTGTGTCTGTGAGTCTGTGTGTCTGCTTGTGTCTATGTGTGTGCATGCCTTTGAATGAGCATGTACACGTGTGTGTGTGTGTGTGTGTGTGTGTCTGTCTGTCTGTCTGTCTGTCTGTCTGTGAGTCTGTCTGTCTGTCTGTCTGTCTATGTGTCGGTATATGTGTCGGTTTGTGTCTGTCTGTCTCTATGTGTGTGTGTGTGTCTGTTTGTCTGTCTGTCTGTCCGTCCGTCTGTCTATGTATCTGTGTGTCTGTCTTTATGTTTCTGCCTGTGTGTCTGCGTGAGCGTGTGTCTGTCTGTCTCTGTGCGAGTGTATGTCTGTTTCTATGTCTGTGTCTGTGTGGCTGTCTGTGTGTCTGCTTGTCTGTGTGTCTATGTGTCTGCCTGTGTATCTCTATCTCTATGTGCGTGTGTGTCTGTCTATGCGAATGTATGTCCGTCCATGTGTCTGCCTGTGTGTCTGTGTGTGTGCGCGTTTGTGTGTGTGTGTGTGTGTGTGTCTGTCTGTCTGTCTGTCTGTGTCTGTCTGTCTGTCTGTCTGTCTGTGTCTGTCTGTCTGTCTGTGTCTGTCTGAGTCTTTGTGTCTCTCTATGTGTCTGCCTGTGTGTCTCTGTGTGCGTGTGTTTGTGTCTGTCTGTGTGTGTGTCTGTCTCTGTGTGTCTGTGTGTGTGTCTGTCTCTGTGTCTGTGTGTGCGTGTGTCTGTCTGTCTGTCTGTATTTGTGCGTGTGTGTGTGTGTGTCTGTCTGTCTGTCTGCCTGCATGTCTATGTGTCTGCCTTTGTATGTCTGTGTGTGCGAGTGCATGTGTCTATCTGTGTCACTGTGTGTCTGTGTGTCTGTGCCTGTGTCACTATGTGTCTGTGCTCTCTGTGTGTGTGTGTGTGTGTGTGTGTGTGTGTGTGTGTGTGTGTGTGTGTGTGAATCTCTGTGTGTCTGTCTGCCAATAAATAGCTCGTATATGTGTTGTTGGTGGTGTTGGATCACACACACACGCACACACACAGATCCCCAGCGCCGAGACCCTGCTGACGGCCCTACAGGACGAATACGCCTTTCTGCGCGGCAAGTGGCGCTCCGTCATCTTCCGGGTGTCCATGTGCTGCCTGGGCTTCCTCCTGGGCCTGCCACAGACCACCCAGGTTCGTGAGTGGGGGGGAGGGCCCACCCACACCACCCACCCGCTAGGGTCCCTGTCCCCTGTCCCCTGTCCCCTGTCCCTTTCTCCTGTCCCTGTCCCCTGTCCCTGTCCCTTTCTCCTGTCCCTGTCCCTGTCCCTTTCCCCTGTCCCTCTCCCCGTTCCCCTGTCCCTGTCTCCTGTCCCTGTCCCTGTCCCTGTCCCCTGTCCGTCCCTTGTCCCTGTACCTTTCCCCTGTCCCTGTCCCCTGTCCCTGTCCCCTGTCCCCTGTCCCTGTCCCTGTCCCCTGTCCCTGTCCCTGTCCCTGTCCCTGTCCCCTGTCCGTCCCTTGTCCCTGTCCCCTTCCCCTGTCCCTGTCCCTGTCCCCTCTCCCTGTCCCTGTCCCCTGTCCCTGTCCCTGTCCCCTGTCCCCTGTCCGTCCCTGTCCCTGTCTCCTCTCCCTGTCCCTGTCCCTGTCCCTGTCCCTGTCCACTGTCACTGTCCCTGTCCCCTGTCCCCTGTCCCCTGTCCCCTGCCCCCTGTCCCTGTCCACTGTCCCTGTCCCTGTCCCTGTCCCTGTCCCCTGCCCCCTGTCCCTGTCCCTGTCCCTGTCCCTGTCCCTGTCCTCTGTCCCTGTCCCTGTCCCTGTCCCCTGTCCCCTGTCCGTCCCTTGTCCCTTGTCCCTGTCCCTGTCCCTTGTCCCTGTCCCTGTCCCCTGTCCCCTCTCCCTGTCCCTGTCCCCTGTCCCTGTCCCCTGTCCCCTGTCCGTCCCTTGTCCCTGTCCCTGTCCCCTGTCCCCTGTCCCCTGTCCCTGTCCCCTGTCCCTGTCCCCTGTCCCCTGTCCCCTGTCCCTTTCCCCTGTCCCCTTCCCCTGTCCCTTTCCCCTGTCCCCTTTCCCTGTCCCCTGTCCCTGTCCCCTGTCCCCTGTCCCCTGTCCCTATCCCCGTCCCCTCTCCCTGTCCCTGTCCCCTATCCCCTCTCCCTGTCCCCTGTCCCTGTCCACTTTCCCTGTCCCCCGTCCCTGTCCCCTGTCCCTGTCCCCTCTCCCTGTCCCTGTCCACTTTCCCTGTCCCTGTCCACTTTCCCTGTCCCCCGTCCCTGTCCCCTCTCCCTCTCCCTTTCCCCTGTCCCTGTCCCCTCTCCCTGTCCCTGTCCCTTTCCCCTGTCTCTGTCCCCTCTCCCTTTCCCTTGTCCCCGTCCCTGTCCCCTCTCCCTGTCCCTTTCCCCTATCCCCTGTCCGCTCTCCCTGTCCCTGTCCCCTCTCCCTGTCCCCTGTCCCCTGTTCCCCTGTCCCCCGTCCCTGTCCCCCGTCCCTGTCCCCTGTCCCTTTCCCCTGTCCTTTTCCCTTTCCCCTTTCCCCTGTCCTTGTCCCCTGTCCCTGTCCCCTGTTCCAGGGCCTCTTGTGGCTGATCGTTCTTTCTTTCTGTCTATCTGTCTGTCAGTCAGTCTTTCTCTCGTCTCCACCCCCCCCCCCCCCCCCCCACCCCCACCCCCCCTTCACAAAATATTCGTTAGAAGAGCTCATGGCTGTTAACTGTTGCCTTTTCTTTCTTTTTCTCTTCTTCCCCCACGCAACAGCAATCTCTTAATTAACATTCGTTTGTAGATCTCATGGCTGTTGACTGTAACTTGTCTTTCTTTTTCTCTTCCTCCCCCACACAACAGCAGTCTCTTAATTAATATTCGTTTGTAGAGCTCTTGTCTGTTTGATTAATCAACTGTTACCTTTGTTAGTTAGTGATAATTGTGTATTGTGTTCTTCAGTATGGGGCCAAGGCCCTAAGATAAACAAACATTATCTCTAATTCCCACACCCACCCACCCACCCACCTCCTGGCTGTTTTCTTGAACTTTGTGTGGGTGGGTGGGAGGATGGAGGTGGTGGAAGGATGGAGTGGGGACCGGAGTTGGGGAAAGATTATTCTTCCTTTGATTTAACGTCTTTTGGTTTAAATAAACCTTTAACTGTTCAGCAGTTCACAGTATCACAATACCAGCAAAGACAAAAGAGCATCAGCTAGCTTCAAGCTTATACTGTGCTCACAACGTTGCGCTTCAATTTTAACGTGACGTCTTTTCACTTTGGAGCCATGTGCGAATGTGTGCATTTTATGCTTGTGTGTGGATGCATGCGTGTGTGTGTGTGTGTGTGTGTGTGTGTGTGTGTGTGTGTGTGTGTGGTTTGTGTGTGAGTTGGGAGGGTGTTTTAGGGTGTATGTCTGTGTTTGTGTGTGGGGCTGGAGGTGGGAGTGTGGATGGTGTGTATTTGGTGGGTTGGGGGGGGTGTGTGTGTGTGTTTGTGTGTGTGTGTCTGTCAGTCAGTCTGTCTGTCTGTGTCTCTGTGTGTGCGTGCGCCCGTGTGTGTGTGTGTGTGTTTGGGTGAATAATTCAGTGGATGTGTACATTATTGGATGGATGGAATTTTTGGATGAATGTGTCGGCTACATCGATGGGTGGGAGGGATGATGGGTGGAATGCATAGACGGATAGATGGATATTTTATGGATATACGGATAGATGGGCGTATCTTTGGATTGCCGAATGGGTAAATGGATAGATGGAGACACGTATGTTTGGAGTGCTGAACGGGTGGACGGGTGGGTGGTGGAGACATGTGTGGCTGCGATTCATGATAGAGTAGGTTGGTTGAGGGATGGATGGACGAAAGGACGGAATGAAGGATGTATGATCAGTGAATGAAACAGTGTTTGCCAAAACTGAGAAAGGAAAAATCTTTGTGCTTCAGCGATGTCTTGTGTGTGTGTGTGTGTGTGTGTGTGTGTGTGTGTGTGTGTGTGTGTGTACAGGGAGGCACCTACCTGCTAGACCTTCTGGACATCTTTGTGGGTTTTCCCCTTCTGCTCGTAGGCCTGTTTGAGTTTATCGCCATCGTCTGGGTGTATGGTGAGTCCTTTACTATCTCACTGCCTGTCCGCAGTGATGAGAACCCTTCTTCTTCTTCATCTTTTTTGTTCATTGGCTGCAACTCTTACGTTCACTCGTATGTACACGAGTAGGCATTCACGTTTATGGCCGTTTTTACCCTGCCATGTAGACAGCCATACTCCGTTTTCGGGGGGCGGGGAGGGAGGGGACGGGGTTGCATGCTGTGTATGTTCTTGTTTCCATAACCCACCGAACGCTGACATGGATGACAGGATTTTAACGTGCGTATTTCATCTTCTGCTTGCGTGTACACACGAAGGGAGTTCAGGTACAAGCAGGTCTGCACATATGTTGACCTGGGAGATCGGAAAAAAATCTTCATTTGCCCACCAGGCGCCGTTACCGAGATTCGAACCCGGGAGCCTCAGATTGAAAGTCCCACGCTTTTACCACTTGACTGCTGCGCCTTTCGAAGAGAACCCAATTTATATATATATATGGTGTGTTAAAAAGTAATTAGTTTTTCCCTCGGCCCAATATGAAGTAAACAAGTCCATTGTGTTGTTTTGACATGAACCAAAGTGTGTGACAGAGAGCATGATGTCTAGCATATTTTGGCGCTGGGGAGTGTTTTTCACACAGAAACGTGGAGGTGAAAGAGTGAAAAGAATAAAACACAGCCGATGATGACAACGACGACGATGATGGTGATAATGAGGAGGATGAGGAGGAAGAGGATGGCGATACTGGACGACGATGACGACGATGATGATGACGACGACGACATTGACGATGGTGATGTGCAAGGTTGGGGTGCATCACGGAGGATGTGATCATGATGATGATGATGACGATGTTGATGGTGACGAAAGTTGACTATGATGAGGAGAGGAGGAGGATGGAGAAATTTTTCGACGGTGACGATGACCAAATGCCTTTGCAACCTACTCATCCTGATCCTCAATTCAACGGCACTCCTCTCCATTCCTTTAATGCATTAACTGAAACAGAAGTCCATGAAATCCTGAAAGAAATGACAATAAAAATCCTGTGAGCTCGGTCCTATACCAGCCTCTGTTTTTTCCCAGTGTGTCTCACAGCTTCTCCCCACAATCACCAACATTGTCAACTCATCCCTTCTCACTGGAACGTTTCCATCCACTTTCAAATCTGCAATAGTCCGGCCTCTTCTGAAGAAATCCAACCTTGACGCAAACATTTTGAAAAACTATCGACCAGTTTCTGATCTTCCATTCCTGTCCAAACTCCTTGAAAAAGCTGTCCTGAAGCAGCTCAACAATCACCTTTGTTTCAACAATCTCATCCACCCATTTCAGTCTGCCTATCGTGCTGACCACAGCACCGAAACCACTCTCTTCCACATCCTGAATAACCTACTGCTAGCGTCCGACTCAGGACAGATCACCTTTCTCACTCTTCTCGACTTGTCAGCCGCCTTTGACACGATAGACCATTCAATCCTTCTTTCCCGTCTTCATTTTACATTTGGTATCAACGGCACTGTTCTAAACTGGTTCAAATCTTATCTCACTGATCGATTCCAGTCTATCATTGTTGATAATTTCCAACCTGAACCCGTTAAAATTGAGTCCCACAGGGATCTGTTTTAGGCCCAGTGCTCTTCACACTGTACACTGCTCCTCTCGCTGAAGTTATCAACCGCCATAATGTCAGTCATCATTCTTATGCTGATGACACTCAACTCCAGAAGAGTGATACACCTGAAAAACTGTCGTCGCTCTTGCAAGAAACATCCAACTGCTTCCTGGATATTCAAAATTGGATGACTCTAAATAAGTTACAATTGAACGCGGGCAAAACAGAAGCAATGATCATAGGAACTAAACAAAAACTCTCTTCCATTACAACTGACACAATCAAACTTGGCAGTACATCCATCCCTCTTTCCAGTTCAGTCAGGAACCTCGGCGTTGTCTTTGACAACACACTTCCCATGCAAAAATTTATCAGTCAGACATGTCAATCCTGCTGCTGTCAACTGCGGCGCATCAGTTCCATCCGGAAATATCTGTCCATTGACGCAACATCTAGACTTGTCGTTTCGCTCATTTTCTCTCGCCTTGACTACTGTAACTCTCTATTGTCTGGTTTGCCTGCTTCATCCATTCAGTCCCTTCAGCGCATACAAAATTCTGCTGCCCGACTCGTCCTCAGAAAGAAGACATCTGAGCACATCACTCCTCTTTTGCAGCATCTCCACTGGCTCCCTGTCTCACACCGAATAAAGTACAAGATCAGCACTCTATGCTACAAATGTATTCACAAATCAGCCCCTTCCTATCTCTGTGGCTGCCTTCACCTCTACATTCCATCTCGCTCACTACGATCAGCTTCGGATCCACTCCATTTACGCATACCCAGATTCAAACTCTCGACTGTTGGCCGCCGTTCTCTGTCTCTGGACCTTGCAGTTGGAATGAACTTCCTCTTTCGCTTCGTCAAGTCTCCACACTCAGCTCTTTCATGTCTGGCCTTAAAACCCACCTCTTCCCAAAATAGCCTCCCTTCCCTGCCTCTTCCTTGTCTTCAGTTTCTCCAGTTTTAGAGTTGTGCGTGCGTGAGAATGACTGGTGCGAAAGCGCTTAGATTTGTCAATGCAGAAGATTCAGCGCTATATAAATACCATAATTATTATTATTATTATTATGGTGACGACAATAACGATGGTGATGACGATGGTGAAGATGACGATGATGATGATCATGATGATGATGATGATGATGATGATGATGATCATGATGACGCTGTGTGACAGGGTTCGGGCGCATCACGGAGGACGTGATGATGATGATGGTGATGACGATGGTGATGATGATGCCATGGTGACGACGATGACGTGATGATGACGCTGTGTGACAGGGTTTGGGCGCATCACAAGGGACATGATGATGATGATGATGATGATGACCATGGTGATGATGATGACCATGGGGATGACGATTATGATGATGATGATGATGACGCTGTGTGACAGGGTTCGGGCGCATCACGGAAGACGTGATGATGATGATGGGGGACAGCCCCATCACCCGCATGCTATACTACTGCTACTTCAGCTGGACCTGGCTCATCGTGGGCCCGGGGTTGCTCATTGTTAGTGCACACTCCTCCTCACTCTCTGTCTGTCTTTGTCTGTTCTGTCTGGCTGTCTCTGTAATTCTGTCTGGCCGTCTCTGGCTGTTTTGTCTATCTGTCCTGTCTGGCTGTCTGTTCTGTCTGGCTGGTTGTTCTGTCTGGCTGTCTCTCTGTCTGTTCTGTTTGGCTGTTTGTTCTGGCTGTCTGTCTCTCTGTCTGTTCTGGCTGGCTGGCTGTCCTGTCTGGCTGGTTGGCTGTGTCCTGTCTGTTCTGTCTGGCTGGCTGTTCTGTCTGGCTGTCTCTGGCTGTTCTGTCTGTGTCTGTTCTGTCTGGCTGTCTCTGGCTGTTCTGTCTGTGTCTGTTCTGTCTGGCTGCCTCTGTGTGGCTGTCTCTGTTCTGTCTGGCTGCCTCTGGCTGTCTCTGTTCTGTCTGGCTGCCTCTGTCTGGCTGTCTGTTCTGTCTGGCTGCCTCTGTGTGGCTGTCTCTGTCTGTTCTGTCTGGCTGCCTCTGTGTGGCTGTCTCTGTTCTGTCTGGCTGCCTCTGTGTGGCTGTCTCTGTCTGTTCTGTCTGGCTGCCTCTGGCTGTCTGGCTGTCTCTGGCTGTCTGTTCTGTCTGGCTGCCTATGTGTGGCTGTCTCTGTCTGTTCTGTCTGGCTGCCTCTGTGTGGCTGTCTCTGACTGGCTGTCTGTTCTGTCTGGCTGCCTCTGGCTGGCTGTTCTGTCTGGCTGTCTCTGGCTGTCTGTTCTGTCTGGCTGCCTATGTGTGGCTGTCTCTGGCTGGCTGGCTGTTCTGTCTGGCTGTCTCTCTTCTGTCTGCTCTCTTTCTCTGTCTCTCTTTCTCTGTCTCTCCCTGTCTCGATGTTAGCAACGCTGAGTTTGCTTAGCGTTAAGACTGTTCCTAATCCCACGCTAATTCCACTAAGGAAAATTCCTCAACGGTAACGAAAACTTAGCGCTGCAAAGATAGTTTATGCAACCCTGCTGCGGGTTTTGCTCAGCGCTAAGATATTTTTTCTAATTCTGGATTTTTGCGAAGACTTAGGGGTTGGGGGGGGGGGGATTAACGCAAAGCCTACGAAGCGCTGCTAAGATCGTTAATAACAACCCAGCCCACTGGTTCAAAAACATCAGGTCGTATTGGAATTTCACCTTACTAACAACCACTCAAGACCCTGAAACACATACGGGGTATCATTCAGAGACTGGCCCAAAAATAGACAAGCGCGGTTCTTCGTTGCTGTTTCCAACACGTAGAGAGCATAATGCGCAGTAAGTGTATGACAGTTAGCCGTGTCCGACTATGACCATCAGAACAAGCAGAGGAGGTAACTGCTGTCCCGACTATCTGGGCTAGAGTATGAGAGAGTGGAGAGTGTCTTGCCCAAGTTACATCCCCACTCTCACGGTCAAGAGGGTTTTAGGACAGGCGGTGTTGGGATAGTTCCCAAAGGCTGACAAGCCCCCCAAGGCTGCAGCTCTAAGAGCCAGTGCAATCTTGCCTCTTTAGTTTGAGAGTTATGGTCCTTCACAAAAGACTAAGCTGTAAATGGCTTCCCATTGCAATGGAGAAACCATTGATAATACAGCTCTCATTTTGCTTGTCGGCCAAACTGTAAACTTATGTCAATCTGTGATAAAAGCTGAGTGTTTGGACTAAGCTGTTGTATTTGTATTTGTATTTCTTTTTATCACAACAGATTTCTCTGTGTGAAATTCGGGCTGCTCTCTCCCCAGGGAGAGCGCGTCGCTATACTACAGCGCCACCCATTGATGACTTCCCATTGCAATGGAGAAACCATTGATAATAACAGCTCTCACTTTGCTCTTAGCCCAACTGTAAACTTACATCGATCTGTGACATAAGGTGAGTGTTGGGCCTAACGGGCAGGAATGAAGTAAGTAACCTTTAACTCACCCGTGTGTGCAGGCAATCATTGTCTTCGATTCCATCAACTACGAGCCCATCACTGGGCCCGGCTACCCGGAGTGGTCAGAGACACTGGGGTGGCTGGTGGTGGCCTTCATCATGATGTGGATACCCGTCTGGTTCATCATCATGTACTGCTACAAGGGTGGATTCAAGGTCAGTTCTTTCTCCGTTCCTGCCATGGCTGGGTTTTGATTAAAGGGGGGTGGGGGATGTTATTCGGTGCAAATGTAGTGTTGAACACTGCGCGAGCTGTTTTCTGGTTTTTGTTGATGTTGTTGCTGCTGTTTTGTTTGTTTGGTTAGTTGGTTGTTTTTTTTGTTTGTTTGTTTGTTCGTTTGTTTTTTGTTGTTGTTTTTTTGTCTGTTTGTTTTTTGTTGTTGTTCTTGTTGTTTTGTTTGTTTTGTTTTAATTTGCTTATTTGTTAGTTTTTTGCTCATGCTGTTATGTTGTTGAAGACAAGGTGGTTGAATCATCGCTGTTTCTGTTTCTGGGGGGGGGGGGGGGGGGGTGCGCGTGCGTGCGTGCGCGTGTGTGTGTGTGCGCGCGCGCGCGCGCGTGTGAGTGTGAGAAGTAAATATATGTTTGTGTGCGTGGCTGTGGCAAACCTTCACGTTGGCATTTTCTCAAGAACTGCAACGCCTGTGGACATGCTTTACTTTCCATGATATCAGTTTTGATCTGTCGACCGTGGTGGAAGAAGAAAGAGGGAGGAGAGCTTGCACCGCTAAAAGACACATGAACTGTGCAGTGTAAAGGATGAGATGATCTGTCTGTATAACCTACTTCCTGTCTCATGACCTCTTTCTGTCTTGTCTCATTTCTGTCTGACCTACTTTATTTGTGACCTCTTTCTGTCTGAGTTTTCTTTTGTCTGACCTCTTTTTGTCTGACCGAATTCAATCTCACCGCCTGTCTGTAGAACCCAAATCAGTTAGACACCTGTTTGTATGACCCAGTTCAGTCTGACCACCTGTTTGTACGACCAGATTCAGTTTGACCACCTTTCTGAACGACAAGAAGTCCGCCAGAACCCCGTGTCCTGTACTAATGACCCCCCTCACCCCCCCCCCCCCCCCCCCCCCCCCACCCACCCCCACCCCCACGCCCCCTCCATTACTTTATGTATGAATCAACTCTGCCTGACCCTCTTGTTTCTGTGTCTGTTTTTCCCCCCCAACCCACCACAACCCCTTTAACCACCCAGCTGCTGAGACAGCTGAACCAGCCGCTTCCGGAATGGGGCCCAGCCTTACCGGAGCACCGCACCATCCCCCGCTACCAGCTGATACCCCCCTTCACCCCCTCAGCGCCTTACTCACACCCTCCTGATGCTATTGCCGACCCCCACGCCGTGGAAATGACGGCTCCGACAGAGCAGCAGCAGGAGGGGGGCGAGGGGAGGGATAGGCCTCCCTCTTACAAGGCGGAGTTGACGAAGAAGGAGCAAGAAGCTGGGGGCGTGGACAACCGCAGTTTCCAAGATTGCGATGAGAGGACCCATCTGTGAGACAAAGCCGGGGAGCATGACTGGGTTGATTGAGGCGGCGTTGACTGGATTAATTTAATCAAGCGTTCAGTTTCGTACGATCGAGAGGTTTTTGTTTGTTGTTGTTGTTTAAGTTGTTGTTGTTGTTATTGTTGTGTATAGCTCCACTTTCCGACCGGGCGTGCGAGAAAACTTAGGAGGAGCCAGCTGTGACAGGAACTGAGAGACTGCAGGACTGAGCTGACTGAGCCGGCGTTGACCTGATTAAGCGTTCAGTTTCGTAGGATCGAGAGGTTTTTGCTTGTTGCTGTTGTTCGTTTGTTTGTTTGTTATTTTGTTTTTGTTGTTGTTATTGTTATTCGTTTGTTTATTTGTTATTTTGTTTTTGTTGTTGTTATTGTTATTCGTTTGTTTATTTGTTATTTTGTTTTTGTTGTTGTTATTGCTGTGTACACGTCCACTTTCCGACCGAGACTTAACAGGACCCAGCTGTGACAGGAACTGGGATAAAGCAGGACTGAGCTGACTGGCTTGACTACTGAGTTCAAATTCGTAGGATCGAGAGATTGTTTTGTTTGTTTGTTTGTTATCGATTTGTTGTTGTTTGTTATTGTGTTGTTATTATTATTGTCGTTTGGCCCAACACTTGGCTTATATCACAGATTGACATAAGTTTACATTTGGGCCAACAGCAAAGTGAGAGCTGTATTATCAATGGTTTCTCCAGTCAATGGGAAACTATTTACAGCTTAGTCTTTTGTGAAGGACTATGACTCTCAAACTAGGAGGCAAAATTGCACTGGCTCTTAGTGCTGCAGCCTTGTGGGCTAGTTGGCCTTTGGGAACCATCCCAACGCCGACGCCGAGAGAGTGGGGATGCACTTGGGCAAGACACTCTCCACTATAATCAAATTCTAGCCCAAATAGTCGGAACAGCAGTTGCCTCCTCTGCCGTTCTGATGGTCATAGTCGGACACGACTGACTATCATATACATATACATATATATATATATATACATATATATATATATATATATATATATATATATTATTGTCGTGGACACAACTCCACTTCCCAGACGACGGCACGAGGAGGCTGACAGAAAATCGAAACGAAATGAAACGAATTTTATTTCACGAGGGTAGTGTAAGCACAGCTGCTTTTTTACATCCAGCCCTCAAGGGCAAAGAAGAAAAGCGGGAAAAAGCAAAGGCAAACACACACACACACACACACACACACACACACACACACACACACACAATTGCAGATGAAAATAAAAGGCATAAATGAAAGCATGTGCATTACCGAATTAAGTACGACACGACAGATTATCGTTGAAAAGATCAAATCATTAAAGGAAGGGAGATAGATTGACATAAATGGGACAAGGGAAGTGACTTTCTAGCAAGCATCATTTTCTATATTCATTAAAATATTAATGATATTGGAACATAATCAGTATATTTAGGATAAAGAGGTGCCAAGTTTGAAAGATTTATTTGGTATTAGATTTGAATTTTTTTTAAATTCGATTCCGTTTTTAAAGTTTCCGGGATATGATTACAAAAATCTACCTGTAACATAGGGAGTGAGAGAGATCAGGACTGAGTTGACTGAGCGTTGACTTCAGTAGGTATAGGCGTTCGGTTTCGTGGGATCTGGGGTTTTTGTTGTTTGCTTGTATATATATATATATATATATATATATATATATATATATATATATATATATATATATATACACAACTTTGTAGTGGAGGAAGACATGTGCAGGTAACAACTAACAACTGAATAATTCTTTTGTTATCTGAAAACAACTTTGCAAATAGTGTGTGTGTGTGTGTGTGTGTGTGTGTGTGTGTGTGTGTGTGTGTGTGTGTGTGTGTGTGTGTGTGTGTGTGTGTGTGTGTGTGTGTGTGTGTGTGTGTGTGTGCGACAGAGAGAGTCATAATCACACGTTTATTTCTTTTCTTTTTCTTCTTTTTTCAGTTTTTATTATTATTATTATTATTATTTGTCTTGTGCATGTAGTTCACTGCTGTTCTCGTCTTTGCTGTTGCTACTTTTGCAGCATCAGTTTCCGAACAAAAGATAAGAAGTATAAGAGGGGAGTAACCGAACCAGTTTTCGAAATCCCAAAGCTATTGTATGAGTTGTTTCCCTTTTGAGGGTTTCACTTGGCAACAATCGATCTCCGAATCGGATTGTAAAATGTTTTAAAATTCCCACAGGGGGCGGGGGGTTGCTGGTTGTTTTTTTTTTGGGGGGGGGGGGGGGGGGGGCAGTGAAATAACTTCTTGTCTTACCTTGCCTGGATTAATGCTCTAGAATACTTTGAGTTTAATAATCCATTGGTCTGACTCGGAAATCCGAAATGATTCATTTTATCGTGTGCTGCTTTTTCATTTCGTATCAATGGTATGTTGTTGCTTTTGGTTTTTTGTGTTCTTTTTTTTTTTTTTTTTTTTGTTTGTTTGTTTGTTTGTTTTTTGTTTGTTTTTTATTGTTTCTGTTTGGTAGCTAGTTTTTTGCTGTTGGTTTTGTGTGTGTGTGTGTTTTTAAGTTTTCCTTTATTTGGAACTTGTGACAATGCACTACTGTTACAGATAAACAGGACAACAAGTAAATATTATACAAAGTCATGTCCAGAGATAGATAGATAGATAGATAGATAGATAGAAGATAGATAGATAGATAAAGATCTTTCGTTTGCTGTTTGCTTGGTTATTTCTTTATGGCGAAGATAATGAACAGACAGTTGGACATGCGTTCGAATATGGCAAGAACTTTACTTTACATGGATGGAATCACAGATAAAATAGGGAAAGAGCCTTAACAATTGTGGGAAGGTGAGAAGAGGGAGGTTTGATTTTTTTTTTTTTTTTTTTTTTTTTTTCTTTGTTCGTGAGGTTTCCGTATGTGAAGTAAAAAAACCGACTTAATTTTCTTTTACTTTTGTTTGTTTGTTTCGTTGTTGTTTTTTGTTTTTTTTGTTTTGTTTTTGTTGTTGTTTATTGATGGATAGAACGCTGGAACATCACAGTGCTGGCAGACTGCCTGGTGTGGCTTAGTTGGCTTTGGTTTGTCATTAAGTTGTTGAAAAAAAAATCTTTTTAACTTTTAACTTTTTAACAACAACTACTACTACCACTATCTTTCTCTCTTCTTCTCCTCCTTCTTCTTCTTCACTGTCTCTCTGACACACTATTTGCTTAATGGTTTATCTAAACAAGAATCAAGATTACCGTGAAAAACATACAGTAAGTTGTTTGATTTGAATGCTCGTGATAGAAGTTATGCACAGAATATTTTGCATCATACCTGACAGATAGTGTGATCAATGAAGTCTTAAATGTTGACGACAAGGCTCAGACTTGGAATCTCTGAAATTGCTGCGCACTGTTATCGTTTATATACCACCTTGTGTATGGATATGAAAGAGTACAAAACACGTTTTGTTTTTTTAAACTGTCCTGCATGAAGTGATTCAAGAGCTCAATATAACTTTCTGGTTGTTCTTTTCTGTTCGTTTTAAGGTACAGTCAGAAATTCACTTAGTTTTGGTTTGTGTGCTGAATGTCATTTTTCACGAAAGTTTTCTTTGTGTGTGTTTGTGGTAGAATGGGCTGTTTTTGAAGCATGCCAGCGTTTTGGGGTTGGGGTTGTTTTTTTTTTTGGTTTTTTGTTTGTTTTTTTGTTTGTTTGGTTTTTTTTTTGTTTTTTGGTGTGTGTTTTTTTTTGGGGGGAGGGGGTTGTTTGTTTGTTTTTTACAGTTTCACTATTTTGTGTTTCCTTACTTTTCCTGTTTGAATGTTGCCACTGGAGGTGGAAGAAACACAGTGTGTGTGTGTGTGTGTGTGTGTGTGTGTGTGTGTGTGTGTGTGTGTGTGTGTGTGTGTGTGTGTGCTTGCGTGTGTGCTTGCGTGTGTGCGTGCGTGCGTGTGTGTGTCTGTGTGTTTGTGCGTGCGTGCGCGCGCGCGCGTGTGTGTGTGTGTCTTTCTAGCACATGAAATTCATCCAGCCGAAGTACCCACACCTTTTGTTGTTGTTTTTTACATCTGTATTCTGCACAGTGTGATTTGAATGCAATTTTCGAGATGACTGTTTTCGATGCTGCCGTCA
>NC_134893.1:26030641-26033141 GCF_041734735.1 Babylonia areolata | reverse complement strand
CAACTTTCAGCCACACTCAGTGTACCTCCCCCCTCCACCCCTGACCCCCCTCCATCCCCCTTGACCCCTCACTCACCACCACCACCATCCAACGCCCTCCACCTTCCATCTATGACACTTCTTCCCCCCCCCCTCCCTCACCTCTCCCCCCAAACCCTCTCAACCACCCCAACCACCACTACCTCCCGCCCACCCATACCACATCCCCGCCCACCCTGATCTTCCTTCATGGCCGCGCGTGAAGGGGCCGAGTCTGTCAGTTGGTGAGTGGCGGGCAGGCCGGCCTTTGAAGCTATCCGCCCCACCCTCACCGCCACCCCTCTCACCCCCATCCCTGTGTACGAACAATGGATCGATCCAGCAGCAGACTGAAGCATCTGTGAGCGACGTCTATTTGCATTTTTGCAGCAGTAGCAGCATCAGCAGCAGCAGCAGCAGCAGCAGCGACTACTGACGACGACGTCGGTGGCGGCAGCGGAGGTTGCGGTCGGCCGGCGGAGCATAGGATATTGACAGGCAAGGGCGGCGAGGGCTGAAGGCGCTGCTGCTGCAAGTGCAACACACAGCGCACGATGGATGCAGCAGCCCGACACAGCACAGCACAGCACAGCACGGCACAGCTCAGCTAGCAGCACAGCAGCATAGCTAGCAGCACAACAGCAGCAACAGCAGCAGCATCAACAATGTGTGAGTGGGTGAAGGAGTGAGAGAGTGGGGTGTCAAGTCTTGTGAACCATCCCCCTCAGTGCTTGTGCGCGCACACACACACACACACACACACACACACACACACAACCACGGCGGAGAGTAGTAGTAGAGAAAGAGGGGGAGGGAGGAGAGAGAGAGAGAGAGAAAGAGCGAGAAGATAGCGAGCGAGAGAGAAAGAGCGAGAGAGACAGACAGACAGACAGCGCGCGCGAGCGACGGAGAGGGAGAGACAGAGACGCGGGGCAGCAACGAGAGAGGTGAGCACGTAAGACCGTCGTCAGTCTGGGGATCCGGAACCAACATGGCGAGGAGAGAGCCAGACTGCGGAAAACGGTGGGTCCGGCAGAAGAGAAAGTGACTGGCACAGTCAGGCCTGCCTGGAGCTAGCTGCCTACACCTCTCTCTTCCCCCTTCTGCCCCTGGCTGCTGCCGTGCCTTCTGCTTCTCCTTCAGTCGTCGTCGTCGTCTTCTTCTTCTTCTTCTTCTGCTCCTGCCCTGGCTACTACTACCGACGCTGTTTACTTCCTTTTCCTCCATCGCCATCGCCGCCTGATACCACTACTACTACTACCACTACCACCGTCGGCTCCTTGCTATTACTACTACTACTACACTACTACTACTACTACTACTACTCGCCATCATCGTTGGCCTGGCTGTCCGCGGGCCTAGTGTTGTTGTTGTTGTTGCCATTGCTTTCTGATCGTGTCAGACTCCATTGCTTTTTTTTTTTTTTTTTTTTTTTTTTTTTTTGTCTTCGTGTCTGTCCGGTTGATCCGTACGCCTACCACACTATTCCTCCAAGCCTCGGCCATCATCATACGTTCTCTCCTTTTAAGTCTGTGCGGTTGTGTCTTCTTCTGCCTCTTCTTCTTCTTCTTCTTCCTTCTGGCTCTGGGGGTGAGTGGGAAAAGCAGGAGGAGGAGCGAGGTAGGAGAGGGGAGGGGAGGAAGGTTCAGGCCAAGCTCTGCGCCGTCAGTGTGTTTGCGGGTGTGTTCGCGCTCTCCGTCGTGCTCCGTGTGACGACTGAGTGACGACGAGGGGAAGGAACAGGGACGGACCCGGCTGGTGTCAGGGTGACAGGGGGACATGTGGGTCTGTCCTTGAGGATCGTCAGTGGGGGTGGGGAGGGAGGGATCATCAGGGTCATACCAGGGGCCCATGCCGGGGTCACCACTCTGGCACTGAGTCACTACTCCACCTCTCGTCGGGACGGCGGTGCTGGGAGTGGAGTGGTGGGTGTGGTGGTGGTGGTGGGGTAGGGGGTCAAGGTCAGGTCAACAACAAAGTGGGGGGAAGACGGAGAGAGAGAGAGGGAGGAGAGAGGGTGGTGTGGGGTACCGTAGCAGCCAAGCTAGCTGCCAGCTAGCCAGCAAGTTGTGAGGAAGTAAACGACCTCCACCACCTCCTGATCCTGATCCTGTCCCTAATCCTCAGGCCGGCGTCAGTGGCGGCAGGGGTGCAGGTGGGTATGAGAAGGGGGCTAAGCGCACACCCATCCTCGGCTGCTACTCGTGGTGCTCGTGGTGGTGGTGGTGGTGGTGGTGGTTGTGCTGGTGCTGGTGGTGGTGCTGGTGGAGGAGATGAAGACCTCTGTGACCACCGGCGCCTGCTGGCTGTGCGCCCTGCTGGACCTGCTCTCCGCCCTCACCCTGCCTCGCCACCCCTCCCCCGCTCCCCCCGGGGCTCTGTGGGGTAGACTGGGTGGGCCCGGGGCACCCACAGTCCTTCACCACCCTCGGCCTCCATCGGCAGCAGCAGTAGAATGGGAGCGGGAGGGGGCAGGGGTGGT
>NC_134893.1:26000641-26015641 GCF_041734735.1 Babylonia areolata | reverse complement strand
TAACGACACAACTACAATTCGTCAGACTGGTTCATAAAACCGATGCAACAGTTTCAGTTTCACTTTCTCAAGGAGGCGTCACTGCGTTCGGACAAATCCATACACGCTACACCACATCTGTTGAGCAGATGCCTGACCAGCAGCATAACCCAACGCGCTTAGTCAGGCCTTGGGTGCATGCTTACATATTTGTGTACCTATGAAAGTGGATTTCATTTTACGTAATTTCGCCAGAGGACAACACTCTCGTTGCCATGGGTTCTTTTTCAGTGCGCCAAGTGCGTGCTGCACACGGGACTTCGGTTTATCGTCTCATCCGAAAGACTAGACGCTCAGTTTGATTTTCCAGTCAAACTTAGGAGAAAGGGCGAGAGCGGGATTCGAACCCACACCCTCACGGACTCTCTGTATTGGCAGCTGAGCGTCTTAACCATTCTGCCACCTTCCTCCTAAAATGCAACAACACTATCGGAATGATTTACACAACACGGATACAACACTGACGGGCACATTGAGTTCCAACGTTGACAGACACAACAGTCAGAACTGGACAACACAGATACAGCAGCTGGATTGGTTCACTTCTACAACAGACACAACAGTCAGAACTGGACAACACAGATACAGCAGCTGGATTGGTTCACTTCTACAACAGACACAACAGTCAGAACTTGACAACACAGATACAGCAGCTGGATTGGTTCACTTCTACAACAGACACAACAGTCAGAACTGGACAACACAGATACAGCAGCTGGATGGGTTCACTTCTACAACAGACACAACAGTCAGAACTTGACAACACAGATACAGCAGCTGGATTGGTTCACTTCTACAACAGACACAACAGTCAGAACTTGACAACACAGATACAGCAGCTGGATGGGTTCACTTCTACAACAGACACAACAGTCAGAACTTGACAACACAGATACAGCAGCTGGATTGGTTCACTTCTACAACAGACACAACAGTCAGAACTGGACAACACAGATACAGCAGCTGGATTGGTTCACTTCTACAACAGACACAACAGTCAGAACTGGACAACACAGATACAGCAGCTGGATTGGTTCACTTCTACAACAGACACAACAGTCAGAACTTGACAACACAGATACAGCAGCTGGATGGGTTCACTTCTACAACAGACACAACAGTCAGAACTTGACAACACAGATACAGCAGCTGGATTGGTTCACTTCTACAACAGACACAACAGTCAGAACTGGACAACACAGATACAGCAGCTGGATTGGTTCACTTCTACAACAGACACAACAGTCAGAACTGGACAACACAGATACAGCAGCTGGATTGGTTCACTTCTACAACAGACACAACAGTCAGAACTGGACAACACAGATACAGCAGCTGGATTGGTTCACTTCTACAACAGACACAACAGTCAGAACTGGACAACACAGATACAGCAGCTGGATTGGTTCACTTCTACAACAGACACAACAACGGTGCAGATCCGACTCGCCTATTCCCGTGTCGCCTACTGTTGATGTTGATCATACCGTCACCCTCAATGGCCTCGTCAGAGTCGAACTCTTTGTGCCGTTTCGCCTACCCACCAGTCCCTTGTCGCCTACTCTACCTCCCCCCCCCCTCTCTCTCTCTCTCTCTCTCTCTCTCTCTCTAGTATTGTGCAGTGCATGCAATGACATATATTATAATGTAGCATTGTGTAGTGTAGACCCGGTTTCAGGGCGGGGACTGGATGTAAAAAGAAGCACGCACGAAAATAAAGAATTTTGTCTTGTCTTGTCTTGTCTTGTCCTCTCTCTCTCTCTCTCTCTCTCTCTCTCTCTCTCTCTCTCTCTCTAACATACAAATACACACACACTAATGTTTTGTGCCCGGATGCTCCTATCAGGTTCTATGATTCTCAACAGTGTTAAGACGGACGTGACGAAATTTTATAATTTGCTTTCACGACAGTGAATGTATTATAAGACAAATCGGTTGAAGATAAAGCTTTGCCGGTATCAAAATTCAAGAAGCAGACACTTTGCTATTTCAAGATTACTGATGCAGAGACGAGACTGCCGTCAACACAAGGCACCAACCGGGTAAGCAATGAGGAAAGTGAGTTTTTTGGTTGTTGTTTAACTCTCTCCATACGAACGGCGAAAGAGACGATGTTAACAGCGTTTCACCCCAATTACCACCATCAAAATATTGCAAGCGGAAGGCTCTTATACTGAAGAGGTGAATGTTGACAAAGAATACCACAATTCTGACGACGGAAGCTAAAGGTTGGGTCATTGAGACACCCACTGGACATCCGAGGGGTCTGTGTAGAGGAGAAGAGAGGACTGGCCGTACTGAGTGAGTTAAAGCACACAGATTCAAGCGAGCGCTCGCGCGCGCGCACACACACACACACACACACACACACACACACACACACACAAGACTGAATACATAAGCGAACTGGGAATCGGCGAATCGGTATCACCTGTTTACTGATAGGCAAATCGGGAAAAGAGGCAAATCGGGACGACACAGCCACAACAATCGTATAGGTTTACAACAAGAGAGACGACGCTGTCTCCTTCACAACACAGATATGACACTGACTGGAAAAAGAAAAAAAAAAAAGGTTCACATCACAGTCTGCTTGTCATTCTCTTCTTGCACTGCTCTTCTCCGTCGATCGATGAGAGAAACCTATCGATTTATTTTGTACAACACAGTCAAGTTTCGATCTGTCGCTGTGTCTTTGTAGGGCTGATGGTACAGGTCTCTTTAATGTAGACTTGACAATTATTATGTGTATTAATTATTGTTCACCCGTACCCCCACGTCATGAGGGACACTGGTCTAATAATACATGTTAAACTATCTGTAGTCGTATCCATATCTTTTCCATCAACTGTCAGTATCTATTCGATTCTGTTCTTCTCTCTCTCTCTCTCTCTCTCTCTCTCTCTCTGACCTCGCATCTGTTCTGCTCTAGCTGATTTCGTTGCATTCCTTTCTATTCCATTGTGTATCACGTTTACTGACACGTTTTTCGTTCTATTCTGTTCTATTACGATTGTTCTACTTCATACCACTTTGCATTCTTTGTCGCTGTTCTACTAATTTCTACTCGCTCGAATCTGTTATAATATATACCTACTCAACATGATTCTGCTTTGCTTTAATCTCTCACTTGATAGTATGGTCTATTCTGTCTCCTCTTCTGTACTGCCTTCTGTTCTACACTCCAGTCGAGTCTATCGTGCTCTTTTCTGCTCTACTCCGTGTTTTTCCTGCCCTGGGTTGCTCGCATTTCCTGTGCTCTACAGCACTGCTGTCGCATCAATCTGATTTATTCTGTACTACTCTGCTTTCAAAATTTAACTGTGCTGTGCTGTGTTGTGTTGTGCTGTGCTGTACTGTGCTGTGCTGTGTTGTGCTGTACTGTGCTGTGCTGTGCTGTACTGTGCTGTACTGTGCTGTGCTGTGTTGTGCTGTGCTGTGTTGTGCTGTGCTGTACTGTGCTGTGCTGTGCTGTGCTGTGTTGTGTTGTGCTGTGCTGTACTGTGCTGTGCTGTGTTGTGCTGTGCTATGCTGTGCTGTGCTGTACTTTACTGTAGTGTACTGTACAATTCTGTGTTGTACTGTACTGTACTGTATTGTACTGCACTGCACCACAGTATACTGTACTGTACTGTACTGTACTGTACTGTACCGCACTCTACTGTACTGCATTGTATTGTAATGCACAGCACCGCGCAACACTACTGTACTGTACTGTACTGCACTGCACTGCACTGCGGTGTATTGCATGAACTCTTTAACTCCCTGTGTACCCCGTCAGATACAAAACATACCAGCAGTCCCCTGCCCGGCCTGAGCAAGCGATCTGAAGCGTTTTCCACAGCGAGTGCCCAGAACCCGTCTGTAAGGAGGCCTCTCTCCCTCTCTCTCTCTCCCTCTCCTTCTCTCTGTCTCTCCCTCTTTCTCCCCCTCCCTCCCTCTCCATCTTTCCCTGTCTCTCCCTCTCTCTCTCCCCCTCTCTCTCTCCCCTTCTCGCACTCTCTCCCTGTCTCCCCCTCTCTTTCTCTCTCTCCCCCTCTCTCCCCCCTTTCTCTCTCTACCTCTCTCCCTCTCTCTCCCTCTCTCTCCCCTTCTCGCACTCTCTCCCTGTCTCCCCCCTCTCTTTCTCTCTCTCCCCCTCTCTCCCCCTTTCTCTCTCTACCTCTCACCCTCTCTCTCCCTCTCTCTCCCTTCTCTCTCCCTCTCTCCCCCTCTCTTTCTCTCTCTCCCCCTCTCTCCCCCTTTCTCTCTCTACCTCTCTCCCTCTCTCTCCCTCTCTCTCCCCTTCTCGCACTCTCTCCCTGTCTCTCCCTCTCTCTCCCTTCTCTCTCCCTCTCTCCCCCTCTCTTTCTCTCTCTCCCCCTCTCTCCCCCCTTTCTCTCTCTACCTCTCTCCCTCTCTCTCCCTCTCTCTCCCCTTCTCGCACTCTCTCCCTGTCTCTCCCTCTCTCTCCCTTCTCTCTCCCTCTCTCCCCCTCTCTTTCTCTCTCTCCCCCTCTCTCCCCCTTTCTCTCTCTCTATCCTCCCATCGATCTATCCTCTAACCGTGACTCAGTGGAATGGAGGAACAGACACGTGTACGGTAGATCCACCACTACCTACCTACCTACCTACCTACCTCCCTGCTTGTGGTGAAAGGCAACACACAAGGTGAGGTCAGCTGTGTACAGAAAGGAGAAAAATATACAATACAGGCTGTGGGATATGTGTGTATACGTGTGTGTGTGTGTGTGTGTGTGTGTGTGTGTGTGTGTGTGTGTGTGTGTGTGTGTGTGTGTGTGTGTGTGTGTGCGTGTGTGTGTGTGTGTGCTTGCTTGTGTGTGTTTGTGGGTTCGTGTGTGTGTGTGTGTGTGTATGTGTGTGCTTGTATGTGTGTCTGCTTGTGTGAGTGTTCATGTGTGTATGTGTGTGTGTGTTTGTGTGTGTGTGTGTGCTTGTGTGTGTGCATGTGTGTGGGCTTTTTTGTTTGTGTGTGTGTGTTTGAGTGTGTGTTGGTGTTCCCACTCACTCACCCACCCTGCGCACGCCCGCGTGCACACGTTCATGCGCATGCAAATCATGCAAAACCATCATTAAAATTACACAGCAACATATACATGCACTCACGCATGTGATGCTGTGAGAATGAACATCCTACAGCGCCTGTCACACACACACACACACACACACACACACACACACACACACACACACACACACACACATACACGCGAGAGAGAGAGAAACAGAGAGAGAGAACAGAGAGAGAGAAACAGAGAGAGGAGCATGCACGGGTCATCACAGCAAGCAAACGTTGCCACACATGAACAGAAATGTGATCCCGAGTCAAACGATTAAAAACGGTAGCATGATAAGCCCAGACTTTGGGCCACCACCTCAAAACATCACCCCCTCCCCCCACCCACAGGGCATTTTACGCCTATCACTACGTGCTGTGCTCAGAACAGGTAGTCGGGATAAAATCAAGCTGCAATGCAGTTAAATCTGAATCTTACAGCTGACAGCTGGTGCTGCACATCGCACTTCCAATTCTTTCTTCTTTCGTGTGGAGAAAAACAAATGTGCTGTGTATCCTTGGAAAAGACATTTTGCTCCGATTTTTCTCACTCGACCCAGGTATCTTCTTCTTCTTCTTCTTCGTGGGCTGCAACTCCTACGTTCACTAGTATGTACAGGTGTGCTTTTACCGGTATGACCGTAGGCAGCCATACTCCGTTTCGGGGGTTATCCCCAGGTATGAAAGGGTGGTACCTGATTTGCACAAGGGAAGGTGGAAGGAGAGGGGGATTGGCCTCCGCAGTCCTATGCCGAACCCTAAGCTTAATGCCAATGATTTTGTGAATTCACTGACCACGATGGCCGTAGAAGACGAAACGGGACCCTCAACCGTTTGAACCGTGAAAAGGACACTTATTTCCCGTAGAATATTTCTTCTTGGAAACATAATGTGTTGAGAGGTGTCATGGGGAATAGAATCGACCCAAAAAGCACTGTTCGTGAAATGGGTCCATTGGTGATACTCTCTGGCGAGTGAGCAGCAGCAAGACTGTCCATGAAATATTCCGCCAGTTGCGCCAGTGACACTTAAAGGTTTGTGAATCACCGACATATTTATTTTAAGGCAAGGGTCCGTTGCCGCTGCACGTAGGTATTATACTTTTGTTTGAAGGCAAAGACATGTTAAGGCAACGACCCTATAGAGGCAGGGATTCATGACTACTGTTGAGGCAGCAAACCGTTGAGCCAGTGATTCATTGAGGTGGTAACTTTTTTTTTTCAAGCTACCATCCGTCGAGGCAGTGACCCATTGACGTAATACTGTTTAACCCTTTGGCTGCTGAATCTTGATAAAATGAAATCAGTGTGGCATGAATTTCAAGGGCAGGAAGTACCACTTGTGGTGTAAAGCGGCGTAACGAACTGATCTTGCTGAATAAAAGTTATGCAAGGCATGGGAATCTAATAAAGAATGGCGGTGACCGCTATCCTGACCTTTAACCTCGCTCTCCTCTCAGACAACAGCCCTTTACCACTGAGCACATACGTTTACAGCAGTCAAGAGGGGTTAATTCATGTTATTATTCTTTTTGGCAGTGGAAACACTTTTTTTTTTTAACAAAGACAGCGACCTGCAAGTTTATATTCCTTTAATAAGATAGTTACCTGCTGAAGAAATGAGCAATGTTTCAAAGGCAATTCCCCATAACAAAAAGCGAGAAAAGCCAAGAAACTGCAAGACTGATCAAAAGTTACCCATACCCGATGAAGCGATGCCTGATGAAACAAAGCGACAGAAGCCGGTGCCTGAGGAACTGACTGACACCTGACGGAGGAGCAAGCTCTGATAGAGGAATTACTAGAGCCCCTTGAATGAAGCGAGCACTTGTTCATAGCGACCTCTCAGAGATGTGTGCGATCACTGACACACCCAGGCTGACTGACCGAGACATCCCTCACAGTGATTGATGCCCACAGCGAGCACGTGACTGTCCAGAGGAACCCGGATGCATGCCTGTTCTAGTTAACGAAGCGATGGTGATGCTCAGTGGAGTGGAGTGACGCCCGATGAAGCGATGAGCGGTGAGGCGTGGCCAGGTGAACAGTAAACGAGGCACAGGGCGAGAGGCCGTGCACGTGATGTCCGTTTCACAGATGAATGGTGACAATGATGAGTGTCAGTGCCAGAATTGTGTGACCACCCGCTGAGGGTGCACTGGACGTGCTGTTCCTGTTTGTTTGATGAAATGACCTGACGGTTTAGGCGATGGTCATTGAAGGTGCATCATGTAACCCACTGAGGGCACAGCGGAGCTGTTCCGGTTTGTTTTTTGTTTGCTTGACAAAATAATCCGTCAGTTCAGGCAATGATCCTTGAGGGTTGTGTGTAATCCACCGATATAGTGTTTTAAGACAAGAGTGCATCTGTTCTGAGTCATTTCTCCACTTTGGCATTACACGGTGGTGGTTGTTTGGGGGGGGGGGGGGCTTCTTAAGGCAAGGTTTCGTTGAGGCAGTGACCGTACTATTTGTGTACAATCTGTCGGGAAGCAGCAATGGCTTTAAGTTGAGTCTCTTTAAAGGATCCAGAGATACTGTCATTGTTCAGATTTCAGGCTCATCTTGTTGGAGGCTTGAGTGTCTGATGATTAAGGGGCAAAGTGTCATGAGTGCCTTAATTAACCCTCTTGCATTCACTTCGGCTACAGCCAAATACGAGGAAGAGTTTGTGTGTGAAGTATGTGAATGGAAGATGGTTGATACCAAGGTCATCGTCCTTTCCGTAAGGGATCCTTGGAGATCCACAGGAACCATTCCATGTTGGATAACCCTTTTGTGTGTGTGTGTGTGTGTGTGTGTGTGTGTCTGTCTGTCTATGTGTGTGTCTGTGTGTGTAATGAAGGTGTATGTGTATGTACGGCTCGAGAACACATGAACAATACAACAGATTACTAATGACAAGTTTCACTGAGTTCTTTACTTTCAAGCAACGGTTGTTATCCTCTGCGCATCCTGTTATGCGCATATCCGGTTATATTTCAGATAGACGTGTAACGTCTTATTTATAGATTGGCTACGATGGACACAACAATATCTGACGACGATGGACACAACAATATCTGACGACGATGCCACACGGATGCCAGGCGTGGTTTATGCTGACCATGGTGCAGTGCTGTCAGACGGTTCCTGACACCACTGAAACAGACAGAAACATGTTCAGATGCTGGGGGTCTGTGTGCCTGTGTTCCACAGACAGTGGTACTGAATCGTTTTGTTTTGTGTCCACAGAGAGAGACAGACAGACAGAGGTGTAAGCATATATGAGTGTTATAGTGCGCCAGCAGTGTCATCTACACACACACCCACACACACACACCCTTTCCCCCTTCCCTCCCCATCCCTTCATCCCCCCCCCTCCCCCCACCCCTCCTTCTTATCTTCCTCCCTGCTCCGTCCAGTCCAAAGTCTAGCCTTTGAGGTCGCGCCGACACCGTCCCAAGCCCCTGCTCTCCTCACCACCACCACCCCTTCCCCCACCACCCCTCTGTCTTGTCACCTGCCATCATTCATTCATTTTGCCCATCGCTCCTGGTGGAGCATAGGCCATCGACGACCCCTCGCCATCGCACTCTGTTCTGGGCTGTTCTGGCCATTCCAGTCCAGTTGGTCCCTTGCTGCTTCAGCTCTGCCTCGGTATCTCGCCTCCAGCTGTTGCGAGGCCAGCCTCTCTTCCTCTTTTCCTGCAGGTTCCAGGTCAGGGCTTGGCGTGTGATGCTGGACGCTGGCTTCCTGAGGGTGTGTCCGATACAGCCCCACTTCCTCCGCAGTATCTGCTTGGCCAGTGGTTCCTGTCCCGCTCGCTCCCACAGATCTTCGTTTCGGCCACAGTGATGGCATAACCAGCTAGCCGGCACGGCATGGCCACTTGCGACGGGCACAGCTTATGCTAATACCGTTATGTTTCCCATGCAGCGGTCTCTCTCTGAAGGTGCCCTTTGTGACGTAAACGGGTGAACCTGTCGTCACAGAATGTTATAGAAACAAGTGGGTTGAATTGTAGCGAATCAGATCAATCTGTTGAATTGGACGAATTGGGATTAAGCAGTGAATCTGTCAGTCATTCACACAGCGTCACGAGGACAAGCAAAGATTGGTTATTTCAGTTCAACTAGTTGGGGGAGTGAGTGTTGTAGCTTGGATTAGTATGCACAGTATGTTGTGGGAAGGGATAAAACCAGTCAGCACAGCCAGTTCTTAGCTGTCTCCCAGAAAAAACTGACTGACACATCAGTGATGTGAGGAGCATAGAAATCCCTGTTGAGATGTGAGTACATGACTTGTAATGGTTTTATGTTAGGTTGATAACTTAGTTGTGTTGGGAAACTATGTTTGTGTTGGTGAACAGCCAGTTTAAGTTGATCTTGTGGCTTGTGGAAAGAAAAGGGGTTAATGTGTGAAAGCTACCCACTGAGGGAAGTACTGGCCTATATCTTTTGAGTCCCCCCCCCCACCCCCACCCCCTTCTGTTTTGTTACAGATATCTTGTTCTGTATTTTTGATGCATTACTTACTTGTTTTGTATGTTGTAGGTGGTGTTGGTTCAGTGTGAAATGAACAGATCTATAGGCTAACACATTGTCAGTGTGTGTTGAGGGTTTTTCATGTGTGTGTGAACATGGGGGTTGTTAACAGCAAGTGTTGTGGAACACATGTTTGACTTGTTGGTAGTTATGTTAACATGTGTAGGAGTTGTGCTATGTGTCAGTGGTTTACTTTGTTCAGATAAAGTGGGAAAGCACATTGTAATGTGTTAATGAGTTGAATAACAAGGAGAGCACTGAGGGTCAGTGCTATGTTGCACATTGCTATTTACCAGAGATATGTTGGAAGTAATGATTTTCATACATGTACTTGTGTTAGTGGGATACCTTGTGAAGACAAAGAGAAGATTTGTTTGGTAATGGTAACAGTTTTATTGAATGATGAGTAACGTGTTGAACACAGGGTTGTATTGGTCAGTCATAGGTATAGTGTACAGTATTGTATGTCACTGTTGGTGGCAGGTAAGCTTAATGAAGCTTGTTTTTACCTCACCTAGATCTATTTGTGAGAGGAGTGCATACTAGTGGACATGTGATGAAAGGTGATGAGAGGGTATAGGCCTTTCATGTCAGTGATGTCAGGATATTTTGAGATTTTATCTGACCTGGGTTTTGGTTGTGTGTTTGTGTTCCAGGTGTGCTGCTTGTAGTTGTGGGTGCTGCTTGTAGATACTGCTTGTAGGAAGTACTTGAAGTTGGCAGTGTGTGCTGCCTTAGTGTGTGTTGCTTTTGCTAAGTAGGGTGAACTGTTTAGTGTGTGTGTGCTGTATTGTAAAGTAAACACTCTATAAAAAAAATTTTAAAAAACCACTCCATGTGGCCCTGCTATTGATGTGAGGAGAGAGTGAGTGAGTGCATCATTAGTTGATCCTATATCCCCCTGTCTGCTCCCCTCTCTCTTGGAATCGAACCAACCAACACTTTCAGTTTTTACATGAGAAAAAAAACAACAAAACAATTAGACAGACAACCAGTCAGTTCGGAGTAAGAAAAGTATTGTCATTGTCATCCTCTCTCTCTCTCTCTCTCTCTCTCTCTCTCTCTCTCTCTCTCTCTCTCTCTCTCTCTCTCTTGTATTGAGTATGACTACATTTACTTGTGCATATCTTTGTGTGTCTCTTAGAACAACAGCAATATGGAAGTCGGCATGTGTGCTAATACCATACCTCTACCGTTATAAAATAAAGATTCATTCATTCATTCATGTATTCATTATCTCTCTCTCTCTCTCTCTCTCTCTCTCTCTCTCTCTCTCTCTCTCTCTCTTTCTTTCATGTTGCTATGCGATGTGTATGTATTTTTTTCCTTTTTTTTCAGTCTTCTTGTATTTCACAGATTAGTTTATACGTTTTCTTTACGAGGGTAGGATGAAAACAGGCCGATCAGTGCCTATTTCTTTTCCCTCAATAAAAAAAAGTTTCGATTTCTCTCTCTCTCTCTCTCTCTCTCTCTCTCTCTCTCTCTCTCTCCCCTCCCCTACATGTATTGCATTTCATTTATTGTCCAAGATAAACTGATAAGATAAAGCTTGTGTTTAAGATAAAGACTACACAAGCTATCTACATCGAAAACTGTTACAAGTGTATGATGAACCGGCTGTAGATAAACCATGAACAACACTTGCCTTATGCAGCGACTTATAAATAAAACAGCGTGTTACAATGATTGCTTTTAATTGAACAGGCACATGAATGAGACTAATTAGCTATCTCCTGCACTTTTCGTGATATCGATGCAATGCAAAGTTCTAGTTTACAGACGCAAAACAAAAACTTATTTAAAAAAAAAAAAAAAAAAAAAGCCCTTGGAAGATTTACCGTGGGGCCTGTTTTTTGACGGCTGACACCTGTCGGTGTGTGCCAGGTAGATGCGTGAGATATCGTTCAATGTAAACACTTCACACGGGGTAACCAGGCCTCTCTGATAAACTCGAAGAGGGGAGCGCTGAAATCGTGCACGTTTGTTAAGTGTCTGCATGTTTGGAACCTCTCTCTCTCTCTCTCTAGCTCGCTCGCTCGCTCTCTCGGTTTTGTTGTGTTTTTTTTTGTTTTGTTTTTTGTTTTTTTGACTCACTTGTATAAACAAAGTGAATCTATGTTTTAACCCGGTGTTCGGTTGTCTGTGTGTGTGTGCGTGTGTGTGTGTGTGTGTCCGTGTGTCCGTGGTAAACTTTAACATTGACATTTTCTCTGCAAATACTTTGTCAGTTGACACCAAATTAGGCACAAAAATAGGAAAAATTCAGTTATTTCCAGTCATCTTGTTTAAAACAATATTGCACCTTGGGATGGGCACAATTGTTTTTTTTAAATGAAGCCTAATTATATGCAAACTGCATTTACTGTGATATTTATATTTTTGTATTCTCTAAACTTGGCACTTTGATCTGATATTCTGACACAACAAGAGCAGTCATTATTATCATTTTTTGTTCAAACAGGAACTTCTTTTGCTAAGCATGGAAGTTTTATTTATTTTGCAAACGTTTTGGTGCAGATAGTAAAAAAGGGAAATTACTCTGTAATTAATGCTAGGGGACTTAATTTACTTTAAACTGATCTTTCTCATCTTAAACATTACATTTTGAAATTATACTCAATATATAAAAAGCTTGGATTTTTTTTGTATCACAAGTGAGTCTTGAAGGCCTTGCCTCTCTTGTTTTGGTTGTTTTTTTGTTTTGAGTGTGTTATTATTACCATGCTTATGCCTTTATGTAGCATTATGTAGTGCATGCTTATGACTTAACGCAGTATTGTGTAGTGCATTCTATGACTATCTAATATTATGTAGTGTAGACCCTGTTTCAGGACGGGGACTGGATGTTAAAAAAAAAAGCGCGCCTGTGCTTATATCTATTATCCTCGAAAATAAATAATATTGTCTTGTCTTGTCTTGCAGTCTCTGTCTCTGTGTGTCTCTGTCTCTACATGTCTTTGTCTCGCTATTTATCTCACTCCC
Organism: Babylonia areolata; assembly: GCF_041734735.1. Classification (NCBI taxonomy): domain Eukaryota; kingdom Metazoa; phylum Mollusca; class Gastropoda; order Neogastropoda; family Buccinidae; genus Babylonia; species Babylonia areolata. The sequence goes on along the minus strand of NC_134893.1, from coordinate 26,003,040 downwards.
CACACACCTGTCTATCTCGCCCCCCCAGCCCCCACCCCCACCCCCCCCCCACACACACACACCCACACACACACACACACACACACCCTCCCCCTCCCTTTCTCCTCCTCATCGTTGTCTTCCTTTTCCTCCTCTTCCTCCCCGTCCTCATTCTTCTTCATCTTCTTCATTTTCTTCTGCTGCTGCTGCTGCTGAGGCTGTTGCTGTCTATTTCAGTCTATCTCTCTCTCTCTCATTCGTTTTCTGTCTCCCCCGCTCCCACCCCTCCCACCCCCTTCTCCCTCTGTCTTTCTCACTCTCTCCGTCCTTATCCTGCTCCACCCCCACCCCCATCCCCCACTCTCTCTCGCTCTCTCTATGAATCGAATGACTGACAAAATGGCACTGTACCCCCTTTCACCACATGGGCTTTTAAGCTAATGACAGTAAAGTATCAAATGTCAAAGTGTCGATATCTATATATCTCTCTCTCTCTATCTATCTATTTATCTATCTATTTATCTGTCTGTCTGTATCTGTGCCCTCTCCGTGAAATGCTCAGCGGATTTCTATGCTAATGTAATTGTTTTTGTACAATACTCCGTGTGTGTGTGTGTGTGTGTGTGTGTGTGTGTGTGTGTGTGTCTGTGTCTGTGTTTGTGTCTGTGTCTGCATGTTTTACATGTATTTGCTTATTTATCATCATTGTTGTCTTTTTTCCTTTTTTAGTGCGCTTAGAGTTGATTTCATCAAGATTTTGCACCTTATGAATATTATTATTATTATTATTATCATGTATTTATCTTTTTTTTTCTCAAGGCCTGACTTAGCGTGTTGGGTTACGTTCCTGGTCAGGCATCAGCTTGGCAGATGTGGTGTAGCGTATATGGATTTGACCGAACGCAGTGACGCCTCCTTGAGCTACTGATACTGTGTCTGTGTGTCTGTGTCTGTGCTGTGTGTGTGTCTGTGTCTGTGCCATGTGTGTGTGTGTGTCTGTGTCTGTGTGTGTGTGTGTGTGTGTGTGTGTGTCTGTGTGTGTGTCTGTGTGCGCGCGCGCGCCTCTTTTTCCAAAACACCACCTAAGCTGAAGGGCGGTTTGACAGTTTAGGTGTATTCGGTATCGCGCAATTATTTCTGTTGAACTTTAGTAGCCATATATATATATATATATATATATATATATATATATATATATATATATATATATTCCTTTCCACTGTCACTCTTTCCCCCTCCCATCCCTCCACCCCACCCCACCCCCTCCTTCCCGATTCCCATCTTCCCATGCCCAGCTGAAAGGGCCAACTACAGTGATATTTTGAGAGTGGTGGTCCTGGTATTTGCTGTATGCGTGGAATGACGTGTGATTGGTGTGTGTTTTTTTGTCCTTCTCGACTCCTTCTGTTTGTGTGTGTGTGTGTGTGTGTGTGTGTGTGTGTGTGTGTGTGTGCATGTGTTGCGTTTGCGCGCGCGCGCGCGTGTGTGTGTGTGTGTGTGTTGAGTTTGCCAGTGTGTGTGTGCGCGTGTGTGTGTGTGTGTGTTGAGTTTATGTGTGTATGTGTGTGTGTCTGTGTGTGTGCGTGTGTTGCATTTGCGTGTGTGTAGTGTGTGTGTTTGTTTACTTGTTTGTATATGAATGTCTGTGTGTGTGTGTTTACTTGTTTGTATATGAATGTGTATGTGTGGATGTGCACGCACAGAGAGAGAGACACAGAGAGAGAGGGGGGAGAGAGTTCCTCCATTTCATTTCCTCACCACCAGCAACAAACAACAAGTCCACCATGCAACCAGCCACCAACACCTCTCAATCACCACCACCACCACCACCACCACCACACTCCTCCACCACCTTTGCCACCCTCCTCATCCACCTCTACCGACCACCCACGAATCCAAAAACTATATTATACCCACCCACCCACCCCCACATCCTACCCCTCCACCACCATCTCCTCCCCTCCGATCCTCAAGCCGCACACCAACCAATAAAGAACTCATCTCACGGTTACAAACTACAGTGGGTGCTAAGTAAAAGCCACTGTGCCGACCAGCCGCCGTGGCGAAGTGGTTAGCGTCGCGGACTGACGGCTGGGAGGAAGCGGGTTCGAATCCCAGCGGAGGTGGGTTTTTCGGCCCGTGGCCAGCTCCTACCCAGAGTTGAGTGTGCGATGGGCTTAAATGGGGAGACTGGGACCACACAGTTGAGTGTCATCCACTTCACGGATGCTTCTTTGGGTGTGTTGTTCTAATTACCTGACCAACACTGCAAGTGTCTGTATCTCTCGGGCCTGGTTAATAACGCCAGGACGTTCACTCAGTCTGGCTCCGCGACTAAGCCATTATTGTCTTTAGGAGGGGGCTTAGTACGTGGTGTCCTAAGTATGTTAAATCAGAACAGGCACCAATGAACACCACCG
>NC_134893.1:25985641-25990641 GCF_041734735.1 Babylonia areolata | reverse complement strand
TCTCTCTCTCTCTCTCTCTGTCTGTCTTTCTCTCTCTCTCTCTCTGTCTGTGTGTTTGTCTGTCTGTCTCTCTCTCTCTCTCTCTCTCTCTCTCTCTCTCTCTCTGTCTCTCTCTGTGTGTCTCTCTCTGTCTGTCTCTCTGTCTCTGTCTCTGTCTCTGTCTCTCTCTCTCTCTCTCTCTCTCTCTCTCTCTCTCTCTCTCTCTCTCTCTGTTCCCCCATCACAATTGATCGGACCGAAATAGCCGGTGGGATAGGCCCAGCCTACAGAAGCCACAGGCGCCATGGTTGTGAGTCAAGGGGCTTGATGACCCTAACCCTCACTCAGCACTGACGTGGGAGAGAAAATAATGTGAAGGTGTATGATGTAAACAACACGTGACTGATTGATTGTGATAACCTTGATACTGAGCCGGCTGCTCGGACATTTCAGTAAATCATAAAAGGCACGTCCATGGTGCGTTTAGATATCGATCTATTCTTTCCTTTTCACACACGCAAACGCGCGCGCGCGCATGTACGTACGTACACACGCACGCAAGCATATACTTGTAATTAGTCCATGTAGCATTTCCTTGGGATCTTTTTTTTTTTTTTGATGGAATGATTTTCTGCTATGTCATGAATTGCAAATGCGATGTCCTATAAAAGGCGAGAAGGGGATTTTATACCGCTCCAGTGCTAACATACCATCATCCGCGAATTCTGTAATTTGTCATTCTCTCTCTCTCTCTCTCTCTCTCTCTCTCTCTCTCTCTCTCTCTCTCTCTCTCTCTAAAAAGAATTGCTTTTGTTTCACATGAGCATGCCTTTCACTTTACTCTCATATTCCTTATTTGAATTCACAATTGTTTCCGTGGCGTTATTATTTTTTTCTTTACTTCTTACTTTATGAAAAAAAAGATTACATTTGTTCTACATGTGCATGTCTTTCACTTCAGTTTTAGTTTTGCATGATCATTATCTATACATGGATTGAGATCGTCTCTTTCTCTCCTTCTCACTTTGTCGTTCTATCTACTTGCCCTCCCCCTCCCCCTCCCCCCTCTCTCTCTCTCTCTTTCTCGGTCTCGCTCTTTGTCTATCTGCCCTTCTCTCTTCTCTCTCTCTCTCTCACACACACACACACACACACACACACACACACACACACACACACACACACACACACACACACACACCTCTTCCTCCTCCCTCTCTTTTATTCCTCTAATGATGATAATCTTATATTGATTGCCTTATGCTTTCACGGATGTGCGCAAACATGCTTTTGTAATGTATATTTCTTTATGGATCTTATTTTGCGTCATCTCTGTATTTGTCTCTCTATCTGTCTCTGTGTCTCTGTCCCTCTCCGTCTCTCTCTTTCAAACTCTTTTTTGCTCCCACAACTTTTTTCTTCTTTTTTTCCCCCCTTTTATTGATTAATCACTATCTTGACCTGTGTTAATTTTCACTTTTTTGTACTGTCTCTCTCTCTCTCTCTCTCCTCTCTCTCTCTCTCTCTGTCCTCTTATATCTCTCTCTTCTTATTCTCCTTTATTTAGTGTTGTAAATGTCAGATTACCATTCATGTATCCATGACTATAATATGCATGCTGTACTGATATAATGATTCCCCACCTTTGTTTATGTTACTGTTTCCCCTTCGAGGGCTGGATGAAAAAAAGCATTATTTTGCTTACTCTTTTACCCTCATAAAATGAAATTTATTCAATTCAATTCAATTCTCTCTCTCTCTCTCTCTCTCTCTCTCTCTCTCTCTCTCTCTCTCTCTGCGGCAAAAACATCTGAACTCTGAAGGTCAATCGTATGTTCACTTGATGAAGAATGGTTCTGTTTACAGTATTCGTAAACTATGCGTTTATATATTTAATGCCCTGAAGATACGACAGGAATTCTGTGACAACAATGATGAAAGTTAGAATTAATTTACAATGCACGAGAAGCACTTTTGTTCTACAGGTTAAGTTAGTACGTATTTTACATTTTGTTGTGGTTGAGTGATCACCATATTGTGTACTTTTGACCTCTTTCTAGGGGCCGGAGGCCTGGAGATTAAAGTTTTGTTCTTGTTCTTGTTCTTGTTCTCTCTCTCTCTCTCTCTCTCTCTCTCTCTCTCTCTCTCTTTCTCTCTCTTTCTTGTTTTTGTTTTTGTCTTTTTTTTGGTTTTTTTGGGTTTTTTGTTGCTCTTTTGTTGTTGTTTTTTTGCTCCTACAACTATTTAAATGGTGTTATTTCTATTACTGTTTTTTGTAACATGTGCATGCTTATTTTAACCTCATTTTGGGTTTTTTAAATATTTTTTATCATTTCATTTTATTCATTGATTGATCATTATCTTGACCTTTGTTAATTTTCTTTCCTTTTTTTACTCTCTCTCTCTCTCTCTTTCTCTCTCTGTCCTCTTATATCTCTCTCCTCTTATTCTCCTCCCTCTATTTAGTATTGTAAATGTCAAATTACCATTCATATATCCATGACTATAATATGCATGCTGTACTGATATATTGACTCCCCCTTTGTGTATGTTAATGTTTCCTCTTCGAGGGCTGCATGAAAAAAAGTATTATTTTGCTTACTGTATTGTATTACCCTCAGAAAATAAAAATTATTCAAAATTTATTCTCTCTCTCTCAGCGCCTATATATATATATATATATATATATATATATATATATATATATATATAGTTTAAGATTTCTTTATGTGCATTGCCAGCGGTACGACGTTATTGTTTTGGAATAGAATTGCACCTTACATTATTCAACAGCGCAATAATGTCAAAGATATCCTGTCAAATTTTACTGCATTCCCTGAAACTTGTTGTGCTCAGGAAGGCAAGATGTTGGGTATCAGTGCCATGTCCCTTCTGCAGAAAACATGACCAGTTTCATATATTTTCGTGCTATTATTCATTATCAATTTCGCCAGGGAAAATCCTGTTTTTTGGTTGTTGTTATTGTTGTTGTTTTTATTGAACTGCTTTTGGCAAGCTACATCAATGCAGAACAACAGCTTTCAGTTGGTTCAGAAAATTTTCTTTTTAGAGATCGTCATGACGATGATGACATGGACACGTCCATACATGGCAATGCCAGTGCATACACTGTAGCAGCAACTTTTGAATTTCTGGGGAGAAAATAGTGATCAGTTGGTCACACATCCCTCATACTCCCCAATTTGACCTCTTGCAATTGGTTCTTGTTCCCTTTGGTCAAGCGACAACAGACGGGAAGGCAGTTCCAGAGTGTTAAAGATCCTCCAGCTTTCATCGAGGGTTTTATTTGGGGTAAAACTAAGTCAGTGTTGTCGGGTGCTATAGACATGTGGTTTCGAAGAGTGAGGAAAATGTGTGAAAGCTGAGGGTAGGTACACGACACACAGACATCGTTATTGTGTTTCCAGCCTCCCTCGTAGTTGTTCACAGTATCCCCTTTATGAAGGGGCTATGGCCATTATTGAATGAATTATCTGTAACACCACCCCCCACCCCTTCTCTCTCTCTCTCTCTCTCTCTCTCTCTCTCTCTCTCTCTCTCTCTTTAACTCTTCCCTTCTGCATGTTCTTCTTTCTTCCTTACTCCCCCACTCTCTCTTTCTCCCCACACACTCCCACATCTCCCTTTCCTTCCACCCACCGCTCATGCTGCTCCCGAAGGCAGACCAGACAGACGTGTTGTGGAACATTCCTGCATGCTGCCACGTGCAATCAGACACCAGATCTGTCGCCACCCCACCCCTTCCCCCTCCCCCTCACTGTTTTCTTGCCGGCCCGGCCACAGCCGAAACAGGCAGTCACTGGACACTCTGCCTGGCACTGCAGGTCGCGTGCTGGACGGCCATCAATGCCTGCTGGGATGATCAACATCAAGAGGACGTTACGTCGCCCATCCACCACGACCTTGGTAGTAGATGAACGAGGTGGCGTTGAGGGGAGTGGGGTGGGGATCTGGGCTGGGCTACGAATGAAAAAGTGCCCTCATTGATTGTATTAGTGGTGTCCTTCGAGAGCAAACCGTTCTACTTACAGGAAAAGACATGATGCCGAGAAGTGAAGGTAGCCATCTGTGGGTTTGTTTTTGGTTTTTTATTATTCATTTGCGCGCGCTCTCTGTTAGTGCTAATCGGAAAAAATATTGTCCTTTCTGTTAGTGTCAGTATCTACGCTAGAGACGCTATGATTTCCACTACTTTTGGCTTACAGAAACGGGTGTTCATGGGTAGATTACAACGGTTTATCTGGAGATATTTTGAAGGTGGTATGTCACCACTACCCGCCCCATAACCCCCTTTCCTCCGAGTTTCCCATCCACATCATTCCTCCCTTTCTAAATAATTGAAAAGGATGTAATTTAAGTTTGGTTGCCTTAAGGGTTGGATGGAAGGGTGACGAAAGGAAATGTCGCCTAAATGTTACACCAGACAGCCTTAGTGGCAGAGGAATACGTGTATCTCCTTTCTGGTGAAATGATAAATAGCTTGCCAGTATACCATCAACATGTAGTTCAGGACAGACACAAACTTTTAGAAACAACAGTTGTCACTGTCACTGTCACTGTCGCTGTCACTATCACCGTCAGTGGTCCCGAAACCTGGTTTCGGCGTTGGGATTCTGCACTGATGAACAATTGGGAATAGGAGTAATAATGATAATGATTATGGACATTTAAATAGCGCGTTTTTCCATAAATACTGCTCAAAGCGCTTTACATTTTGTTCCCTACTCCCCATCTCCTCCATACCTCCGCCTTCTACCTACAACTGAAATACACCCCTCCCCCTCCAACTCTGTCCCTTCCGAGGCTAGCTAGTTGGGATGGAGGAATATTATTTCATAATGTTGTTGTTTTTCCTAATAAAAAAAACATGGGAAATTGTGTGACATTAGCTGTACATTTGTTGCAACAGGAAATTGTGTGACATTTGCTGTACATTGGTTGCAACAGGAAATTGTGTGACATTTGCTGTACATTGGTTGCAACAGGAAATTGTGTGACAT
>NC_134893.1:25975641-25980641 GCF_041734735.1 Babylonia areolata | reverse complement strand
CAGTCTTCTCTCCTCCCTCCCCTCCTCTCTCCCCCTCCTCTCTCTCTCTCTCTCTCTCTCTCTCTCTCTCTCAGCGACTGAGCTGACTGACGGGAGAACACAGGTATTGATTTTTCGCACCTCTCTCTGTCTCTGGTCTCTGTTTCTGTCTCTGTCTCTCTGTCTTTCTGTCTGTCTCTCTGTCTCCTTCTCTCTCTCTCTCTCTCTCTCTCTCTCTCTATCTATCTATCTATCTATCTCATCTATCTATCTGTCCTTTGTTGTGTGTTAAAGTGTTTAGTCTCTGTGTGTTTCTGTGTATGTTTCTGTGTGTGTGTGTGTGTGTGTGTGTGTGTGTGTGTGTGTGTGTTTCTTCCTCTCTCCCCCTCTGCATGTTCTTCCTTATGCAAAGGTAGGGGGAAGGCTGTTGTGTTAACATGCTCACATACACATACACACACTACTACTACTACTACTACGACTACGACTACTACGGTGCCTGCTATTACAATTTCTCCTCCACTGTTTCCTCCTCCACCTCTTCCACCACAACCACCACCATCAGTTTCAGTTTCTCAAAAAGGCGTCACTGCGTTCGGACAAGTCCATCTATGCTACACCACATCTGCAACATGCACGTATGTTTGTGTACATATCAGAGTGGATTTATTCGACATAATTTTGCCAGAGAACAACACTCTCTTTGCCGTAGGTTCTTTTTACAGTGCGCGGCCAAGTGCGTGCTGCTCACAGGACCTGGGTTTATCGTTTCATCCGAATGACTAGACGCTCAGTTCGATTTTCCAGTCAAACTTGGGGAGGAAGGGTCAGAGCGGGATTCGAACCCAGACCCTCAGTGGCAGACTGTACTGGCAGATGGGCGTCTTCTGCCACCTTCCACCATCATCACCATCAACAACTACTACAACTCCTCCTCTTCCTCCTCTTCTTCCCCCCCTAGCCCCCCTCCCCCCTCCCCCCCTCATACCCCAGTGATCAACAGAAAATCAGCAACAGCTCTACTGACAGGAGGTGGCTTGAGGAGGGAGAGGAGGGGGGGGGCGTGGAGGAGGGGGAGCGTGGAGGTGGAAGGGGCGGGGGGGGGGGGCTGTTCTACCCTATGAGGACTGTCCACGTCATGACTACTATCCCATGAAGACACTTCCGTCAATGACAGTCCGACTGACACTATATAATTCTCTTCACAGTCTTTTCTCCGTATCCACTACCCTACCCTTCATTCCCTTCCCTTCCCTCTGCCAGATTAGACTCTTCTTTTTTTTTTCTTCTTTTTTTTTTTCTTTTTTCGAGTATGTAATTGGGGGATGGGGGGGGGGGGGGACTGAGGGTGTTGGGGGTGTGAAGACAAGAGAGGCTGAGGCAGAATGAGAAGTAGGTATGGGAAACAAAGGAGGTGAGTGGCTAGGGTAGGGTAGCGGTAGGGGGTGGGAGTAAGGAGAAAGAAAGAGAGGGAGAGAGAGAGATATAGACAGAAAGAGAGAGGGAGATGTAGATACATAGACACATATTTATATATATTATGTGTGTGTGTTTGTTGGGGAGGGGGAGAGACAGACAGAGACAGAGAGGCAGGGGCAGACAGAGAGGGAGAGCGATTGACAGACAGTGACAGACGGAGAGAGAGAGAGAGAGAGTGTGTGTGTGTGTATGATATAGACAGGGACAGATAGACAGACAGACAGACAGAAACAGAGAGTGGGACAGACACAGAAAGAGAGAGAGCGAGAGCAACAGTCAGGGACAGGGACAAGCAAAGAAACAAGAGACAGACAGACATAGGAGAGAGAGAGAGACAGAGAGAGATAGGGGTATGGGGATGTGTGTGTGTGTGGGGGGGGGGGTCATCGAAGGAAAGAAGAAGAGGGGGGTAGCCTACGTGCGTTTGGAGAGAAGACGGACTTGGGAGACTGGAGATCGATGGAGTTGTTGAGGAGGCCAGATAGAAGTGGATCGATGAAGGAAGGGAGGTAAGAGGAAGGCCCGGTGACACACTTTCTTGCCTGCCTTGGGCTTCCCCCTCCCCCCCCCCCCCTCCTACCTCCTCCCTCCTTCCACCTCTACACCGCATCCAGCACCCCGCACCGCACACAGCACACACACACACACACACTTTTCCCCGGTGTCGCAGCCTATTTTGTTACTCCCCCCCCCCCCCCACCACCACCCCCATCCCCACCCCCTCCCCCCCTCAGTTTTGTTTGTTGTTGTTTTGATTGGTTATGGGTTTTGTTGTTGTTGTTTTTGGGGGGGAGGTTATTTATTTATCTGTTTGTTTATTTATTTATTTATTCATTTATCTATTTATTTATTTATTTATTTATTTGTTTGCTTTTTTTTGTTTGTTTGTTTGTTTTATTCACCTATTCATTTATCTATTTATCTATCTATTTATTCATTCATTTATTTGTTGATGTTCTTGTTCTTGTTTTTTGTCTTGCTAGCCCAGATTAACCCAAGGGTCTTTTGTGTACAGACTAGCCTGGAATAAAAACCGCCGGGGGTAATAATTATTTGGTCAGTCAGAACTGACCCCCCCTCCACCTTCCTTTGGTTGGATTTTAACACACACACACACACACACACACACACACACACACACACACACACACACACACACACACACAAATGGATATGGGGGTCATACTAGGCGAGTTTCAAATGATCCTCGGGGTGGGTGTGGGGGGCGGGGGGGGGATTAAATTGATCCCAGGTAGAATTGATCCCCTTCCCTATCTTCTAGTTGACATCAGTTTCTGATGTGTCTAGCCACAGAATGACCCCCAGGGGTAAAATCTAGGGAGGGGGGAAGAATGAGGCTGTTACACCGGTCATCCTTCCGCCTCTGCCTCGCCTTACTGCGACTTGGATCCATTCAGCAAAAAATGAGCTCCAGTGAGCCCAGAGCTTCATATACGTATATCCGAGTAGTGCACGAGCATTGCCTTATTGTGTGTGTGTGTGTATGCGCGCGCGCGCGCGCGCGGGTGCACGCGCGCGTGCGTGTGTGTGTCAGTCGGGATCAGAATCAGAATCAGATTTTATTTGACCTCAAATCCCATCAGGTTTACAAGTCACAAAGGGAATGAAAATGATATTCTCGTCTGTGTGTGTGTGTGTGTGTGTGTGTGTGTGTGTGTGTGTGTGCGTGTGTGTGTGTGTGTGTGTGTGTGTGTGTGTGTGTGTGTGTCTGTGTCTGTGTGTCTCTGTGTGTGCGTGCGCGCGCGCGCGCTGTGTGTGTGTGTATGTACATATCATGGCAAAATCATGAACACACGGTCATGTATATATATATATATATATATATATATATATATGCATGCAAGCATGCACACACACACACACACACACACACACACACACACACACACACACACACACACATGCACACACCAACACAAAACAACCAACCAGTCAAGCAAGAAACAAAGAGGAACACAGAGAGACAGACAGACAGACGCAGAGAGAGACAGAGGGAGAGATGGGGGGAGACAGAGAGAGAGAGAGAGAGAGAGAGAGAGAGAGAGAGAGAGAGAACAATAAATGACCATAGCTACGATATGATGAACAAAGCTTATTGCCCTGTCAGGCGTGACTGTAAGTTCCAAAGGACAACTTATGTTTGCGGACACCTACCAAAACCTTCAGTCCAGATCTACCTTCTTCTTTTCTTTTTTTCTTTTTTTTTTAATTCCATGTTTAAAGTTTAAAACAGGACAGGATTAAATCAACACGTTTCTGTGGCTATCGTTGTTGTTCTTCTTCTTCTGCTTCGTTCGTGGGTTGCAACTCCCACGTTCACTCGTTCGTACACGAGTTGGATTTTACGTGAATGACCGGTTTTACCCCCGCCATGTAAGCAGCCATATTCCGTTTTCGAGGGGCGTGGCTATTGTGAAAGTTGTTTTTTTTTTTTTCATGTGTACTTTGTTGACGGCAACCGGGAGTGTCGAAACCCACTGGCTCTTTGTGAACTATTTAACTGTCCGTGTCTGACATTCAGTGGTTGATGGTGATGGCTATTTACAAACCAACGTACGCTACTCCAGGTTATAGAAGCCTTTAAAAAAAAAAAAAAAAAAAAAAAAAAACCTTTGACCGCCGTTGTAATATTGTATTTCAGCACCACAGCAGGTAAACTGCAGGTGTCACTGAAATGCGATCAGATCAGGAGTGGGTTGCATAAGCGAACCCAGCAGTGTTAAGTTTGCTTATCGTTAAGAATGTTCCCAGCTCCACGGTAAATTACTCATACTTAGGAACATTCTTAACTCTAAGCAAACTTAGCGCCGCAAAGATCGCCTCATGCGACCTGGCCCAGGGTCGGTTATCCACGAATTTGCTGCTCTTAGTTTTCGAAAGTAGGATATGTGCTATTTCGTACCGGTCACACTGGAATCCCCAGCTAATCGTAGACACCACATTTTCTGTGCTACTGGAGCCAGGGAGTTTTGCACTCTATACTGACTGGACGTGAAGAGAATTAACTGTTGTCACCAGTCTCTGCGGGGAGCCTTTCGTCCCGATTCGCCTATCACTAAAAATAATTTTAAATGACGATCCCGAATCGCCTGTTCCCACTTTGTCTTTGTATTCAGTTGGTCTGTGTGTGTGTGTGTGTGTGTGTGTGTGTGTGTGTGTGTGTGTGTGTATCTGTGTGTGTGTGTGTGTGTGTGCTCATGCACTCGCATGTGTGTGTGTGTGTGTGTGTGTGTGTGTGTGTGTGTGTGTTAACAAACAAAAAAGCACGCTTGTTTTTTTTAATTTGTGGGGCGGGGGTGCGGGTGTTTGTGTGAGTGTTTTATAAAACAAACAAAGAAGCACACTTGTTTTTTTTTAATTTGTTGGGGTGGGGCGGGGGAAGGGGGGCGGGTGTTTGTGTGGGTGTTTTATAAAACAAACAAAAAAGCACACTTGTTTTTACATTGGTGTGTCTGTGTGTCTGTGTCTGTGTGTCAAACTCTCAAGAGGCCATTGAGTATGTTGGCGAAACGGGGAAAAAA
>NC_134893.1:25950641-25973141 GCF_041734735.1 Babylonia areolata | reverse complement strand
AACGATAAGAGTTTTGACACCTGTTGAGGGTCCGTTCTGGTTATCAGACAGACAGGCAGGCAGGCAGGTTCGGAGTTCAGTGGATGTACATTTATGTACAATAACAATATAGCCGATTTTTTTGATGTTGTTGTTGTTGTAAGGAAAGGATAGCGTATGAACTAAGTTTTCGCTTTGTCTAGCTCTGTGTGTGTGTGTGTGTGTGTGTCTGTCTGTCTGTCTGTCGGTCAGTCGGTCGGTTGATCGCTCTCTCTCTCTCTCTCTCTCTCTCTCTCTCTCTCTATATATATATATATATATATATATATATATATATATATATATATATATGTATGTATATATATAATATATACATCTGAAGCTATCTTTCTATCTATATATCTGTTTATCTTTCTGTCAGTCTGTCTCTCTTCCTTTCTTCATCTCCTTTCTTTTTTACTGTGTACAACGTGATTTAACAAAACATTATATTAAAAGAAATATTAATAAAAAAAAAAGGAAAATGCCACGGACAGAGAATTATTTGCGAGACTGGAACTTTTGTGACGAGAGGAAAGAATATTGTCAACCACATGACATCCGTAGTCATAGCCAGCGTGTGGGAGGGGGTGATGGCAGGGCAGGAAGAGATATATGTAGAGATAGATAGATAGATAGATATTCAGTTCTTTTTTTGTGTATGTGGTTATGACAAAGAACCAAGGAAAAAGAACGGTTTTCGTCCCAAATATGCCAATCACAATACCGGACATCGGATGGATTATTTGATAATTATCAGATTATCAGATAATTGACGAATAACCACCGAAAAGAACGGTTTTGTCTCAGCCACAATATTGGACACTGAGCAGTCAAAGACATAACAGTTCCCTTGTTTTCACACCATTATTTGCCTCGTCGTTATCGCGGTTGTCAGGAGACTTGTCACTAACAAGCAGTCAAGGAAGTTTGTCTTAGTTCTCCTTTCATTTTCGTGGGCACGTACATTCCACTCATAAGAACGTGCTGATCACGACCTGTATTTGCCCTTTATGTAAACCTTTGTGTCAAAGTGCCAAGGAGGATGAATTGCACTTTGTACTTTGTTTGAGTCCTGTGTTTCACGATTTCAGAATTCAGCTACTACCTTTAAAGTATCTTAGACATCCCTCCCTGTTCATACTCGCAATGTTAAAAGTCATCCGTCAAGAAATACGTTGATAAGTCATTTACAATCTACCTGTATAAAGCTTTCAAAATTAGAAATATAAAATGCAGCTGACTATTTTGTTCCTTTGAAACTACTCCTATGTAAATTAGAAATACAAAATTGATTTTGATCATGGGTAGGCCTATATTCTTATTTCAGATCACGTCTATGTCATTTGATATACCTCTGAAATATGTGTTTTCACCAGCTCTTCGTGAAGGGCCATGGCCTTTACTGAATAAAACAACCGTATCCGTGTCCGTGTCCATTCGCAAGAAGGTCTGCAACTTGTACAGTGGTAATGTTTCACTGTTTTCATGTCATTCCTATCCTCATTCAGAAGAAAGCGTTTGTAACTGGCGCAGTCGGGAAAGTGTGTGTGTGTGTGTGTGTGTGTGTGTGTGTGTGTGTGTGCGTGTGTGTGTGTGTGTGTGTGTGCGTGCGCGTGTGTGGAGGAATTTTTGTTTAATGTCCCGTCACACATATCGGTGATTGAAGACATTTTGTTAAAGTATTTATGAATACATCTGAGTATTATCGGTTAGAAGGGGTGGGAGATGTGATGAATGGAGGGTTGGGGGAAACTGGGCAAATGAGGGCAAAAATGTGGGTGAAATTTGGAAGACAAACAAAACAACAACAACAAAAAAAGAAAGAAAACCTCTAAATACAGTTACAGGAAATTACTTAAAGGACTTCGTAAGAGAGAAGTCGTTAAACTGACAAGCGAAACAACTGATAATGAATGCAAAAAGTCAAAAACATCAACGTTCTCAGTCACTTGTGAAGACACACTTTCGTGTACAAAAGGCTTCATCAAGCTACAGTGAAAAATTATATGCTCAATTGTCAGGTTACTAAAGCATATACACTTGACATTAGAACAATACTTGGTCCGTAATGAATTTGCGCGCGCGCGTGTGTGTGTGTGTGTGTGTGTGTGTGCGTGCGTGCGTGCATGCGTGTGTGTGTGTCTCCGTGTGTGTGTGTGTGTGTGCGTGCGTGCGTGCGTGTGTGTGTGCACGCGCGCGCGTGTATATATATATATATATATATATGTATATACATATATTTGTAATTTAAATGACCGTGTGTTCATGATTTTGCTATGATATGTACATACACACACACACGCACGCACACACAGACACACGCACACACACACAGACACACAGAGTCTCACACACACACACACACACACACACACACACACACACACACACACACACACACACAAGAGAATATTATTTTCATTCCCTTTGTGGCTTATAAACCTCTGTGTGTGTGTGTGTGTGTGTGTGTGTGTGTGTGTGTGTGTGTGTGCATTGTAACTAGCGCAGTCGGAAACGTGTCAGTTTTCCTGCACAATTACAGTCACTCCAGCTATGAGGTTGGTAACTGACATAATCGGGAAATATTTCCTCGCCCTGAAATTCGGTTTTGATTTCTTCGTCATGAGATTGTCATAATCAGAAATTAATCAACAATGAGGCCAGGAGGTCAAACTCTCTCCATAAACAAGGTACACAACTTCAAGTCAATGCTGCTCACGCTACCGATTCAGCTAGCACACGGGTAAATAAGTACCTTTTACTTACCTGTGTGCTAGCTGAGTCGGTAGCGTAAGCAGCATTGACTTGAAATTGTGTTCCTTGCTTTTGGAGAGAGTTACCACTCTTTACTATTATCATAATCAGAACTATTTCCTTTGTCCTTACATACGGTTTTCTTGTTGTTGTCGTTGTTGTTTTCATTATAAGTCTAGAGATTTGCAAGAAGGAACTCGTGCCATAAGGTAATATTGCCATCTTTCATATTAAGTTTTTCGCATTCGTTATCACTCTTTTCAAAGAGAGTTTGTCATTGGCATGGTCAAGAAACATTCCTTTGTTTTGGCGTGCGTTTTACTCCTCACTTTAATCGTAAGAAAGTTCCAACTGTTACAGTCAGGAGAATATGGAGAATATTATTGATAACGTCTCTTCGTTTTCACTTGATGATCCTTGTCATTTCCTTTACAAGGAAGTTACTTCCCTGCACAATCGGGATATACACCCTTGTTTTCATACACGTACTTGTTATTGTTTCATTCACATGAAGGTTTGCAACTGACGCTGGCAGAAAATGATTAATTTTTCATGTTTTTGTATATTTTTCTTTTTGTAATTTCTTATTTACAAAAAGGTTTGTAACTGATACAATCAAAAAATCATTTCCTTGTCGGTTTATTTAACAAGTATTAATTTTGTCGAAACTATATGTGTGTGTATTTATAATATTAAAAGAAATATCTTCTTTATGTCCTTTTTTTTTTTCTTTGTCACTCCATTCACAGAGTTAAAAACAGGCGTTTTCGCGCCATATTTTTCTTTTCTTTTCTATATCCTGTTGTTTTTCTTTCGTTTAATACGGCTCATTACACAAGGTTTGTAAGTCTATGTACCGCTTTCAGTCTCAGTTTTCCCCCTCCACTTTCTCCGTTCCTCCTCCCCTCTTCACACGTGCACGCAAACACTGATCTCGTGAGTCGTGAAGATGACATAACATGGCGGGTTCTGTCTGTCTGTCACTCTGTTACTGTGTCTATCTGTCTCCGTGCCTCTCTGTTCAGTTTCTTTTTTCTGCCTGCCCATGCATGTCTCTCCATGTGTGTGTGTAGATATTTGTATTTCTCTTTTTTTGTCACAACAGATTTATCTGTGTGAAATTTGGGCTGCTCTCCCCTGGGAGATAGACAGACAGATAGATAGATAGATAGAGATAGATATTGGAAGTAGTTATTACCAGGTACGCTTCTTCATCTTCTTCTCATCATTGATATGTAAAAACCAAGTGAGTTGTGCGCTCTTTTACCTTATTATGCATGCTCTCTCGTACCAAAAATTTTTCTCTTTTATTTTTCCTTCTTCTTGCAGTCCGGCAGTCTATCTCTCTCTCTCTCTCTGTGTGACCTGGTCTGTCTGTGTATCTGACGGTCCTGAAACCATATCTGTCGTAATGAGTCTGGCTAGCAGTAAACATTGAACCAGTGAACATGTTTCTGGGTCCCTTGATCTGCACGCTGTATGTTGTGTTTATATGCATGTAGGGGTGGGTGGGAGATAGACTCAAGAAGCGCTACGAATCATGCCCGGAACCAGCTAGTCGTGTGTGCGCCCTTCCATTGGCGTTTTTTGGAGCCAGGCCTACTGTACTTGTATACCTGTAGTTTCTTTCTTTTGGGGGGATGTGGGGGGGGGGGGCGGAGAAAAGGGGGTATGTTTCTTTGTAATACTTTGTCTGTCTGTCTCTGTCCCTAATGTCTCTCTGATCTATCTGCGCTCTCTCTCTCTCTCTCTCTCTCTCTCTCTCCGTCTCTCTGTTTCTCTGTCTGTCTGTCTGTCTGTCTGTCTGTCTCTCTCTCTCTCTCTCTCTCTCTCTCTGTCTCTATTTATCCTCTCCTCTCTTTTTCTCTTTCTCCTGTCTTTTCTCTCACGTTTTTTTTTTCTTTTTCTTTTTGTTTTTTAGTTAATTCTATCATCTCTTTTTCTCTTTTCTGTGTGTGTGTGTGAGAGAGAGAGAGAGAGAGAGAGAGAGACACACACACACACACACACACACACACACACACACACACACACACAACGTGCCTGCCCCTGGCAACGTTCCATGCACGAAGAAGAGAGATAGTCTACCTGGCTGATGTAATCACTTCACGTTACTGCTGCCCTCAAGTTTGGCGGGTTGCCGAAACTCACATCACGCCTTCCACATAGACAGAGAAAGAGAAAAATGGAGAGGGAAGGGGAGAGGGGAGAAAACGTGAAATCCGGAGAGACAGACAGACGGACAGAAAGATGGACGGGCAGGCAGACAGAGAGAGGGGGGAGGAGAGGGAGAAAGAGATCAGGGGGGGGAGAGTAAGAGAGAGAAAGAGACACAGAGAGAGAGACTCAGAGAGACATACATACGTAGAGAGAGAGACTCAGAGAGGCATACAGAGAGAGAGAGAGAGAGAGAGGCATACATACAAAGAGAGAGAGAGGGGAGAGACTCGGAGAGGCATACAGAGAGAGAGAGAGAGAGAGAGAACGAAACGAAACGAAACGAAACGAATTATTATTTCAGGGGGGTAGTGGAGTAAGCACAGCTGTTTTTTTTACATCCAGCCCTCAAAGAGAGACAGACAGACAGACACAGAGAGAGGCTCAGAGAGACAGATATACAGAGAGAAAGAGGCTCAGAGAGACAGACATACAGAGAGAAAGAGGCTCAGAGAGACAGACATACAGAGAGAAAGAGGCTCAGAGAGACAGACACACAGAGAGAAAGAGGCTCAGAGAGACAGACACACAGAGAGAAAGAGGCTCAGAGAGACAGACAGACAGAGAGAAAGAGGCTCGGAGAGACAGACATACACAGAGAGAGACAGACATACAGAGAGACAGGCTCAGAGAGACAGACATACAGAGAGAAAGAGGCTCAGAGAGACAGACATACAGAGAGAAAGAGGCTCAGAGAGACAGACATACACAGAGAGAGACAGACATACAGAGAGACAGGCTCAGAGAGACAGACATACAGAGAGAAAGAGGCTCAGAGAGACAGACACACAGAGAGAAAGAGGCTCAGAGAGACAGACATACAGAGAGAAAGAGGCTCAGAGAGACAGACATACAGAGAGAAAGAGGCTCAGAGAGACAGACATACAGAGAGAGAGACAGACATATATAGAGAGAGAGGCTCAGAGAGACAGACATACAGAGAAAGAGGCTCAGAGAGACAGACATACAGAGAGAAAGAGGCTCAGAGAGACAGACATACACAGAGAGAGACAGACAGACAGACAGAAAGGCTCAGAGAGACAGACAGACAGAGAGAAAGAGGCTCAAAAAGACAGACATACAGAGAGAGAGAGAGACATACAGAGAGACAGGCTCAGAGAAACAGACATACAGAGAGAGAGAGGCTCAGCGAGACAGATGCCAAAATGGTATTGTAATGAAATTGTTACTGCTGCTGCTGCTTTTACTGCTCCTACAACTAACGCCATCATTGCATTATCACTGCCTCTCCACTACCACTTCTGTTGCTGCTTCTACAACCAACGCCACCATTGCATCATCACTGCATCTCCACTACCACTGCTGTTGCTGCTTCTACAACTAACGCCACCATTGCATTATCACTGCCTCTCCACTACCACTGCTGTTGCTGCTTCTACAACTAACGCCATCATTGCATCATCCATCACTGGATCTTCACTACCACTGCTGTTGCTGCTTCTACAACTAACGCCATCATTGCATTATCACTGCATCTTCACTACCACTGCTGTTGCTGCTTCTACAACTAACGCCATCATTGCATCATCACTGCCTCTTCACTACCACTTCTGTTGCTGCTCCTACAACTAACGCCATCGTTGCATCATCACTGCCTCTCCACTACCACTTCTGTTGCTGCTTCTACAACCAACGCCACCATTGCATCATCCATCACTGCATCTTCACTACCACTGCTGTTGCTGCTTCTACAACTAAAGCCATCATTGCATCATCCGTCACTGCCTCTCCACTACCACTGCTGTTGCTGCTTCTACAACTAACGCCATCATTGCATCATCCATCACTGCCTCTCCACTACCACTGCTGTTGCTGCTTCTACAACCAACGCCACCATTGCATCATCCATCACTGCATCTTCACTACCACTTCTGTTGCTGCTTCTACAACCAACGCCACCATTGCATCATCCATCACTGCACCTTCACTACCACTGCTGTTGCTGCTTCTACAACCAACGCCACCATTGCATCATCCATCACTGCATCTTCACTACCACTGCTGTTGCTGCTTCTACAACTAACGTCATCATTGCATCATCACTGCCTCTTCACTACCACTTCTGTTGCTGCTTCTACAACTAACGCCATCATTGCATCATCACTGGATCATCACTACCACTTCTGTTGCTGCTTCTACAACTAACGCCATCATTGCATCATCCATCACTGCCTCTCCACTACCACTGCTGTTGCTGCTTCTACAACCAACGCCACCATTGCATCATCCATCACTGCATCTTCACTACCACTGCTGTTGCTGCTTCTACAACTAACGTCATCATTGCATCATCACTGCCTCTCCACTACCACTTCTGTTGCTGCTTCTACAACTAAAGCCGTCATTGCATTATCACTGCCTCTTCACTACCACTTCTGTTGCTGCTTCTACAACTAACGCCATCATTGCATCATCCATCACTGCCTCTCCACTACCACTTCTGTTGCTGCTTCTACAACTAACGCCATCATTGCATCATCACTGCATCTTCACTACCACTGCTGTTGCTGCTTCTACAACTAACGCCACCATTGCATCATCACTGCATCTCAGTTCACTACCACTGCTGTTGCTGCTTCTACAACTAACGCCATCATTGCATCATCCATCACTGCCTCTCCACTACCACTGCTGTTGCTGCTTCTACAACTAACGCCATCATTGCATTATCACTGCATCTTCACTACCACTGCTGATGCTTCCACAACTAACGCCACCATTCCATCATCACTGCCTCTCCACTACCACTGCTGTTGCTGCTTCTACAACTAACGCCATCATTGCATTATCACTGCATCTTCACTACCACAGCTGTTGCTGCTTCTACAACTAACGCCATCATTGCATCATCACTGCATCTCCACTACCACTGCTGTTGCTGCTTCTACAACTAACGCCATCATTGCATCATCACTGGATCATCACTACCACTTCTGTTGCTGCTTCTACAACTAACGCCATCATTGCATCATCCATCACTGCCTCTCCACTACCACTGCTGTTGCTGCTTCTACAACTAAAGCCATCATTGCATCATCACTGCCTCTCCACTACCACTGCTGTTGTGCTGCTGCTGTACGTGCAGCTACTGATGCATAAGCTGCCTACCATCACTACTACAGCTGCTACTATTAATAATACAACCGCTACCTCTATCCCCCCCCCCTTCCCCCAACACCACATTCGTATGATTATATCCCATTCGCACAACTACCACTGTTTTGGATTTGTTGGCTTCTGTTTCACTTCTGCAACTATTGCCACTGCTTACGCTCCTACAGCAAATGCTACTACTGCTACTGCTGAGGCTGCTACAACTACTACTACTGCTACTGCTGAGGCTGCTACAACTACTACTACTGCTGAGGCTGCTACAACTACTACTATTAATGTCACTGCCGCCACTAATACTTCTGCTTCACAAGTGCAACCACTTCTATTGTTTATGCTGCTGCAACAGCTACTACTATTGCTACTGCTACTGCTGAGGCTGCTACTACTACTGCTACTAATGTCGCTACCGCTGCTGCTGCTGCTGCTGCTGCTACTACCACAACTACCACTACTACTATTACTCCTGTTGCTCCTCCTGCTTCAGCTTCAACTGCAGTAACGACCACTATTCTTAGTCTGTCTAACGTCTGCTTAACGTGGGCCGGTGACTGTGTGTTGCGGGAAGTGACGGGCCTAAATCACCTGTCATCAGACAGCAGGTGTGATGGAAATCGAAGGGGACTGAGTGTTTGCTCACCTACCTGGCGCACTCACCTGCATGCCAGGCATCGCTGGCATGCTTTCAGTAACAGTCTGGCAGCAGTCTGCACTCTTGCTGATTTCCCTTTGTTCTGGAATGCCGAGTTTTTTGTTGTTGGGTTGTTGTTTTTTTCCAAAATCCGAACATTCATGCACGTTCAGCCCAGACGGAGACACACAGACTCTCATACATTTTCGCATACACGCACGCACTTGCTCTCGATCGGACGCATGCGCGCGTGCACATAGGCACAGCCATGGTGCGCGCATCACACAGATAGATAGATAGATAGATAGATAGATAGATAGATAGATAGATAGATTACAAGTCGCATTTCACGAGAACAATGATCATGTAGATTTAAATCAAATTGTTCCAGACGAATCGTATGCATTCCTTCACTGTCTCGGTCTCGGTTAATGTCGTTGTCTATGTGTATCTCTCTCTACCTCTCTATCTCTTTCTTTCTCCTTCTTTGTCTTCTTTCTCTTCTTCTCTCGCCCATTCTCTCTCTCCCTCTCTCTCTCTCTCCCTCTCTCTCCTCTCTCTCTCTACCTATCTCTGTCTCACTCTACCTCTCTCTCTCCTCTCTCTCTACCTATCTCTCTGTCTCACTCTACCTCTCTCTCTCCCTCTCTCTCTCTCTCTCCCTCTCTCTCTCTCTCTCTCTCTCCCTCTCTCTCTCTCTCTCTCTCCTCTCTCTCTACCTATCTCTCTGTCTCACTCTACCTCTCTCTCTCCCTCTCTCTCCTCTCTCTCTCTCCCTCTCTCTTTAGCTCTCGCATGCTTCATTGTTATTGGCTTGTTTGTAGTTCGCGCGATTGCCCCTCGCTCTTCGGGTATGTTTGAAAGGCAAGGCTCGTTTTCATGACATCGGATGATTAGTATACCGTTGTCAGTCAGCGCGCTGCTGGTGTCTACAAAACAACACAAGGAGCACACGATGCAGACCTTTTTTCCCAAAAACCACAACAGCCTGCACCCCCACCCACACCCCTTAACACCCTCCCCACCCCCCACTCACCCCCACCTCCCGCAGCCCACCCCCCCACTCACCCACCTATGCATCAGTGACTATACGCTCTGGGTGGTATGGTGTGGTATGGTATGGAGTGGCAATGGTCTGGCCATGCCTGTGAGAGACATGCAGAATGTGAATCGCTACGTTATAATGCGGGGGGGTGGGGGGTAGGGTGGAACGGGGGGGGGGGGGGGGCACAACACTACACTACAGAGAGCGCGTAAATCGGCCCCTATCTCCTCCTTCTCTGCCCCCACCCCACCCCACCCCCACCCCCTTCCCCCCTCTCCCTCAATGATGTTTCTATCTGTCTCGGGGCGTCCCTGCTTATCCCGTGACCCCGGCAAAGGCCGGACCCTGGTTGTCGAGGGCTTGAGATGCGTGCTCATAGGGGTTAAGTGCTCCTCCACGACTGGCTGTGTCAGTTTATTATTCTCCCCCCATCCCCTCACCCCCTCACCCCCCCCCGCCCCCCCTCGCCTTTGCTGATGCCAATGGGGCTTGGGAGGCTCAGGGAGGTGTGGGGTGTGGGAGGAAGGGGGGGTTTGGTGCTGCTGCTGGCTGAAGTTGATGGTTGTTGGGTCTGTAACTGTCGGTGCTGTTGCTCTTGCTGTTGCTGCTCCGTCTTTATTAATGGAGCAGGTTATCGCTGAAGCCATGTCTGTTTTGATATAGGTGCTAATGTTCGGTTTATAGGACGATGTGTATTTTAATGTTGTTTCGGCAAAAGAGACAGACAGACGCAGAAATATTTTTTCAGGTAAAAGGGACGGGAGGGGGGAGGGAGGGCAGCATATTTTTAGGAGTACATTGATATAGATATGGTTATCTGCATTCACCGGAGAGCTATGACCACCAGGCCTACTACCCGACTTCTGTTGTGAATGTGGAACGGCTTCATCGGCTTTCATTTTCAATCTTCTCCAGATAATTTCCTGTTGATGTGAGTTTGTACAATGTAAAGATAAACGGTGTAAAAGATTTCCTTCCCCCTACCACCTTCCGCGTCCCCCGTCTCCCCTTTGTTAAGTGGATCTGTAGACTATATTTCTTGCTTGGATGATATTCGTTTACATAGAAACACACATACACACACGTGTGCACGATCGAGTATGCACGCATTCATGGACACGTATTATACCGCTTACAATCCCCATACACAGTCTACATCCACGGCACGTCGTCATCCAATAGAACGCCAGCAATGGGACAAGAGGACAGCCTTTGGGAAAAAAACGAAGTCTGAATCAGATTGCATATTATGTATTATATCGTATCAGTATGTGCCACAGTATCAGTGTCATCATCTTTGTCAGCATCATCATCATCATCATCACCACCACCATTATTAGCTGTCATCACACCTGTGATCAGCACGACAGATGGACACTAAAACATGCTCTGGGGAATACACACACACACACACACACACACACACACACACACACACACACACACACACACACACACACACACACACACACGAACACATTTCAAAATGGCGGATCACATCTTTTGATAAATGTTTGGGTAAATCGTTCAACAAGATATTAAATAGAACAGGGGCAATAACAGAACCTTGGGGTAATCCCATGTGAAGAGTCTTAGGATTCGAGTACGTATTCCCGACCCGTACCTGTATACTTCTTTCACTCAGGAAATCTTTGATATAATCATGGATATGTCCTGAAAAGCCTACAGATTTCAGTTTAAAGAGTAACTTTGCATCAAAAAAGTTGCAAGAACGTTTTTCCTTCTAGCGAGTTGTTGTTTTACATGTGCTGTAATTGTTTGATATTGGCGTTTATAACGTTTCCATTTTCCCTAGCGTTGTCTCTCCCTATTCACCCTCCACATATACACACACTTTTACCCCCACTCCCCTCCCACAACCCCTACCCCCACGGTTTTTTTTGTTTGTTTGTTTGTTTGTTTGTTTGTTTGTTTGTTTTGTTTTGTTTTGTTTTGTTTTGTTTTCCGTCTAATATCACTTCAAGTGGAAAGACGTTAAACTGAAGACAACACACACACACACACACACACACACACACACACACACACACAGAGAGAGAGAGAGAGAGAGAGAGAGAGAGGAGGGGGTCACAACTCCTTTTTCCGCCCAGGTAGTGAAGGAAGCAGAGCGTTCCCAGTGCTGTGTGGCTACAGGTCTGGGTGTTAATGGTGGAGTCAGCTTGCCTGTCACCTGTGCCTTTGACAGCAGCAACAGCTGGCAAGAATTATGGACAATTGTAATATATTGACCAAGTGGGTATTATGACCCCTGTCACATTTGCTGCTATCGTTTGCCTGATACTGGTTGGGCTTTATTCTATGGACCAGATGGGTATAACTATGACCCTTGTCACAGTTGTTGCTATCGTTTGCCTGATACTGGTTGGGCTTTATTCTATGGACCAGATGGGTATAACTATGACCCTTGTCACAGTTGTTGCTATTGTTTGCCTGATACTGGTTGAGTTGATATAGGGATCTGGCCACTCGTTGTGTGCACGATTTTTTACCTGCCATTTCAACCTGTTTAATTAACCTCCTAAGCATAAGATGAAAATACTTATCATTTAGTTGCTACAATTACGTTTTCTGTCTATATTTTCAAACACCTGTTATTTTCTCCTTATTTCGATTTCCAGTCTTCACTGGCAACTGTGAAAAGTCACTGACTTGTGATTTTTTTTCTCCTGAAGAGATTGGGAACAGCACTGGTTTGTAACTGGTGGCTTTGGTCCATAGGTCGTGTGGGGACTGGTTACAGGGTGTTTGCATTGTTCATATGACTGAACGCTGAGTTCGCAGTCAAAATGTTATGAACATACAACATAACGATTTTTTTTCTGTCCATCTTAACGTAATGTTGCACTGGTGGTGTCAGTCCGGTCATTATGATCATAATCACCTCTATCATAATCATCACCCTTATCACCATGACCACCATCGGATTGATACACTCACCCACATTTCCTAAGACGGTAAATCCCGTCGGCCTTATCACGTGAGATGGGTGTCGATGTTCTTACACCCGGGTGTAACTGAATACAGACTGTTGTTGGTATTGCAACTCCGGTCTTTGTCAAGATATTGACTGGTCCGCAGGAGACAGAAGATAGTTATGTTTATATACACTTGTTATTAGCACAATCGTATACCTCTCGACGTGTTTACGAACAGGGTAGAAGTGTTTATTGACTATCTTGTGACATAGATAGATAGGCTGGCAGATAGATAGATAGATACCACCTCTGTTTCTCTTGATTATGTAATGCGCTGGGTAGGTTGTCAGTCTTAGTTGCATTTCAGTTTCGTGCTCATTGTATACATTGTTATGATGATACTCTGTTCAGAGAAAAATATGTCGACGGCGTCCAACCATGTCATCAGAACTTCAAGGTCGATGCCAAACTCTGTTTTCTTTCAATCATTTAACTTCCAGTCCCCCCTGTTGTCACAACAGTTTTGAATAACAGATTTGGTGGTACCAGTTCGTGTTGAGATTTGGTGGTACCAATTCGTGTTGAGCATGAAATATGTTTCCCGAACCGGCTTATTTCAAAAGATGGAAACAAAACAACTATTTTACAAGTCGAAGCTGAAACAATACTCTGAAATGGAGTCAGGACTTGTATCATTATTATCATTATCATTATCATCATAACCATCTGTGTGTGTGTGTGTGTGTGTGTGTGTGTGTGTGTTATGGATATATCTTCTTTTTTTTCTTTTTTTTTCTTTTTCTGGTAATATATCATTTCATTTAGATAATTTCAGTCTTTTTTTTTTATACATAATGACAGGGTTTATTTTGGGGGTTTTCCTTTTTTTTTTTTTTTTTTTTTTTTTTTTGCTATGCTTTTATTGACATGATTTCATTTTTGCTGTGGTTTATTTACATGATTTCAGAGTCTTTTTCTTTCCTTTTTTTTCTTTTTTCCCTCTCTGGTTTTATCTACATAATTTCAATGTCAATTTTTTGCTTTGAATTTATTTACATTATTTCAGAGCCAGTTTCAGAGCGAATTTTTTTTTATGTGGTTTTATTTTGATAACTGCAGGGTGAATTTGTTGGCATGGCTTTATTTACATGGTTTTAGCTTGCAGTTTTTTGTTGTTGTTTTTTGTATGGGTTTATTTACATAGTTTCAGCGTTGTATTGCCGCTCACCACCACCACCCACCTCCCACACCACCTTCCTCATATAGGTGATTTGAATGTGATTTCTAATCTTTTGTACATGCTTCGGCAGACGTCTTGAATTACGATTCTTTTACGGGGGTAGTGGGGGTTGGGGATCTGGTTTTATTAATGTCATTTCAGCGATCTGTGCTGCAGCACCGCCCACCCCCCCTTCCCCCACCTCCCCATTTACCACACCCATACCCACCCACCCACCCACGACCCCTCGCCCCCACCCTCCAACCCCGACACTCATTACACCATCCCTCCTCTCCTTCCCCTCATTCCCCTTTCCTTCTGTTCTACAAAAGATGCCAGGAAAATAGACATTACTCCTCTTGTATGTATTGGCAGACAACACTTTTGCTTTCCTAATGGGATGATAATTAACTGCAATGAGAGAGACAGGGGGAGAGAAGAAGGAAGGAGCGAGAGAGAGAGAGAGAGCGTGTGTGTGTGTGTGTGTGTGTGTGTGTGTGTAAAGAGAGAGAGAAAAAGAGAATGAGAGAGGAACAGAAAGACATGTTGCCATTCCACGAGTTCCACAAGATAGCCATCTGTCTTAAGTACTGCCGTAGCCGACGTTTATCGACTTGCAGAGGTCACAACCCCAAGACAGGTGCCCTCTCGTGGTCAGAGAGACTAATGGAACAATAACGACAGCGTTGGTGTTGGACTTTCTGTGAAGAAGAGGGAAGGGAGTGAGATGGGTGGTGAGTGAGGAGGAAGGCGAACAGATGGTATTCGTCTTCCACCTGCTGAAGAGGATTCGCCATGGGGCCTGACTATATTGTACAATATACTCTCTCTGTTTAGGATAGGGAATGGTGAGACGTAGAATTGGGGTCGTGAGTAATGTGTGTGTGTGTGTGTGTGTGTGTGTGTGTGTGTGTGTGTGTGTGTGTGTGTGTGTGTGTGTGAACTGAGGACTCAGAACTCAACTTATTTGTCGTAAAACCCATCAAAGGAATAATGGACACTAAAACTGAATACAACAAACAGATAAAAACAGTTAATAGTGAGCAATTGCAGGATGTTCCACAAGTTATGGATTGTGAACGTTAAAACTCTTATACAATAGCTGGTTGAAAATAGCTTAGTGGCAACAGAGAACTCGGAGTTTGGAGTATTGTGTTGTCAGTGCCATCTGGCCAATCATTTGGAGATCGGGAATTAACAGTCATGAGGAGACGTGATCTACATTTATCAAGAAAATGCAGTTCATCCTCTCTAACTCTGCTCGTCAAGTTTGTTTCGTAGTCCTATTTTTGTTGTCGAAAGCATCACAATGTCATCTGCATATAACAGATAAGGAATTTGAGTCTTGGTTGTCACGTTAGAACATGGTGTGGTGACATCGTGTGTCATAGTCTCATATGTCATGAATTAAAATATTAAATAGCGTTGGACTTGAAACATTTCATTGAAGTGCTCGCCTTTCAACTGCGGTAGAATTTGTAAACCCATTATTTGAT
This sequence comes from Babylonia areolata, assembly GCF_041734735.1. NCBI lineage: Eukaryota > Metazoa > Mollusca > Gastropoda > Neogastropoda > Buccinidae > Babylonia > Babylonia areolata. Next base: position 25,957,690 of record NC_134893.1, on the reverse strand, counting down.
TTGCCACATACAGTTTGATTTTGGTACATGTATTTTAGTATGTGAAAACGTTTTGTTTTGTTTTTTTATCCCAGTTTTGCTCATTTTCAAGAGGAGTGCACCGTGCCATATCATGGTCGTATGCCTTATTTCGAAACAGCTGTTGTAGAGTCGCCCATTTCGCGTGTGTGTGTGTTTGTGTGTGGGTGGGTGGGTGTGTGTGTGTGTGTCCGTCTGTGTGTGTATGTGTGTGTGTGTATGTGTCAACGTGTGAGTGTGTGTGTGTGTGTGTGTGTCCGTTTGTGTGTGTGTGTGAGCGTGTGTGTGTGTGTTTGTTTTTGTTGTGTGTGGGGTTTTTTTGTGTGTGGTGTGTGGGTGGTGTGTGGTGTGTGGGTGGTGTGTGGTGTGTGGGTGGTGTGTGTGTGTGTGTGTGTGTGTGTGTGCGTGTGTGTGTGTGTGTGTGTGTGCGTGTGCGTGTGCGTGTGAGGACTGATAAGGGAAAGAGGTATGGGATGGGCACGTTTCCTCAGTACTGACATCAGCAAACAAGATCCGCACATCTTTCTAAAGAACTGAGGCAACCCGAAGTTTATCGATCTGCGAGGTCACAACACCCCCTCCTCCCCCCCCCAACGCCCCACCTTTCCACATCCTCCGCACCCCCACTGTGGTCAGCCAGATTAATGGAACAATAACGACTGTGCGTTGGCGCTGGACTTTCAGTGAAGGGGGGGGGGGAGAGAAGGGGGAGACTGGGAGAGGGAACTGAGGGTGGGGGGCAGTGGGGTTGGAGGGGGGGGGCGGACAGTATTCATCCTCCTCCTGCTGTGGAAGGGCCCCCAAGAGACCTGACCATTATTATGCTTTCACTGTTCGTGTAGGGGACGGAGATGTGGAATGTTGTGGGGATTTAGTGTGTGTGTGTGTGTGTGTGTGTGTGTGTGGATTGATGGGGAAAGGAGTATGGGATGGGTACGTTTCTTCAGTCCTGACATCAGCAATCCGTCAGATCTGGGTACACTGACCTCTCTCTCTCTCTCTCTCTCTCTCTCTCTCTCTCTCTCTCTGCCATCTCTGTCTCTCTGTTACTGTGTGTTTGTCTGTCTCTCTGTCTCTGTCCCTCTCTCTCTCTGTCTCTCTCTCTGTAGATCACTGGCGATGTACATTGCTGAAGCCTATAATATTCGAAAGAAGAGTAATTCATGTCAATAGTTTAATTACGTTGATAAAAAAAAAAAAAAAGAAGAAGAAAAGAATGCTTTTGTTTCCATGAAGTTGGAAAATGGATGGTCGAGCGTTAGTTTATTTGACTCCAAGTATGTTTATTTTCAGTTCTATTTTGTTTCATCATTTTCTTCATTATTGTTCATATTGCACCGCCATGTCACTAGAGATGTATAGCTAATATAACATTAAACCTTCCAGTGTTCTCTCTTTCTCTCTCTCTCTCTTCTCTGCTTATGTGTCTTTCTGTCTGTCTCTGTCCACCTTCCTGTTTTCCTCCGTCTGTCTACCTGCCTCTCACTCTCTGTCTCTCTGTCTCCCACAGTAGATAACAACAACACAGCAGAAACCTTTAAAATGTAACTTAGAGTAAATTATACATACATCATCACAGCCATACATGTGCAACACAAAATCGATTAAAGGATATGAATAAAATAGGCATGAAATAGAATACTAAAAGTAGACATGAGACATGAAAAGATTATAATAACAATGCGTATACCTAAATCCCCGACCAAGGCCATTCGTCTGATTCCACCACCATCATACGTGTGTCAAGAGTCCTCAGTCAGGTTCTTTTAGTATCCTTTTGTGGGTACAGATCTTCCGTGACTAGACGTCAATAATGTTAGCGACTGGTAGATAGGAGTCAGCGGGTGCTTCCCTGTCTTCTCTGGGTAACCCGTCGATCCACGTATTGTTCTGATCGAGGGCACGGAAAGAGAATGGTCGGGGTGGTGCTTTCATCTTTGCTGGGTTCGTATGAGGATCAGTTAAGGACACGTTATTGTTCGTTCGTTCTGTTCTGCTGTTTCCTTAATCAGGGGGAAATGAATGTGCGAGGGGGTGCGGGTGGAGAGGGGGGAGGTTGGAGGGGATGGTGATTGAGGGGGGGGGGAGGAGTTACTGAGTGACTGGGAGCAGGTAGGGGAGGGGGTGAGGTGGGGTTACGTACTAACAGTCGTTTGGAGGAATGGTTAGGGATGAAGGGGGGAGGGGGAGTGAATGTTTATGTATGTATGATTATGATGATGAAGATGATGATGATGATGGTAACGGAAACCATATTCACGGTGTTGCTATGATAAAATTTTAACAATCATGTTGATTGATAACGTCAACGATGACGATGGCGAAAGCACAAAACTTCAAAGAATTATCTGAGGTCACCCCCAACGGGCAACCCGAAGCCACAACCCCAGCCATACACCTGCCTAAACTGCAGCGGAGACTTGTGGGGAAGAAAATCACTCAGATAACTCTAATCCATTCCTTCATTACGACCGACAACTATGGCGAAACACGACAACCGTTACGTGTGCAGCAGGGGTCACACAATGTAACGACACGGTTGTGACGTGCACCGCCAGTTTTCGGGGTCAGTGGGAATAACACTCCTCTACACCCGCACCCCCACCCTGGCCTCCTCCTCGACCCGCCTCCCTCCCCCTCTCTCTCTCTCTCTCTTTCTCTCTGTCTCTCTGTCTCTGTCTCTGTCTGTCTGTCTGTCTCTCTCTCTCTCTCTCTCTCTCTCTCTCTCTCTCTCTCTCTCTCTCTCTTGTCTTCTCTGGCTCCTGTCCAAAGCGGGCGCAACTACTACATTGGGAAAGAGCGTACAGGGGAAGGAAATTTCGTTATGTGCACACTCATAGCTTCCGATGAATTCGTCATGGGTCACCGGGGGATCCTCTTATCCTCTTGCCCATGTCTGGGATGGGTGGCAAGTGTTATGACGGCCCGGCCCGGCACGACTAAGTCAGCTTGACATGGCTCAGAACAGAGTTTCGTAATAATGTCTCCTCCTCCTCCTCCTCTTCCTCCTCCTCATTCCTCCTCCTCCTCTTCTGACCTTCTCCTCCCCCGCCCCTCTGTCCCCTAATTTCCCTTCTCTGAGTGAATTTCGTAATGTCCCAAGCACCCTTCCTCCCTTCTTCTTCTCTCTTTCTTCCCCATCCTCCTTCCTCTGTATTATTCAGGACCTCCTGGGTTTTCCCCCTACTGACTTTAAATGTCGTCTCTCAGGGGATTGGTTAGAGCTTGATCGATGTGTGGGCTTTTTATTTACTTAGGTCTGCATTTATTTTCGATGATTAAAAGTTGTGCACACGTTTGTAACGTTGATGACTTTGTGATATATGTGTTGTCATGTCACAGACATGGTCGTCGTGGTTCGCTTGGACTGTACAGAACAGATGGTTCGATTTGACTCGACATCAATTGATTAGACGTGGTTTAGCTGGATTTGACTTGACTGGATTTGAATTTCATCACTTGGACGAACTGATTTGTTCCGATTCTTAGCTTATTTTACTGGACTCGACTCAAGCTGATGATTTGATCATTGCTATATGACTTGACCTGTCTTGATTTGCATTTGATTTTTTTTTCTCTAATCAATCGACTGGACTAGTTCGACTCGAGTTAATTTGATTTGATTTGATTTTGAATTGACTTGACTGTTTGTTTCGGTTGATTTCACTTCACTCGGCTCAACATGATCTAATTAGACTTGGCTTGACCTGACTTGATTTTTAGAGACATCATTTGACTTGAATTTACTGGCCTTAGCTAGATTTTCTTTCTTTTGATGTCCCTGGACTGTTTCAGTCATGTGTAACCCGCGACGCAATAACGCCTGTAGCTTGCTTACGTTGTAAACACCTCCTGCTGGGGTATTGGTCCTCAACAAGAGACTTCCTCAGTCCCCTCTCCTGTGCTGTAACGACTGCAATCAGCAAAACAAAACAAGACAAGACAAGACAAGGCAAAACAACACCGACACCAGTGCCATGCACAAGCACCACGACAGCAAGTTCTTGGCGTTGGTTATGTTATGGAAAGAAAAAAAAAGCTATGCATATAAAGTTACAAAGTTACAGATGAGCGCCATGCGCTACGCAATACATGCATACAAAGTTACAGATTGGCGTCATGCGCTACGCAATACATGCATACAAAGTTACAGATGGGCGTCAAACGCGCTACGCAATACATGCATACAAAATTACAGATGGGCGTCATGCGCTACGCAATACATGCATACAAAGTTACAGATGGGCGTCAAACGCGCTACGCAATACATGCATACAAAGTTACAGATGGGCGTCAACGCGCTACGCAATACATGCATACAAAGTTACAGATGGGCGTCAACGCGCTACGCAATACATGCATACAAAGTTACAGATGGGCGTCAACGCGCTACGCAATACATGCATACAAAGTTACAGATGGGCGTCATGCGCTACGCAATACATGCATACACAGTTACAGATGGGTGTCAAACCCGGTACGCAATACATGCATACACAGTTACAGATGGGCGTCAAACGCGCTACGCAGTACATGCATACAAAGTTACAGATGGGCGTCATGCGCTACGCAATACATGCATACAAAGTTACAGATGAGTGTCAAACGCGCTACGCAATACATGCATAAACGTTACAGATGGGCGTCAAACACGCTACGCAATACATGCATACACAGTTACAGATGGGCGTCAAACGCGCTACACAATACATGCATACACAGTTACAGATGGGCGTCAGGCGCTACGCAATACATGCATACACACTTACAGATGGGCGTCAAACGCGCTACGCAATACATGCATACAAAGTTACAGATGGATGTCAAACGCGCTACGCAATACATGCATACAAAGTTACAGATGGGTGTCACAATCAAACGCGCTACGCAATACATGCATACAAAGTTACAGATGGGTGTCAAACGCGCTACACAATACATGCATACACAGTTACAGATGGGTGTCAAACGCGCTACACAATACATGCATACACAGTTACAGATGGGCGTCAAACGCGCTACGCAATACATGCATACACAGTTACAGATGGGCGTCAAACGCGCTACACAATACATGCATACACAGTTACAGATGGGCGTCAAACGCGCTACGCAATACATGCATACAAAGTTACAGATGGGCGTCAAACGCGCTACGCAATACATGCATACACAGTTACAGATGGGTGTCAAACGCGCTACGCAATACATGCATACAAAGTTACAGATGGGCGTCAAATGCGCTACACAATACATGCATACAAAGTTACAGATGGGCGTCAAACGCGCTACGCAATACATGCATACAAAGTTACAGATGGGCGTCAAACGCGCTACGCAATACATGCATACACAGTTACAGATGGGTGTCAAACACGCTACGCAATACATGCATAAACGTTACAGATGGGTGTCAAACCCGCTACGCAATACATGCATACACAGTTACAGATGGGTGTCAAACCCGCTACGCAATACATGCATACACAGTTACAGATGGGCGTCAAATGCGCTACACAATACATGCCTACAAAGTTACAGATGGGCGTCAAACGCGCTACACAATACATGCCTACAAAGTTACAGATGGGCGTCAAACGCGCTACACAATACATGCATACAAAGTTACAGAAGGGCGTCAAATGCGCTACACAATACATGCCTACAAAGTTACAGATGGGCGTCAAATGCGCTACGCAATACATGCATACAAAGTTACAGATGGGTGTCAAACGCGCTACGCAATACATGCATAAACGTTACAGATGGGCGTCAAACGCGCTACCCAATACATGCATACAAAGTTACAGATGGGCGTCAAATGCGCTACACAATACATGCATACAAAGTTACAGATGGGCGTCAAATGCGCTACCCAATACATGCATACAAAGTTACAGAAGGGCGTCAAATGCGCTACACAATACATGCATACAAAGTTACAGATGGGCGTCAAATGCGCTACCCAATACATGCATACAAAGTTACAGAAGGGCGTCAAATGCGCTACACAATACATGCATACAAAGTTACAGATGGGCGTCAAATGCGCTACACAATACATGCATACAAAATTACAGATGGGCGTCAAATGCGCTACACAATACACGCATGCAAAGTTACAGATGAGTGTCAAACGCGCTACGCAATACATGCATAAACGTTACAGATGGGTGTCAAACGCGCTGCGCAATACATGCATGCAAAGTTACAGATGGGCGTCAAATGCGCTACGCAATACATGCATACAAAGTTACAGAAGGGCGTCAAATGCGCTACACAATACATGCATACACAGTTACAGATGGGCGTCAAACGCGCTACGCAATACATGCATACACAGTTACAGATGGGCGTCAAACGCGCTACCCAATACATGCATACAAAGTTACAGATGGGCGTCAAATGCGCTACACAATACATGCATACAAAGTTACAGATGGGCGTCAAACGCGCTACGCAATACATGCATAAACGTTACAGATGGGCGTCAAATGCGCTACACAATACATGCATACAAAATTACAGAAGGGCGCTACGCAATACTCTGTCAGTTGGTGGGGAAGGGAGCGAGGTAGTGGCTAATGTCATCGGCGGGGGTGGGGGGTGGGGGGACTGTGCCCCCCCCCCATCCCCCCTCGTCCTTGTTCTTCCCCTTCTTCCCCACACTCACCCTTCCCCCCCCATCTTCCCTCCCTTTCCCCCATTCTCCTTCTCTCTCAAGGACCCTGGCCGTGCTCCAAGGCATAGCGGCTGTTTGGAGCATTGGGGGAGTGTGGAGTGGATGGTGTGGTGTGGTAGTGTGGAGTGTGGTGTGTGGATTGGTGTGGTGTGGTGTGATGGTGTGGAGTGGTGTGGTGTGGAGTGGTGTACTGTGGTTTGTGGAGTGATGTGGTGTGGTGTGGTGTGGTGTGATGTGGTGTGGTGTAGTACAATGTGGTGTGCTCGTGTGGTGTGGTGTGGTGTGTGGTGTAGTGTGGTGTGATGTGGTGTGGTGTGGTGTGGTGTGTGGTGTGGTGTGGTGTGGTGTG
>NC_134893.1:25928141-25948141 GCF_041734735.1 Babylonia areolata | reverse complement strand
CATTTTTGGCTTACCAGCTTGCCGACCAACCAACAAAAACGACAGAAAGAGAAACAAAGAGAGAGAGAGAGAGGAGAGAAGGGGGACAGACACAGATGGCTCAAACATCGGATGAAATCCAGCTAACAGTCATGACGGTTAATGTTTCTTGTCAGATTCGTTTCCCTTATTTTTCAGTCGTTATGAACCGCACCCGATCCCTCCCCCCCACCCCCCCCTCCTCCTCCCACCTCCCACATATTTGTTCCCCGTTCCATCACATTCTACCCCTCCCACCACGAAAGGTGTTCTGTGACCTGATTAGATGACGCACCTACATTAACCCCAAACTGGACACCTAATATGACACCTAATTGGATTGGTTGATGTGACGTGCATTGTCTGTGACCTACATATAACATAATGCTCCGTGATTGAATCTGGTTAATGTGAAACGCCTCCACGATGTGACATTTTGCACTGAACGCAGATAACGAGTCACACCTGTCATGTGACCTATTTAATACTAAGACACGCACTCCCAGTGAAGGGAATAAGACCTAGGAACACCTGCGCTGTGAGCTAGATTTTCCTGAGACACACCGGCTCTGCAACCTTAATAATACATGGGCATTTCTGCCCTTTCTTCAAAACAGTGCCAAGACACACTTGCCCTGTGACCTAAATAAGATATGCTTGACCTCTGACCTCAATAATACAAGACAATCCTGCTATGTGACCTCAGTAGTACTCAGTGTGAACTTAATAATGAGACAGTTCTGTCCAGTGACCTTAATAACACGGTCCTTCCCCGTGGCATAAATAATTCAAAGACAAGCCTGTCCTTGTAACGAAATGGCATCAAGATATGCTTTTCCTGTGACCTAAATAATGCTAGCACACCAGCATGTGACACACATAACACAAAGACACACTTGCCCTGTGACCTAAATAATGCTAACACACCTGCATGTGACCCACATAACACAAAGACACACTTGCCCTGTGACCTAAATAATGCTGACACACCTGCATGTGACCCACATAACACAAAGGCGCACTTGCCCTGTGAACTGTGAACAAAATAGTTCTGATACGCACCTACGCTTGAACCTAATGAGTACATGATATAGTTATTCCCTGTGACGAAATTGATGTGCCGGTGCGCGTATTCCCTCATGTTAATTATGATGACACACGCGTCCTTTTTGACCCAGACAAAAACGCGATTTAACCACATCCTGCCTCAAATAACGGAGATACGCCTACACCTTGAACTTAATCACAAAACTGTGACCCGAATGGACGAGAAGAAAAAAGGAGAGGGGTCTCCATTTTTACCAGAATAATGGGTCTCGAATTCCTGAAGTATAGCCTGTGAGCACGCGCACACACACACACACACACACACACACACACAAAGATATATCAATCAAGTTTCACGTGCACCTGCACTCACTCGTGCAATTTATTACGGTAGCACGTGCATCTTTATGTCTTCCCCTCCCCCCAACACCCATCCTACCACCTCACCCACCCCTCCAATTCCCCTCTCTTCCATCTCTCTCTCTCTCTCTCTCTCTCTCTCTCTCTCACTCTCTCTCTATCTATCTATCTATCTATCTCACACCATCTTTACTTTACGTACTTGGTCCTCTTCGCTCTGGCTGGAGCATGAGGCGCCAAGGAATCTTCTCCAGTCGTTTCAGTCTTGAGCGAGCCAGCTGATATGGCTCCAGGTTTGCCTGCTGTTTTCATCATCTCCTCTTCCAGTCTTTCATGTGCCCAGTGGCCTGCTTCTCTGCTTCTCTTTCTATATTCCCTTACCTGGGGGTGCGGGGGCGTCCATCTGAGGGCAGTGTGGAGAGGATGCCTGATTTTACTCATTCACTGCAAAGGAAGTAGTGGCCCAGCCATCTCCAGCGTCTCTGTTTCACTTCATCCACGATGTTGTTGATGGCTGTGTGCATATGTGCATTTCTTTGTTGGTGACATGCTGTTCTCTGGTGATTTCTGAGGATTCGACGGAGACACCGTCCTTCATTGAAGCCTCTAAGCCGGCTTTCAGTTTTCTTGTTCGTTTTCAGTCTGGCCACTCTGGTCATATGCCATTCTATTTTATTTTATTTACGTATTTACTTTTTATTCTAGCAATTTTTCGATAGATTTTTTTTTTTATAAAGATGGGAAGTCTGTGTTGGGTTAAAATAAAGTAAAGGAAACGAAAGAAAGAGATAGGACTTTTGGAATCTTCTTCCCCCAAACGACATAAGAAGCTGAGAAAGCAGGTTCCAGGCGACAAAGAAGGGTTCTTAAAGAAGAGGGTGGGTGAAGGAAAAGAGTGGACGGAGGGGCGAGATCGGAGGGATGGGGGTGGGGGTTAGTGGGAGCAGATGAAGAAAGGGTGGGAGGGGAGTGCTGACGACAGCCAAGCGCGTGCGGACCCGATGTCTGGTGGCAAGGGAAAGGGGAGGGGTATGTTCGATGTCTGGAATAGCCACCCGGCTCCCTCCCACGCTTGGATTTGTTTCCGCCGTTCTTATTTACTCCCCCGCGTCTCATTGAGTCCATCTCTCTGTCACATCCTGTATTTCTGTCCCAATCTGTGTGTGTGTGTGTGTGTGTGTGTGTGTGTGTGTGTGTGTCACCTGTCAATCCATCTCTTTCATCTCTCTTTTTAATATCCAAGATTTGTATAAGAACCACGATTTAGCAATTACATTAACTTCGTCAAACTGTTAGAGGGAATGTTGTTTGAAAGGTAGATAGATAGTCGCAAGTCTATGGGTTTTGTTTTGTTGTTTTTGTTTTCTAGTTTTGTTGTTGTTTGTCTCCAGAGTTCTATGTCACGATTCTATTCTTTGTATTAGCTTAAGAGAGAAAGTGAAACTGTGATGGGGGTGGAGGAAGGTGGGAAAGGGAGCACAAGGCAGCATTCAAAGTATATAGATAGATAGGTTGATAACAGAATGGATGGAAACAATACGTGCGTGAGTGAATGTGAACACGCACAAACACGCACATATTCGCACGCACGCACGTACACACATACAGACACACGAACGCACGCATGCACTCATGTACACACGCACGCACGCATGCTCGAACACACACACACACACACACACACACACACACAGCTTACAAGCAAACCAGCTCTCAAACATGACAGCATACACAATCATACACATTACCTACGTGTGTTCACAGAGAGAGAGAGAGAGTTTACAAGCACACAAGTTCTCAAACATGATAGCATACACAATCCCACACATTACCTACGTGCGTTCACAGACCGCGCGCACACGCAATCATACTCACACGTAGCCCCCGTGTTCTGTGTCCGTGCAGTTGTTGAACGTTTCTGTCTTTGCACTGCAGTTCAAACTTTGTCATCATTCCTGAAACTCTGACATTTCGCTTCTCCCTAACCTTTCGGTTGTGTGTGTGTGTGTGTGTGTGTGTGTGTGTGTCTGTGTGAGGGAGAGAGAGAGAGCGAGAGGACACGTATCGTCGAAACGAATGCTTTAAGTTTTAAATAAAATTATTTTCTGAATTTTTTCAGAAAATAGTTAGTGGATCCTAATGGAGTGTGGTCGGGTCGAGTTCTGTAACGTGTAGGTAAACTTTTTTTTCTGGTGCTATCAAAAAAAAGGACACAGAAACTGATAATGAAACTCGTCAGTAATATCATTTGTGGAACATTTATCACAAATTCCTGCATTTCATTGATGATGATGATATGGATACTTTATAGAACGCAATTCCTTTGTCGGAGACCAAGCCCAAAGCGCTTTGCAAACACGGAGTCATTTGCACAACAGACTGCTTTCCTGGGTAGAGCCGACTGACGGCTGCTTTTGGGCGTTTATCATTCGTTCCTGTGTCTTTCAATCACGTTTCAGGCACGCACTTAAACACACTCAGACAGACATGTAACATTTTACATGTTTGACTGTTATGCTTATTTACCCCGCCATGTATGCAGCCATACTCCATTTTCAGGGATGAGCATGCTGGGTATGTTCTTGTTTCCATAGCCCACCGAACGCTGACAAAGAATACAGGATCTTTAACGTGCATATTCAATCTTCTGCGTGCGTTTTCACAAGAAAGGGGTTCAGGCGCTAGCAGGTCTGCACATATGTTGACCAAGGAGATCGGAAAAATCTCCACCCTTTTCCCACCAGGCGCCGGTACCGAGATTCGAACCCAGGACCATCAGATTGAAGGTCTAACGCTTTAACCAATCGGCTATTGCGCCCGTCAATGAAACACGTCAGCAATATTATTTTGTCGGACATTTTGTCACAAATTCTTCAATTTCTGGGTAAAAATAATTGTCAAAACGCTGTTCATCAACAGTCTTGTCGAGCGTCAGTATTAACCACTAGGCCACCGGTCCACCTTTCTCCTAAGGAGAGAGGTGAGTAATGCTAGCGGCGGGCAGGACCCAGCAGGGAAGTGGGGTTGGATGTTCACAGGTCTGTGACAATCGTGTAACCAGTGACCACTGGCGCTGGTCACACCTCGTTTGTTCTCTTACTGAGGCATGGTATTGGCCACACCTGGGATCATGATAGTTCGCCTCTCCTTTCCTTCTTCAGGTGCTGCGGGTTTCTTTCTGCTTTGTTGTGTGTGTGTGTGTGTGTGTGTTAGTCTGTGCATGTGCGCGCGCGCGTGTATGTGTATGTGTGTGTGTGTGCACTGCAGCCCCTGTTGTTTTTCTTGTGTTTGTGTGTTGTGTGCGTGTCCTTTTTTTAGGTATCAGTCTTCAGTCTCTCTCTCTCTCTCTCTCTCTCTCTCTCTCTCTCTCACACACACACACACACACACACACACACACACACACACACACACACAACTCTCAGCAAAAACAAAACACTCAAAAAACAACTCTCGACCTATGTAAAACTGTGAACATTCACACAGGTTCTACATATGCTCACACTGCACATGTACACGCACACACATTCGGACACGCGCGCGCGGGGGGGTGAGGAACGGGAGTGGGGCACTGAAGAACGTATGCATGCACGCACACATAGAGAAAGAGAGGGATGATGGGGCGGTAATGAACGGACTGACTCGGTTAACACAGCATTATTGGATCAAGACTGACATGTGCAGTGGCTGTGGCCCCTTTTTCCAGACAGAATGTAACAGCCAGAGTGTACGGGGAAGTGATCTCCCCTCGACGTGAAGTAATTCAAATTAGTTCCCTTGCGTCCTATGATTTATCTGTGTGTGTGTGTTTGTGTGTGTGTTGTGTGTGTGTGTGGGGGGGGGGGGTATTTGCGTGTGTGTGTAAGTTAAGAGAACTGTGTGTGTGTGTGTGTGTGTGTGTGTGTGTGTGTGTGTGTGTGTGTGTACGTATGAGCACACAAAAGCTTGCACAAGTAGGACATAACCATTTCCTCACACACACACACACACACACACACACACTTGTTCTCGACCCCCAACACTTTACCACCAGCACCCAGCCAGAAACTCGTTTACAGACGGGAATCCAGAGCAATGCACACACACTCACACACGCACACACACACTCACAGACACACACCCCTTACCCCCCCCGCCCCCTCGCATACACACATACACACACACACACACACACACACACACACACACCAGCATCATCATCCTACCCATCCCTGCAGGCCCTGTAGTTACAGAAGACACTCCTTGCCAAGAAAATAAACACCCGTGCTTTTAACGAGACCTCTGCCAGACCAGACCAGACCAGACCAGAGCAGAAGGGAGATAATCTCTTAACTTACCTGTGTACGGAGCATAAGGGCCTTTACTGAAGAAGACCCACATGGTTACTCCCCCTTCCCTGAATCCCCCCCTTTCCCCCCCACCCCCCACCCCCAACCCCCACTCCACCGTACACTCCACCACCACCACCACCACCACCGTGACCCACACGAACACCCTCTCTCTCCCCCATCCCACCACCTTGTTTTCTTTGCATGACTTGCAATTAAGCAGCCTCCTCGGTTTGCCTACCTACCTAGCTGCCTTCTTACCTCCCTAACAACCTTCCTACCCTACCTGTCTGTCGGTCTGTCCGTCTTGTCTGTCTGCCTTAGTGTAGGTCTGTCCGCCTGACCATTGGGGTTGTTTTCCTGTCTTCCACACCGGTGAAACGTTTTTTTATTATTATCCGTGCCTTCCCTTCTTGGCTTTCATCATACGGTGCATAAGGGAAGAATTGTTGAGACCCGCTTCAACCAGCGGCATTCCTTCTCACGCCCTCACTACTTCTTCTCATTGCTTGCCTCATACACTGCTAATTATTGGTTGCTGAGGTTTGGGGATATGAACGCATGTTTTGTTGTTGTTGTTGTTGTTGGGGGGGGAGGGGGGGCAGTTAGTGTGTGTGTGTGTGTGTGTGTGTGTGTGTGTGTGTGTGTGTGTGTGTGTGACTTAATCCTTTTGTCGTAAAATCCATCAAATGATTTATGAACTTTAAATACTAAAGACAAGAAACGGGAATAAGCAATAAATTGTGAGTGCGTGCACGTGAGTGCAGGATCTTGACAAAGACATAGTTGTGTGTATGTGTGTGTGTGTGTGTGTGTGTGTGTGTGTGTGTGTGTGTGTGTGTGTGTGTGTGTGTGTGTGCGTGTGTGTGTTAATTATTATTATGGCCAGAACGTGGCTTTTGGTGATAGTGTTTGCAAGGTTACGAACTCTGCACCACACTTTACTACACTACAATGCAAAACAATACAATACACTGCAGTAAGTGCACTGCACTACATTGCACTACGATTCGACACGATGTGACATGAAAACCCTTCAACGAAAAAGACACCAGTATACCTACATAGTGACAGCGATAGAAACATGTAGACATTGTGGTAGATTTCAATACGGCCACTTTGCAGATGATGCCTGCTGAGAAACATAGTAACGGACAAAAAAAAAATACCAGCTCTGAAACAGACATCAACAGTACCAGCTTGGTAACAAGGATCACAAACATCTCCATCGTAACAAAACAATGATATGCAAAATATACAGAACCCTGCAGGACAAAATATTGGGCATTTTTTTTAACAGAAACAGAAACGTCGACATAGTAAGAAACTGTGACCAAAAATTGTATTTATTTGGACCTCAGATTTCAGTATAAAAAAAAAGATAAATAAAAAAACAAGAATGAATAAATATGATTATTAAAAAAATACGGAAAATGCACAACAAATACACACGCCCTAACAAACATTACAGAACATCGATCAAGTATGTAAGAACACAACTTCAAACCACTGCTGTTTGGCGCTTGTGTACAGCTTTCGCTCGGGTAAATCACTGTACTTGTGTGCTGTTTAACATTCAACGTTCATGCCTCATTTGCCGTCATGGAAACCGTAAACATCTTACGAGCAAAACGTAGCAACAACCTTTCATCGCAAGTTGTGCAGCACACAACTATCTATGTAATAATAAGCGTCAAAAACTTCACTCAAGTAATAACTCACTCAAGTCATAACCATATGCAGAGTAACAAGCATCAAAACCTTTTCAACACACACAGAATACGTCTAAAAGGTAGGCAGCGTAAACGTAATTAATGCAGATCATAAATTTCGATAAAGTAGTGGCCGTCTATCATCTTCAAGAAGTCACTCTCATTAGAGACATTTACAAAGTAATTGGCATGGGAAAAAAACAGGATGTACTTAACAATTTCAGAGAAACACGCTTCAAAAGGCTTCGGAAAGCGGTGCCTCGCCAGCATTTTCAGGTTAAAAGACATCACAAATATCACTCCATCCTAATGGATATATGATGTTTCAGTCTTATAGTGTGGATATGATTACTGGAGGAATACGATGATAGAATATTTCTTTGATTTCTTTTCGCGGTAACTTAAGCTTTCATCAGAGCAGGAGTTAGCGTTAACTGCATGGAGTAATACAAGAGATATCCTGCCTACCTCTCTATCAGAATGTGTCTGCGTTCCCCCCTCCACCCCTATTTGTGTAGGTACTTCCACGGAAAACTGATCAATGGTGGGGTACAGTGCTGAACCAAGCACATGGCAGTTTTTTGGTGTGTTTTTTTTTTTCTCCAGGGCCTTTTGAATATTTGTATTGAAATACACAATGTGTACCTTGTCTTTCGTTTTAATGATTGATAATAGGCGTTCTTTGTTTATTAGTCAAGGACAAAGAAAGACCGAGCGAGACAAAGCAAAGACAGTGTGTGTGTTAAGCAGACGCCTCTCTGCCCCTACGTTGTTTATGATCCTCTTCCTGTAGCCTTTACCTGTTGTGCGATACCTTACCCATGTTCCGGTGTTCTTACCTGTAGTCTTTGCATGTTGTATAATGCCTCGTTCCAGAGGAGAGGTGTGCCCTCCTTACCCATGTGTCTGTTCTTACCTGTAGTCTTCACTTTGTGATAGCCTGACTAAGCGCGTTGGGTAACGCTGCTGGTCAGGTATCTGCTTTGGCAGATGTAGTGTAGAGTATATGGATTTGTCCGAACGCTGTGACGCATCCTTGAGTAACTTCACTTTGTGTGTGTTGCCCCGTTCTAGAGGGGAGATGTGCCCCTACCCCCACCCCCACCCCATACCCATGTGTCTGATGTTCTTACCTGTCGCCTTTACCTGATGCGTGTTGTCTTCTACCAGAGGGGAGGTGACAGGTGGCCCGTGTACGTTGTTTTGCAGGTTCTCTTACTTTAGCCGAGAGAGTGGACATCTAACTTGAGCAAGACACTCTCCACTATAATCAACTTTTAAGCTGAGCAGTTGCTTCTGTTGCTGTACCTGTTCTTTACCTGTTGTATGTTGTGATGCCTTGTTACAGAGGGTAGGTGATGGTGGCCCGTTTACGTTGTTTTGCAGGTTCTCTAACTTTAGACAAGAGAGTTGGGATGTAACTTGAGCAAGACAGTCTCTACTGTACCTGTTGTTACCTGACCTGTTGTGTGTTGCCTTGTTCCAGAGGGGAGGTGATGGTGGCCCTGGATCTCTCGTCCCTGGAGGTCAACCAGTGTGATCAGGAGGACAGCACCACGCCCACATTGTTCGCCGGCACCCACCGCTGCAGGCAGGAGAGCACCAAGGTGTGTGTGTGTGTGTGTGTGTGTGTGTGTGTGTGTGTGTGTGTGTGTGTGTG
Organism: Babylonia areolata; assembly: GCF_041734735.1. Taxonomy (NCBI): domain Eukaryota; kingdom Metazoa; phylum Mollusca; class Gastropoda; order Neogastropoda; family Buccinidae; genus Babylonia; species Babylonia areolata. Next base: position 25,939,016 of record NC_134893.1, on the reverse strand, counting down.
TGTGTGTGTGTGTGTAAATATATATGTATCTATGTATGTATACATTGTTGGGCCAGCAGCAAAGCGAGAGCTGTGTTATCAATGGTTCCTCCATCGCAAAGGGAAATCATTTACAGCTTAGTCTTTTGTGAAGGGATTTGACCTCAAACCAGATGGCAAAAGTGCACTGGCTCTTAGTGCTGCAGCCTTGGGGGCTAGGTGGCCCTTGGGAGTCGTCCCAAAGCCGACTGTCCTAAAGCCCTCTCGACCGAGAAAGTTGGGATGTAACGTGGGCAAGACACTCTCCACGATAATCAAATTCTAGCCCAGATAGTCGGGGAAGCAGTTGCCTCCTCTGCTGTTAGTCGGGGCAGCAGTTGCCTCCTCTGCTGTTCTGATGGTCATAGTCGCACACGACTCACTATCATACATGTATGTATACATGTAAGTATCTATACTTTTTGCCGACAGTGCCAGCACACGCCGGGCCAGGGGTTACGGTGGGGGAGCTACGAGTGTGTGTGCAAACCGCAGTTCTACTTCCCTGACCGCAACGCCACCAACCGCAGCTTTCAGGGCAGGGACGTGGAATTGGCCTACCTGGACATGGTCAAGAACAGCTCTCTCAACTACACGGAGGTCAGTCAGTCAGTCCTGTGTGTGTAGTGTGTGTGTGTGTGTGTGTGTGTGTGTGTGTGTGTGTGTGTGTGTGTATTCTTTGTGTCTGTCTGTGTCTTTAAGAAGAGGTCAGTCAGTGCCCCTCTGTGTGTATGTGTGTGTGTGTGTGTGTGTGCTTCTGTGTATGTGTGTGTGTTCGTGTGTATGTATTCCTTTTGTCTGTCTGTCTGTGTCTGTGTCTGTGTCTTTAAAAGGAGGTCAATCAGTGCGCCCCTGTTTGTGTATGTGTGCGTGCGCGCGCGCGCCTGTGTGTGTGTATGTGTGGCCGTAGCGTGTATTGGCAACATTTTCGTGTATGTGCGTGTGCAGGACTTCATGTGCTTGCCGTGTCGCAAGGGGTGTGATCGGTGTGAGGGGGACGAGCCGTGCATCGTGGAGTTCCACGTGCTCATCAGGGGGATCCCCCTGGGCATCCAGAGCTTCTGCATGACCATCGCCCTCGTCATCGGCTTCGTCATCATCCGCCTGAGGAAAACCAAGGTCAGGGTCAGGGTGTTGTGTTTTAGTTGGGTTGGTTTGGAGGGGCGGGGGAGGGGTGTGGGTGGGGATGGGGAGGGATTAGGTTTGGGTAGACTGGGGTCTAGTTGGGGTCGGGGGTCCGAGGGGTCTGTGTGTGTGTGTGTGTGTGTGTGTGTGTGTGTGTGTTGTTGTTGTTGTTGTTTTGGATCGGAGAAGAAGATGAAGAAGAAAGGATGAGGGATAAGGGCGGTGGAAAGATAGAGAGAGGGGAAGAGAGGGAGGGCGAGAGAAGAGAGAGGGGGTAGAGAAAGAGAGGGGATGGGTGAGAGAGGGGGTGAAAGACAAAACAGAGGTGATGAAGGGGGGGGGGATTCAAGATTCAAGATTCAAAGACTTCATTACTCAAGGATAAAGATTTTAGCATCGCCCAGTCTTCCAGTCTGTCCTTGTGTCAACAATAACAATAATAACATTAACGACAACGACACAACAATAATAATTTTGTTAACACTGCTACATCTACTGCTACTACTACGAATAATAATCACCATCATCATCAAGAGAGAGAGAGAGAGGACTGTTCGACTGTCTGCCTGTCTGATGATCGGTTGATAATGTTTTGTTTGCTCTCTTTGCGTTTTTTATTTATTTGTTTATTTACCTATTTATTCGTTTATTTATTTATCTATTTATCTGTTTATTCATTCGTTTATTCAATTATTTATTTATTTTTTAATTCATTCATGTATTTAATTGTTTATTCTTTTATTCGCTAATCTATTCATGAATCCATTCGTTTATTCATATGTTTATCTATCTACTTATTTATTTTGTTTAATGTACGTGTGTATTAGATTGTTTAGCATCTGTATACGTGGAGATAGATATGCGTCTGCTTGCCTTCGTATCGTGTGCGAGCGCGCACGCTTTTATGTGCTCATGTGTGTGTGCGTGCGTGTGGGTGCGTGCGTGTGTGTGACTTGTGACCTGTGACCTGTGACGAGTGTCGCCCATGATTTCAGGTGATGAGGTCAAGTGTCTGGGTGTTGCTGGAGATGATCATCCTTGGTGCGCTGCTTATCTATGCCACGGTGAGTCTGGCCTTTATAATGATAAGAATAATGATGATGATGACAATGATAAGAAGAAGAAGAAGAATATCAAGGAAAAGCACCTGTGTTATCCATTTAGAAAATAACAATACTGGGTTTTCCATTAAGATTTCTTCATTCTAACTTTACAGTAGAGTAATGATAATAATGATAATAAAAATGATCATCATCATCATCATCATCATCAAATCACAATATCTCAAGCACCTGGGTTACCCATTCACCCCACACACAAAAAATGCTGGGGTTTCTAGTAAAAAAAAAAAATTCTTCATTCTAAACTTTTTTAAGTAAAATACCAACCATCTTACTTACCACCATGTGTGCAGGTGATCATTCAGTACTTTGAGCCCACAGCCATTAACTGTCTGCTGGTGCCCTGGTTCCGAGAGGTGGGCTTCGCCATGCTGTATGGGACGCTGGTGCTGAAAACGTACAGGTGAGGCAGGGACAGGGACAGGACAGGACAGGACAGGACAGGACAGGACAGGACAGGACAGGACAGGATAGGACAGGATAGGATAGGATAGGATAGGACAGGACAGGACAGGACAGGACAGGACAGGACAGGATAGGACAGGGACAGGACAGGACAGGACAGGAGGAAACAAGACAAGACAACAACACAAGGGGCAAGACAGGGCTGGACAGGACAAAATGCAAGACAACACACGACAGGACAAGACAAGACAATACATGACAGGACAAGACAAGACAATACATGACAGGACAAGACACAAGACGACACATGACAGGACAAGACAAGACACAAGACAATACAGGACAGGACAAGACAAGACAATACATGACAGGGCAAGACAAGATAAAAGAAAACAAGACATGACGACAATATAAGGCGCACGACATGACAAGATACAAGATGATACATGATAGGACAAGACAAGACAATACATGTCAGGGCAAGACAAGACGAGATAAAACAAGTCAAGATAACAACATAGGGGGCAAGACAGGACAGGAAAGGACAGGACAAGATACAAGACAAGACATGACAAGACAAGACAAGACAAAAAAAACAAGGCAAGACAACAACACAATGGGCAAGACAGGACAGGACAAAAGACAAAATACATGAGAGGGCAAGACAAGACAAGGGGAAAGATAACACGACAAGACAGCAACATAAGGGGCAAGACAGAACAAGACAAGACAGGACAAGAGACAAGATCATACATGACAGGACAGGACAAGACAGCAACCCAAGGATCATGACAAGGCAGGACAGGACAGGAAAGGACAGGACAAGAGACAAGATCATACATGACATCACAACACAACACAAGGGGCAAGACAGGACAAGACAGGACAGGACCAGAGGCAAAACAATACAGGACACGACAAGACAATACATGACAGGGCAAGACAATACAATCCATGACAGGGCAAGACAAGACAATACACGACAGGACAGGACTACAGACAAGACAATACATGACAGGACAAGACTAGAGATAATAATAATAATAATAATAATGGTACTTATATAGCGCTAAATCTTGTGCATAAACAAATCAAAGCGCTTTCGCACCAGTCATTCTCACGCAAGCATAACTCTAAAACTGAAAAAAAAAAAAAAAAAAAAAATCTAAAAAGACAAGGAAGAGGCAGGGAAGGGAGGCGATTTTGGGAAGAGGTGGGTTTTAAGGCCAGACTTGAAAGAGCTGAGTGTGGAGACTTGACGAAGCGAAAGAGGAAGTTCATTCCAATTGCAAGGTCCAGAGACAGAGAAAGAACGGTGGCCAACAGTCGAGAGTTTGAATCTGGGTATGTGTAAGTGGAGTGGATCCGAAGCTGATCGTAGTGAGCGAGATGGAGTGTAGAGGTGAAGGCAGCCACAGATAAGACAATACATGACAGGACAAGACAATACAACAACACGAGAGGCAAGACAGGACAGGACAAGAGGAACCAAGACAACACAACAACACAAGAGGCAATACAGCACAGGGCAAGAGACAAGACAATACACGACAGGGCAAGACAGGACAATACACGACATGGCAAGACAGGACAATACATGACAGAGCAAGACAATACAATCCATGACAGGACAGGACTAGAGACAAGACAACACATGACAGGGCAAGACAATACAATCCATGACAGGGCAAGACAAGACAATATATGACAGGGCAAGACAAGACAATCCATGACAGGGCAAGACAATACATGACAGGGCAAAACAATACATGGCAGGGCAAGACAAGACAATACATGACAGGACAGGACTAGAGACAAGACAACACATGACAGGGCAAGACAATACAATCCATGACAGGGCAAGACAAGACAATATATGACAGGGCAAGACAATACAATCCATGACAGGGCAAGACAAGACAATACATGACAGGGCAAAACAATACATGGCAGGGCAAGACAAGACAATACATGACAGGGCAAAACAATACATGGCAGGGCAAGACAAGACAATACATGGCAGGGCAAGACAATACATGGCAGGGCAAGACAAGACAATCGAAAACAAGACAAGACAACAACACAAGGAGCAAGACAAAACAGGACAAGAGACAAGACAATACATGACAGGACAAGACAAGACAAACGAAAACAAGACAAGACAAGACAACAACACAAGGAGCAAGACAAAACAGGACAAGAGACAAGACAATACATGGCAGGGCAAGACAAGACAATCGAAAACAAGACAAGACAACAACACAAGGAGCAAGACAAAACAGGACAAGAGACAAGACAATACATGACAGGGCAAGACAAGACAAACGAATACAAGACAAGACAAGACAACAACACAAGGAGCAAGACAAAACAGGACAAGAGACAAGACAATACATGACAGGACAAGACAAGACAAGACAAACGAAAACAAGACAACACAAGACAGCAACACAAGGGGCCAGTCAGGACAGGATAATAGACAAGATAACACATGACAAGACAACACAAGACAAAACAAGTCAAGACAAAACAACAAGGCAAGAAGCATAACAGGCCAAAGACAAAGAGACAAGACAATACAGGACAGGATAAGGCAAGACAAAACAAGTCAAGACAATACAACAAGACAAGAAGGCATGACAGACCGAGACAAAGAGACAAGACAATACAGGACAGAGATAGACATTACAAGACAAGACAAAACAATTTCTTTATTTAAATGGGTAATAAACAAAACAAATTCTTTATGTGAAAAGGGAAATAGGCAAGGAACATGTTGTTTTTTTGCATCCAACCATCGCACCGAAAGAGTGATTAAAGCGAAAAAAGCACAGTATAAACAAAAGGGAGATGGTGTGGCAACAGACACGGAAGGCACATCTTGTTGTTGTTTTGCTTTTTACATCCAACCCTTGCCCTAAAAAAGGACGAAGCAAAATAGACAAACTGTAAACAAGAGAGATAACGATAACGATGTTTTATTCAGATTAAGGCCAAAGCCCCTTACTGAAGGGGGTCATACAAGAAAATAAATAAAGGAAAATGACTTGACACGATAAACCAACATCACAAATCAACCAAAAGTAGCTAATACAATACTCAACAACATTCACAAAATAACAATTCGAAGTCTCTTCAATGCCTCATATAAATACATGGCCAAGTTTTGTTGGGTAAGCTCATGTTTTGACGACATGAGCAGATTAAATTTAAAAGCACAGGGATCTTTATAATATTTAGGTTGAATTAATCTTTGTCTGAGGTCACTCAAAGCAGGGCAACATAGCAAAAAATGCAATTCATCTTCCCTACCCAGGTTGCACAATCGACACATATATACATATTCACTCCTACTACAGTATCTGAAACTGTGAACAGCAATATTTGAAACACCAAATCTAAATTTTGTCAGTGCACTTTTTACATATCTGTTTATTTCCATCCCAATATATGGTTCAGGCCCCTGCGATGTTTTAAAGATTCTAAACTTCTTGTAAACAAGAGAGAGAGAGAGAGAAGGGGAGAGTGCGTGACACTGAGAGAGAGAGTCTATGTGATCCGACGAATATTGCGGTTTTTGAGGGGGGTGGGGGGAGGGGTGGAGGGGGGGCAGTCCAGGGGAAATGAAATCCTTCTGACAAGTGTACAAACCAATCGTTCTAACATGTGAAAGTCTGTTATACCAACAATCAATCCTCCAGAACAAATCTGGCAGCCGGCAACAGTCGGTAATAATAAGTCTTCTTCTGCAAATAATAAAATGTACGTAACTGAACCTTTTAGCAGATTACAACAACAGATCAGCCAGAGCATCGGCCGATAGCTAGCTGTATCAACAAGTGGAGTGTGCATGCTCAAAGAGAATTATTGATCGTTGTTTATATATGTGGTAGCTATGCAACATAGTATGTATGTATGTTGCTATGTACCAGTTAGCATTTTTAAACTCTCTCCCTTGTATCATCAATGATTTTTCCATTCCCATGGGAAATCATTTACAGCTTAGTCTTTTGTGAAGGACCATGACTCTCAAACTGGGAGGCAAATTTTGCACTGGCCCTTAGTGCTGCAGCCTCGGGAGCCTTGTTGGCCTTTGGGAACCATCCTCAACGCCGACTGTCCTAAAAAAAACTCTTGGCCGAGAGAGTGGGGATGTGTGAAACTTGGGCAAGACACTCTCCACCACAGTCAATCCTAGCCCAGATAGTCGGGACAGCAGTTGCCTCCTCTGCTGTGTTCTGATGATCATAGCCGAACACGAGTGACTATCATACATGCTGATCAGTATTTTTACACTCCCCCCTCTCTCCACATAACAGAATCCTGGCCGAGTTCCAGTCCCGCAAAGCCCACCGGGTGCACGTGCGGGACAAGGATCTGTTCAAGTCGCTGGCCCTGATCTTGGTGGTGGTGGTGGGCTACATGGCCGCCTGGACAGCGGTCAATATGGACCATGTGGCCTCGGGCACCAAGCTCATCCACACCGCCGTCACTGAGGACGGTCTGAGCTACGTGCTCTGCAAGTCCCTCTGGTGGGACTACGCCATTGAGATTGGTGAGTGGGGATTGTGTGTGTGTGTGTATGTGTGTGTGTGTGTGTGTGTGTGTGTGTGTAAGTCCCTCTGGTGGGACTACACCATCGAGATTGGTGAGAAGGGGGTTGTGTGTGTGTGTGTGTGTGTGTGTGTGTGTGTGTGTGTGTGTGTGTGTGTGTGTGTGTGTGCTTGGTTGGTTGGTTGTTGTTGTTTTGTTATTGGTGTGTGTGTGTGTGTGTGTGTGTGTGTGTGTGTGTGTGTGTGGATCAGAATCAGAATCAATGTCAGTTATACCTTAACAAGGTTTATAAGACACGCATACAAGGTTTCATGCATCACGTACAAAAAGCAAAACAAAATGTTCGTAAATATATTTTTAAAATATAGAACAAGACATTGAATCACTCATACATGCTGTTGTAATTTCGGCAGCAGTTACTGTCAAATTTTAAAACATTCCCACACGTTTGTCTTCTAGTATCAGCTAACTGGGTTTGATAATAATTTTTGGAAGATGTGTGTGTGTGTGTATCTGTTTGTCTGTCTGTCTGCCTCTGTGTGTGTGTGTGTGTGTGTGTGTGTGTGTGTGTGTGTGTGTGTGTGTGTGTGTGTGTGTGTGTTTTGTATGGATGAGCGCCTGAAGGTTGCTGTCGGTCGCTTCTTCCCAGGTGGACAACATGTTGTGTGTGGTGTGGTGTGGTGTGGTGTAGTGTGGTGTGGTATGATGCTAAGTGGTGTGGTGAGATGTGATGGTGTTTGGTGTGGTGTGGCATGGTGTGGTGTGCTATGGTGTAGTGTGGTGTGGTATGATGCTAAGTGGTGTGGTGAGATGTGATGGTGTTTGGTGTGGTGTGGTGTGGTGTGGTGTAGTGTGGTGTGGTATGATGCTAAGTGGTGTGGTGAGATGTGATGGTGTTTGGTGTGGTGTGGCATGGTGTGGCGTGACGTGATTAGTTTGGTGTGTTTACGTAATGTGGATATGATGTGGTGTGGTTGTGATGCTGTGTGATGTCATGTCATATATCATGTTGGCATCACCAGCGTACTGTCAGACTGTCTGTTTGCATTCTCGTCTCTTCTCTCTCTCTCTCTCTCTATCTCTCTCTCTAACCCCCCATACCCCTTTTTTTCCGATTCTTGCAATTTGTAATTAATTTTTTTGTCAGTTTTGTTAGCTTGTCAGCATTTCACTTTACCCAGATCGCTGGATCTGTGTGTTTAGCGCGCGAGCGTGCATGTGGGTGTGTATATACGTGCGTGCATGTGTTTGAGGGAAGGGAGAGGAGAGAGAGAGAGATAATGAGAGAGAGAGAGAGAGAGAGAGCTTGCAAGTCACATGCGCATTGATATATTATTCACACTATTTGATTCATTATGTAATATTTTTGTTAGTGGCCCACTCCTTTGTTATGGGCCGGAGGCCTAACAAATAAACCATTGTCTTGTCTTGTCTTGTCTTGTCTCTATCTCTCTCTCTCTCTCTTTTTTTTCTTTTTTTTTTTGTTGTTGTTGTTGTTGTTGTTGTTTGTGTGTTTTTTGTTTGTTTGTTCCTTCTCAAAATGAAAATAATTCAGATCAGCTTGAGTGAAGTTGTGTGTGTGTGTGTGTCTGTCTGTCTGTCTGTCTGTCGGACTGTCTGCCTGTCTGTCTGTCTGTCTGTGTAAGCGAATGGTTGTCTTTCAACTTGTGCATGTGTGTGCATATGTGTATGAGAGAGAGAGAGTGCGTGCCCTTGTCTGCCTGTGTGTGTGTGTGTGTGTGTGTGTGTGTGTGTGTGTGTGTTTACGTCTGTGAATGATTGTGTCTTTTCTCTCCTTCTGTTTTTCAACGTTTTATGCGCGATTATGTGCCGTTATGCCATGGTTGACTCATTTTGGATGAGTGATGATGGGACGTGTCAGAATGATGGGACAGCCATTTCGTGCACGGAAGATCTTGTGCGTCAGGTGTTCCTGCACACACTTTAATGACGATAGCACCATAATAAAAGTGCCATAGTTGTGAAGCATAGCTTACGGGTGAGTGTATAAACTATAATAAGATCTCATGATGCTTCAGCGCAACAACGCACCCGTACTACCTTTATTTTTTTAAACACGAAAAAATCATATATTCCACAACCGGGTCGTTTCGCATTTGCGCACGTACAGGCATTCTATATCTTTTACGAGGTGTGTTATATACAGAAATCAATTTGTGTCCTGTTAAGCGCTTCCTTCTCTGTTAGGAAGCCAGTTCAGTTTCCGTGGTCTAAGTCGTGTAGCTGTTTGCTCGTTCAAAGGCTAATTCGTGACTGTCGCTCTCGTCACTATGTTAAAAATAAACCGCTCGTTTTGAGGTAAGAGCTATTTTTGTGTCAGGCCGTGATTTTCTTTTGTAATTCTAATTTTACTGTGTGCGCGAAATGAGACTCTCTGTCTCTGTCTCTCTCGCTCTCGCTCTCTCTCCCGCCTCTCTCTCTCTCTCTCTCTCTCTCTCTCTGTGCCAGTCAAAATCAATAGTTTGGCTGTGAATGTGTTTCCTTCTGGGTTTGAGTTGGTTTGAACTCAGCGTCAGTTCAGTGGTTACAGCTAGCTTGCTTCATTACTCGTTCGTTTCTTTTATATCATATCTCTTCCTTTCTTTAAACAGAAAAAAATAAATGTTATATAGATTTGTCTGATGCCCATGAGGGTGAAAGTTGTGTGTGTGTATGTGTGTGTGTGTGTGTGTGTGTGTGTGTGTGTGTGTGCGACTGTTGATATACACACAGGGAGAGGGGTAGGGAGGGAGAGAGAGAGAGGAAGAGAGAGTCTGTGTGATCGATTATCGTCCATCCTTCCGTCAGCCAGCGTTGTGGGGGGCAGTCCAGTGGAAATGAAATCCTTCTGAACTGACCCACCTTCCCTACGCTGTGACAGGAAGGAAGAGTCTATTTGGGTGAAGGTTTACTGGGCTAACTCTTGTCTGCTTGGTAGGACGAATCCATTAGCAACGGCCTCAACACCGCACTCTGAGCCAACCTGACCTCCCTGTTGTTTGGGATAGTCCAACGGAGGTGTAATGCCTTCTGCTTTCACCCGTGCTTTCCGCAGATACGGACAGTCCATTTTGGACGGGCTGACAATATTTGTGTCGAGTAAGAAAAATCGTATTTTTCGAACAAGATTTCGGAGGGGTAGGTGCATGGTGGGCAGGGTTGGCCTTAGACCATTTTGCGGACACAACACATTGATAAACAACTGATTGCGAAATTGCAGAGCGTTTTTTTCCATGTTTTCACTGATGAAGAATGTGTAATCTAACAACTTGCGATCGTATTTTGAGTGTGTTTTGTGCTTAAGAATCCTGGTTGAAATGGTGCCATAAGTACTTACTTTCACAAGAGCTACGTGACTGTTCTTTATCCATTCCAAGCTCTGTGTGTGGGGGGGCGGGGGAGCGTGTGGGGGGGGGGGGGGGGGGTGCTTGCGTGCACTAGTACGCGCATGTATGTATGTATATATGTGCGTTTGCGTCTGTGTATATGTGTGTGCGTTTGTGTGTTTGTCTGTTTGTTCGTGTGTGTGTATGTGTGTGTGTGTGTGTGTCTGCGTTTGTGTGTATGTGTGTGTTTATGTGTGTGTATGTGTGTGTTTGTGTGTGTGTGTGTGTGTGTAACGTGTGTAAGCGCGCAAGGGAGGGCAGGCATA
>NC_134893.1:25910641-25925641 GCF_041734735.1 Babylonia areolata | reverse complement strand
GATTCAACAATGTGAGAGATCTATTCTTCCAACCCATCAATGTGAACATCAATCAGTCCATGTCCATTTATCCGTCACTCCAGGACACCCCATCAATGCGGACATTACTATTTTATCGACCCATCGGTGTGGTCATCAGTCAGTTATTGTATTGTATTGTATTGTATTACTCTCTTCTTTTTTTTCTTCTTTTTTTTCTTTTTTTTTTCTTTTTTTTGTTTTGTCACAAAATATTTCTGTGTGAAATTCGGGCTGTTCTCCACAGGGAGAGCGCGTCGCTTTTCTGAGAGTGCCACCCTTTTTGTATTTTTTCCTGCATGCAGTTATATTTGTTTTCCTGTCGAAGTGGATTTTTCTACAGATTTTTGCCAGGACATCCCTTTTGTTGCCGTGGGTTCTTTTACTTGCGCTAAGTGCATGCTGCACACGGGGCCTCGGTTTATCGTCTCATCCGAATGACTAGCGTCCAGACCACCACTCAAGGTCTAGTGGAGGGGGAGAAAATACTCGCGACTATGGGATTCGAACCAATGCGCTCAGATTCTCTCGCTTCCTAGGCGGACACGTTACCTCTAGGCCATCACTCCACTTACACAGTTAACCCATCAATCCATCCATCAGTCATTCAAGCATCATCCAGACAATCAGTCCATCAATCCGTCCATCCATGTCCAGCTGTGGTACGCTCGCCGGCCGCCGGACGATGACCGGATGAGGACCCGGGCCTACTCGCAGTCGGACGTGCAGGACAGCTCGGCGCCAGAGACCATGAAGCTGAACGTGGGCATCTCTTCCAACGGGGATGTGGACGTGGGGGAGATCTCCCTCACTGAGATGGACCCCGAGGACATTAGGGTGAGTAGGGTATCCGTATAGTCTGGGTCAGTTATCGGTGTGGGTGGGAGGGTAAGTGGGTGGAGGGTGAGTAGGGTATCCGTATAGTCTGGGTCAGTTATCGGTGTGGGTTGGAGGGTAAGTGGGTGGAGGGTGAGTAGGGTATCCGTATAGTCTGGGTCAGTTATCGGTGTGGGTGGGAGGGTAAGTGGGTGGAGGGTGAGTAGGGTATCCGTATAGTCTGGGTCAGTTATCGGTGTGGGTGGGTGGGTAAGCGGGTGGAGTTGGTCAGTTGCTTGGTTAGACTCCTTCCTCCACGGGAAATTGGACCTGGGATATTGGGGGGCGTGGGGGGAAGGAGGGCGCGTGGGTGGTGGGGGGGGACAAATCTCGGGAACAACAGCGTGAGGGATACCAGTTTTATCTTTAATAATAATAATAATAATAATAATATATACATATATATATAGTAATGATAATAATGTTGATGATGATTAATGATGATGAATGCAATGATAGTTTATTCCTACTGCGCCTTTCATTAAGATACAGCAGTGTTCAAGACACATCACTTGAGTACAATTCTCATGTAACGAGGAGAGGAAAAAAAGATAATAAACTCATGTTTGTTGCAGTTTTTCAGTGAGTGCCTTTTCTTGTCGGTTTCATAGCTGGCTGGTTGGCATTTTTGGTGGTTGGCTTGGTAGCTGGTTAGTTATTTGGCTGGTCGCCTCTAACTGGGGTGTTGACGTGTGAGAGATATCCCTCACAAAGACGGACCCAGGGGATAGTTCGGAGAGGGGTCCTTTGAATCTCTGATTTTTTTTCTCAGTGAATCTCTTTTCTTTCGTAGCTTGTTATTTTGTTGACCCCCAGTTCAACAGAGATGTGGACTGGGAGAGATCCCTTCTTAGATTCTTAGAGAGGCGAACCACGATAATATCTTGGTGAGGGCGTCTTTATGCTGGTTTCCTTATTTTCGTATGTTTTTCTGGGCCAAAGGTGGGTGGATGGGCTTAGATGACTCTGGTTAGCCAGTGAGTTGGTTGGTTGGTCTTATCCAACTGGGATGTGGGACGTGAGAGAGGTTTCCCTCAAAGACATGAACCATGAAAACATCAGAACGTGGGGGTGTCGATTTCTTTTCTATATTCACTATTTGGGTTAGCTAGTTTGTTTGTTCGTTTGTTTGTGGGCGTGTGGTCCGTTGGTCTTTCAGTTAACTGGTGGGTCAGGGAGTGGGTCTGTAACACACACACACACACACACACACACACACACACACACACACACACACACACACACACACACACACACACACACACACTTTTTCTTCTCCTCCACCATCTTTAGCTTGATTGCTCACTTGAAGAAGATCGAAGAAAACAAAATGGCAAACCTTCACACCGCCTCAAACGCACGTTCTCTCCGTTCCTCTCTCTCTCTCTCTCTCTCTCTCTCTCTCTCTGACAGGCTTCTGCACATTTAACTGTAATGCTGTTATATTTTTGTATGACTGTGTTTCCTGATGCTCACAGTATCGTGATGTAATGTTTGTAAAACGATGTTCACATTCCCCTTCATAAACCATCTTGAGTCTGAAATCTCTCTGACAGGCGGAGCTGAAGCGACTGTACACGCAGCTGCAGATCTACAAGACCAAGACGATGCGCAAGGACAACCCGCACATATCCAAGCGCCGCGGGGGCCGCAAGCAGACTCACCGCCGCTTCTCTCTGCAGGCCTTCCACCACAAGCACCGCCACCACCACGAGCACGAGCACGAGCACGAGATGAGCAAGACCCCTGAGGAGTCCACCAACTCGGCGGAGGCCGTGACCTTCCCCATGGAGCCCAGCGTCAAGGAGGAGCCCAACGAGGGGGGCAGCACGGGGGGCAATACGGGGGGCAGTGGCGCCGGTAGGAATCCCCCGTCTGTCTCCTTCAAACCTGGCCACACATGATCTCCCCCAGCCCCCCAACCCCCATCCACCACCACCACTACGTCGTTGTTTTGGTCCACTCGTGGTCCTGTGTCGGTTCACAGTGGTCTGTTTTTAGGGGGCTGATTGCTGGGTGGTCCGCCACACCTGCGATCAGTGTTCTGATTGGTCCACGTGTGAGCCGGAAGTGTTGATTGGTCTCTACGGTGATCTGAATGATTGGTTGGGACCTCACTGATCTTCTGCATGCTGACTGGTCGGTGCACATGTCACCTGTGTGCTTGACTGTCCCAGCTGCGTTGAGAGTATTATCGAACGGCTGAAAGTACTTTTTTGTGTTGTCATGGCATTTTGACATTTATTTGGCTGTTTTCTTGATGCTGCTGTATCTTTCTTCAATAGCCCAGTGTAAGATGAATTATGTGGTTAACGTTTTTGAGCGCTGGAACTTTTTAGGTTGTGGGTGCTACAGGTGGGAGGGCATGGGAAAGGGGGCATTTCTAAGTGCAAACTTGATGGAAACAACAAAAATACTTTTGTTATCTTTTGAAATTTGGAACAAAAACAAAAAAAACAGAGCGAGCACGCTTTATTATCTACAAGAACAAATTTCATGAAGCTGAATTCATCTTTTGGGAGTGTTTTTCATAAATCTAAGTCAAACGTGTCGCACGTGTTAGAACCAGAGAACAGAAAAGTGTTCTGATCTGATGCCGTGGTCATCAGAATAACTGAAACTACAGAGACACTCGTCGCTACATCGGTGACGCTTCTGCACTTGCTGCAGATGACTCTGCTACTACGGGTGCACTCAGATATTCGTGCTTAGAAATTAAAACTGAAACCGTTACAAAGACATCAATATTGATACTGTTACACTAAGCACAGAGAAAAATACTGAAGTCATAGTACTTTAGATTTCCCTGGGAGCTCACACCTGAAGTAATTATCTTTGTCTCTGCATTTATTGAAAAGGCTGCAGTGGAATATTTTTTTAATCAAAAAACAACAACAAAAATTGCCAGTCCATGCAAACGTTGTCTTTTTCAGTTTATAGTGCTTGTTAGGCGTGTTGCAGGATGTGATCAAACTTATCGACGACATTATTTCAAAGAGGTCTCAGCGATCTCGTTAAGGTGAAAGTAAGTCATTAGAAATGTTTCAGGATAACAAGCGATTCATCCGGGTTTTTACTGCAGACACTTGTCCTCAGAGATACGCTGTCAGTTCCACCAGTCATTAATCTCTATGCCAAAATACAGATCGGGGTCCTGCTGTATACTACAGTGCCTTGAACAACACTACTACTACTAGATTTCATAAAGCCGGATACAGAATATAGAACCTATCATCTTTGTGCGCTGTTTCATAAATAGATAAATAAATCAACTAAATCAACAAACGATCGACAGACCATGAACCGTTCTGCACCTTTAAATAGTTGCACAAAATAGTTCAGTTCTTAGATCTTTATCAGTTGTGCTCAATGCAAATGTTACCTTGCATATTCTGTGTTTGTTTGTTTTGATGAAGTATTGATAACCAATAAGAAACGTAAGTCACCTTTAAACTGAAAATCGGCACTATTGCCTTGACAAAGCTTATCTTAACAAAAATAACAAATCCTCACAAAAGAGTTAACTTGTGTGCATTTTTCCTCTGATGCCATCGCGAACAAAACACACATATTCAGCATACTTCCCTGGCCTTCTGTTCAAATGAAGGGGGACGACTGAGCATGAAGCTATGCTTTGCACAAAGATCTACAAAAAAATATTTTTGAAAAATTACATTGTTGTAACTTGGACATTGGAAAGTAAAGGTTTGGACTTTGTCTTCGCATTATGCGATTTTTTTAAAAATAAATGATCGACAATTTTGCAATCCTTTGTTATTAGCCTGTCAGATTGTTTTTGCATATTCACTTGCTCTCGCTCTCTCTCTCTCTCTCTCTCTCTCTCTCTCTCTCTCTCTCTCTCTCTCCCTCTCTCTCATTCTCTCATCTGTATGATAGTATTACTTAATTTCAAGGGTGATTATTGATTAGCTGTGTGTCCATTTTTCCTTATTATTCATATTCTCGACACAGCTTTTTCTGTTGGTTTTTTGTTTGTTTGTTTGTTTTTTCTTTGATCTGCCACCTTTTCTCCACACTGCAACAGACTGTCAAGAACAGTGTTTGCTCTTTGGTCTTCTTCGTCAATGAACATCATTCTTAATAATTATTATCGCTGTCAGTTTTTTGAATGTCTTATATTGCATTGTTCCTGATATCTATTTATACGGGTCAATTCACTAAAACTGCTCCTCCTGAGGTCCAGGTCCGGACTGTCTGATCGAGGCTTTGCAAAGGACATGCGACACAGCACTCACCCCTGGGGTCCTCCCAGGAGAAGGGGGTGCTCCATGTTGCCGGGTGCAGGCCTTGAATCCACACCATGCAGTACGCTTTTCATGGACAACAGCAGCTCAAAAAGCATCGTCATCAGTGACAACTTGGACAAGGTGCATTAGCTGTACAAGGGCCTCTCCGGATACTCTCCCTATAAAAAACACACACACAAAAAGCGATGTCCTTATACACTGGAACAATATGTGTGTGGCCATTGTTTGAAACAGCTTCGTTATGCTGTGCTGTTCTGTGCACCGGAAACAGTGAGGAGAGAGTGTGGTTTTTACCGTTGTCAGAAACAACAGTATAGCTTCACCGCACAAGAAGCTGACTGGAAGTGTTCAACCCACTCGCCAAGGAAAAAAGTGATGTAGTTTAGACAATCGAGAAAAAAAACGGAAACTAATCGTTTGTGGCGCTTGAAAAAGAAACACAAAATTGTGGTTGATATGTGGTTTTATTCACGTGTTTTTGAGAGAGGAAAAAAGCATGGGAGTGTGTGAAAGCAATTTCAAGGATAACTAGCAACTCTGCTGCAAACAGTGATGGCTCTATTCGTATTGTGACACTTTGGAAAGTGTGTGTGGGGAAGAGGGAAAAAGAACAGTCTTTCAGTTTGGTCAGTGATGAGGTAGAGCAATGTCAGAAGAAGCCGTTCACTGGCACCGTGGGAGAAGGTTTTCCCCTCCAGCGATAAAGAAAAGACCTGAGCATCAGCCACAACTGCTGACCACACGATCACCCCTGTACATAACTCAGGAGGGCACACAGCAGAAGGGAACAGCAGACTGATGTCTGTTCTGATAGTAAAGTGACCAAGACATTGTTCTGTTTTTGTTTTGAACGTCGAGGAATGTTTTATGTGTTTGCTTTTTTTAAATGTCGTTTTTTCTTGTTGTTTGAGTAACATCAGAACTTGTTTTATTGGAACATTAGATAGTCGACGATTTCAGAAGATTGTGAAAACCGGAGGCAGCTTAGAAATACACAGGTATTTCTGTAGCCATAAAAAGTTAGCTCTATAAAAGTGGAGAAAGAATGTTATTCAAAAAACAAACCGACTGCTATTTCTTCAAAGGATACTGTATTAATCCCAAGCAAGGTTGCTAAACGAATCGTACCAGTTTGCGTACGTCTGCCAGCCTGCATGTGTTCTATCTTACAAGACAGACTATAATTTCATACCTTTGTTAAGCGATGTCTAACAGGCTCTCTCTATACAGCCAGACATCGTCACAAACTAAGATGAATTAGTCAGGGCAAGTCTCTGCGTTGGTTTTTGTGTTTCATTAAAGTCCATGTCAGCTGACCATTCGCGACAAACTAAACACCAACCATTAAACAATGGTAACAGTTTATTATGCCTAAAATACATTTTTTTAATATATATAGAAATAGTACCAGTGTCAATAATTATTTTTAGAATGAGTTCGAATTTTATTGGAATTTTTTTTAGGGGAAAGAATTGTTCACCATGTTGACATGTAGACACTGACAAGAAAACTGAGATGACATTGTCTGAGGGAGGGTACAGAACCAATGACTGACACGTGACAAGGAAATCCTGGGCAAAGGTCCAATGACTGTGCATTGTTTGATGTGTGGTGCCAGTGGAAGCGGAAGGAAGAGAGGCGGCGCTTCCTGTGTAGGATACGAAAGACACGTTGTTCACGATCGCACTAAGCTGCAAGCTAGCTGATTGCATTTCGGAGGACACTTGATTAACTACAAAGTGCCGATATGTAAAGCTGATTGAGTTTTGTGTTTTAATGCTCTCTCATTTTCACTTTGCTGGATCACTGTTGGTCAAACCTGTTCATGTCTTGGATGATGATTTTATGAATAACCTGTCACCTTCCCCGCCCCCCCTTCCATCCTCCACGCTTTCTTGTCATCACTTTTCACTTCTCTACATTTTATGACATGCGAGGTACTTGGGCCGCCTGATGTATTGAAAGGTTGTGGATGGATCTGATAACTGTGTCAGTGTTTTCTCTGTGAAGTCTTTGCCTATTTACTGACAGTATTGCCTGGAAAAAATCTCCGCTTTTCCCTTTCCCCTTCTCTTGGTAACATCTCAATTATCATTCTGCTGACAATACAAGCCTGCTATATTTTCGTTTTGTTTTGTTTGTTTGTTTTTTAAACTAAAGAGAACACAGTTTTCTCGTATTCCTACATTCAGTTCAAGTCGTTTGTTACCAGGCTTATAATATAGGCGTGTTGTGGGTATATTTGGAAAGATTATAACTGTCTTGGAGGGTTTTTTTTCCAGTTTAATATTTCTTATCAGCTAACCGAAACGTTGGAACATATTTTGTTTGTTGTCAGACTGAATGCATATAACCTGCTTTTTTTTATTCAATCTATGTTCTGATTCCCTACCATTACCACGATATTAACAGTTATATGATATTTGGAATAATAAACGTGATCGTTGTCATTCCAGTGTATTTGGAGCCATTTTTAGTCGATGTCAAATGGTTAGTGTTACAATTATGTTAGTTTATGGTCAGTAATATAAAGCTATAAAAATTATTATTCAAGCACATGGGAAAACTGCTGTTTTACGTCCATCGTCCCCATCCCTTTCCGCACATCTCTGTTTCTCTGTCTCTGTCTGTCTGACACTCTTGACTCTCTCTCTCTCTGTCACTCTCTCTCTCTCTCTCTCTCTCTCTCTCTCTCTCTCTCTCTCTCTCTCTCTCTCTCACTCAAATGCATTAATCAGGTTTTCTGTAAAATCGTTTTGATTGCCCGTTGTCAGGAATCTGAGAATTCTTCTCCTTCTCATTTACGCTGCCAGAAGACAGTATAAGCACCTGAAGTTTTGGCCTTTGTGGTGTTTATGCTCAGAGCGACGTGCCTAAGTAGGACTAGTTTAGATGAAGGCAGTTTTAGATACAAGAGAAAGAGGAAGGCTGCGGGCAGGTTAGATAGAAAAGGAGGGCTGCAACATGTCAAACAGCAAGGTCAGCCGGCCTCTACAGTCCGCAACACCTAACTGCAGTCAGGAATGGTGGATGAAAATCCCGTCGTCCTTACGACTAGGGTTGCTGCAGTTTGTCAGAGGACCAATCCGCTGACTGAGAAATGAAGAAATAATCCAGAAAAAGATTTTTTTTAATAATTTTGGACTCGTCTTAATCGCCTACAGTTTGTCACTTCTATCTTTGAAACGGTTTTGAATTGTTGCAGAGTTTTCAGGGAGATGTGATGATAATGCATATCAACATCCCATATCTAAAGGCATGCATGCATTAGATACACTGCCAAAAAAACAAGGTTGTCTTGGTCAGACTCGTCAGAGAGGGAAAGATCAGAGGTATCCACCCTATCCAATGAATAATGACAATCCGAAAACATCTCTGTGTAGTAGTCAGGCTATACAGTGTTGACAGAAGAGCAGCCTAGCAGTATACAATTAACATGGAAATAATTCAACTGAAAAGCAAATGCATGTACGACACTACCATGTACAGGTTGTTATTTTTACTAACAATATCGGTAATATGAGCTCGTCGGTACTTCTTCCCAGGCTACCTTCCAGCAAGGTAACATGTATTAACACTAAACACGCCTTTATTACCGGCTCCCATCCCTCATGTGCGAAGCTCTGCCAATCACTGAACAAATATATTTCGATTTATGCATCCCACAGTGAAAAAGATAACAGAGGCATTTACTGTAGTCTGAGGGAAATGCATTGTATGGTTTATCGCACAAACTAAAGAATTCTATTAAAGGGTTTGGTGTTATCATATTCCATTGAAGAATGATGTTGCTTTTTTCATTCCGCATTCCTTGAAATGGGAGGAAGTCTGGTAAGATCGGAGAGCCAGAACTCACCTATGACTTCCAAATCCCATACTGTTTATGCACAACTACGGGTGTTTCTTTGTGTCAGTGTACGTTAACTGGTAGGTCGTCAGAAAGGAAGGAACACAGACAGCCTCCACATTCAATGCCAAAGTAATCAGGTGCTGGGCGATTGAAGCCTTCTGTGCTCAACAAGGGAGACAAGTGGGATCTCACATCATGCTGTTGACAACAGGTCTGTTTTCTCTTTGTCCCACACTCAATGTAGTTTTCCACCAACCCATTCATACTGGGACTGTCACTCCTGCTTTGATTATGTTGGTCTGGAATCATCATTTGGCTGTTCTCTGGTTGCGAGTTTCTTCTTCTTGGCCAACTATTAGCACCTTTCGTCCCCGTATATCTTTCTTCTGCGTCTTAGCTACTGACTAAATTTTATCTTGTAGCCGTTTATTTGCCTTCTGTCAGAGCAACTGAGCCATACCGTCTTTTGAAATACAGCGTGACTGTGAGGAGAGGTCAGACAGAAAGCCGAAGTTGGAAGTGCCAACGACTTGTTTCAGTTGCTGAAAATGTTCGCAAAATTGGTAATGTGATCATCCAAAGACGAAGTTATTTACTGCTGGATCTAAAACAAATGGAATAACAATAGTAACGATAGTGAATAGCATTCTTGGTCAAGTGGTGACACGCTTCACTCGTGGTGTGAGCGGCAATCTGATGCGTTCGCTGAATGTGGGATATTGTCCAGCATGACATCGAAGGAAGGATTACGCAAATTCGAACGTAACACAAACGCCAGTCTGTGTCATTCGAATTACTGATATAGGGTCCATTGGAATTGTTCTTCTTCATCTTTTTTTTTCTTTTTTTTTTTCTTGGGGTGGGGAGGTCTGTGTTTACAGTTATATTCAGTCTTGAGCGTCAGAGCCACGATTATATACGTTAAGTCTTGAGATCTTGTCAGTTCATTCACTGGAGTAGATGAAGGTAGGGGGAGGTTGCTGTCTTTGCTTTTGGCTCCAGTTGCAGTGTGACCTAGAACCCCGCTGTTTTGTGTTTCTCAGAGCCTGCGAGCATATTCACTTTCTCTTACAATAGTTCCCAGAGATGGATTGGAGACAACAGAATGACACACTTCCGATTATCTGCAGAAAGTAACTTCCCTTAACCTGATTGCAGCTCTGCTCTTCACAAAGCCGTGGTCACGTGTCCCTCCTCTGCCCCAGTTTCCCTGTAGTTTCATGCCGGTCTGTTTGACATGGAGTCGTGTGACGATATTTTGGTTCATTTCTCCCTTCAATGCGCATGGACTGAGTGCTCAGATGATTGTGGGGTGAAGAGTGCTGTACATGTCTACCTGCTCATGTATGTTATTTAGGGAATGTCAAAACGCACAACAGTAACTTTGCAGCCTCCTTTCTCTGAACATAATTCTCTGACTGTGTACTCACATATGACGATTATGACTTTAATATAAAAGATAAGTGTTCTGAGATATTTACTGGTAACATTTATGTCGGAGGAAAACGCATGTTTGTGGCAATAGTCATATCGTGTGACAGACGAAAATGAAACCGAAATGCAGGAATTATAGCTTACTTCTTTACCTCCTTCCTTTATCGTCCCTCTTCTTACGTTTCTCAAAGCATCTGTCTCTCGGTCTGCCTAATGAAAGCTTTGCTAGGCAGCATGGGGGAATGGAACTTTGTTTTCCATTGTCCAGCATCCCTCCAGGCCACAGTTCGTACCAGACTAATTCTGATTCATTGCTTTACTATTTGGCACCTTCGACAAAATGATGCACCACATTACCAACCTATTGGCTAAGCAACCAGAGGTTGGGGCTGTCCTACCAAATGAAAACTCCTAAAGGTTTAGAGAGTGAACAACCTGTCAAAAATACTCTGATATGACTTTGTCACCTTACTGTACAGTAGCATTTGTCTTATTTGGCTTTTTGCACCTGACTGTACCATAAACTCCAAGGAGAAGCACTTGTCGTACTTCTGCACTTTCATCATCTGTTCCGTATCAAACAGCTGTAAGAAACGACTACTTTGATTTAATTGCCAAAGAATTCCAAGCGTTATCAGTTTCCTCAGAGAAATGTCATTCTTTCTTTCAACAAAAAAGTTGTTCTTTTTTGTTTGTTGTTGTTTTCCTTGTTGAACTCGCATACTTGTTAACATCTGATTTATCAACAGCTCAGAATAACATATTTCGAGAAGGCAACCAGCCCCTTGATTCTGTGTCATGGAATATAGTATTTGAGCCGTATTCCACCCGAATTGTTTTGGGTTTTTTTTCTTTTTTCTGACGATTTGTATTCTGAAAGTCATGAGGCCATGGCAGTTCATCAACAGTTATGTGTAAACCACAATTCTGTGAAAAGTGTTGTTGGTTTTTTTGTTTGTTTTATTTTTGTTTTTGTTTGTTTTGTTTGTTTTTGTTTTTTGGGGTTTTTGTTGTTGTTGTTGTTTTGTGTGTGTGTGTTTTTTTGGGTTTTTTTTTCTTTTTTTTCTTTTTTCTTAAATAGCTGAACTGTAAGCTCTTCTTGTGCCAGTTTTCCCAGCAGACATTGCAATGCTTTATTGAATGCGGTTGCATTTCTTTTCATTTTTTTAAATTTTTTTTTCTTCTTTTTCTTCTTTTTCTTTTTTTTTTTTTTTTTTTTTTTTACTATCAAGAATTTGCACGACTATTCATCATCGATTCCATATTGTGTTTGGCATTTCTGTTATGTCCTCATCATGGTTCACTGTGTAAAGGACTAAGACTTGACTGTTTTTTGAGCTATGATAATTTTTTTTTTTTTATGTGTTTTGTTATGACACAAAAAGTAAACGGGTTATTTCCCCTGCCTCCGGGCTGCACGGGGAGAAGTGATCACGGCACATGTAGCCACAGACTTTGCTGTTCATCTTTCCTTGGCATTGGCGTTGGGACCCTCCAGTGGGCAACACCAGTTGATGATCGATGTGTGTTTGGTTCCTTCATCACCATCTTGTATACAATCGCTTTAAAAATATTTTTAAAACTCTCCTGCTTCTGTCTGTGTCTACGTCTATGTGTGTCTGTCTCCGATTCTCTCTCTCTCTCTCTCTCTCTCTCTCTCTCTCTCTCTCTCTCTCTTTATATCGTTGTCTCTGACTCTGTCTCTGTCTCTCTGTCTATCCGTTTCTCTCTCCCTCTTTCTCTCTCTCTCTGTCTGTGTGTGTGTGTGTGTGTGTGTGTGTGTGTGTGTCTCTGTCTCTCTCTCTCTAGTTAGTTAAGAATTATTTCCACATTTATTCTGACTCCTAATTTATTACATTCATCGTTCTTTTTTCTTTGCTTTTCCATCCCCCCTTACACACACTGTACAGATGTCAACATTAATGTGTGATTTTTATCATCATGACTACTGGTGACCATGGAACGAATGTGGCTTGCTCATGTTATCACCATCAGACTCCTTTTCGTTTTCTGCATGTGTTCCCCTCGTGCATTGCGGTGATGATTTTTTTTTTTTTTTTTTTTTTTTTTACTGGCCAATTTTTGACATTTTCAGATTCTGTTTCAGTGTGTTGTTAATCAAGGAAGAAAACTATGAAAAGTCCGTCTATACTATAGCATATTCTTTGTTTATCTCAGAGAGGCATGCCTGGAATTCATTTCTTGTCAAAACCGGAGAGAGTGCTGTAGATGTTTGCTCTCTACTTTCTGCTCCAGGGCAGGGGGTGGGGCTCCAAGTGCCAGAACTCTTGTTGAGAGCAGTCAGCATGTGTCCTCAGTCTGTGCATGCCTGTGAAACATGTGTCGGTATGTGTATCTCAGCATTCCGCTGCTGAATCATGTTTCTTATAACCCAGGCAACGACGAAGTCTCTCTGTCTCCACCCCCCATCCCTTTCTCTCTCTGTCTCTGTCTCTCTGTGTCTCTGTCTCTGTCTCTGTCTCTCTCTCTCTTTCTCTCTCTCTCTCTCGGGTACTATGTAGAATTGAGTTGTATCTTATTTGATCGTTAGGTTTTATTTAGTAACAGTACATGAATTTTTTTTTTTTTTGTTTTTTACCTTGTCTTTTTTTTTAACTAGCTCTTAATGGAAATTGAAGACTCAGACACAACGCGTTGACGTAATGTTCAAACTGTACCATCTTCAAAGACACGGCCAGTTTTACAAATTAGACCCGATTTTCTTCACGTGCCGTGTCAGGCAACAGCTTCTTGAATTGCAACTTTCCTAGTTCCCCTCACACCTTGGCTAATGTGAAGCCACGGACGCTGTCCACTGAAACCCTGATTTAAGTGTATGCTGACTTGATCAGCGATGGTGAAAACCTTGGAAGTCTCCTTGTCCAGCACCTTGTTCTTTTAAAACGAAAATTACCTTAACTATAGCTTGCAACAACAACAACAACAACAACAACAACAAAAGAATGTTTTCTTGTGGTTTGCCATTTTTTTTGGGGGGGGGGGGTTCTTTCCAGGAATCATAAGAATCTGAGAATGTTGATGTGGCTTGTCTTATTTCTTTCCTTAACTCACTCAGCACGGCCAGTCCTCTCTCCTCCTCTACACAGACCCTTCGGATGTCCAGTGGGTGTCTGAATGACCCAACCTTTAGCTTCCGTCGTCAGAATTGTGGTATTCTTTGTCAATATTCACCTCTTCAGTATAAGAGCCTTCCGCTTGCAATATTTTGATGATAGTAACTGGGGTGAAACGCTGTTAACGTCGTCTCTTTCGCCGTTCGTATGGAGAGAGTTAATTCGGGAATCATAGGTATCTGTCGCTGCCCTTCAGCAGAAACAGTCCAACAGAGGAAATGAAATGAGCGTGTATCATGAAACTGTTCAGAGAATCAAATGAGCGTGTTTCATAGATCTATCTAGAGAACTCAATGAGCGTGTTAAATAGAACTGTTTGAGTGCTCTGGTATACAGTTTATTGAGAACTATAGAACTGTTTGAGTACTCTGGTATACAGTTTGTTGAGAACTATAGAACTGTTTGAGTACTCTGGTATACAGTTTGTTGAGAACTATAGAACTGTTTGAGTACTCTGGTATACAGTTTGTTGAGAACTATAGAAGTGTTTGAGTGCTCTGGTATACAGTTTGTTGAGAACTATAGAACTGTTTGAGTGCTCTGGTATACAGTTTGTTGAGAACTATAGAACTGTTTGAGTGCTCTGGTATACAGTTTGTTGAGAACTATAGAACTGTTTGAGTGCTCTGGTATACAGTTTGTTGAGAACTATAGAACTGTTTGAGTGCTCTGGTATACAGTTTGTTGAGAACTATAGCAATGATCAGCGCGTCGTCAATTTATGCGTAGATCAGACGTTTGCCTTTTTTTCTTTCTTTTTTTTTTTTTTTACAGTTGATATGGTGTAGCGTATATGGATTAATCCGCGCGCTTGGATACTTCCTTGAAACTGAAACTGGAACTATGCTACAGGCTGACGCTGTGTTGATTTTGTATTTTATTGAGAAGCTGACTTTCTATAGTGCGGGCATTCGGGGGAGAGGATGCAGTTTATCTCTCCTCATCCACTGTTTGCTCTTTTTTTTCTTTTTTCTTTTTTTCTTTTTTCTTCTTTTTTTTTTTTTTTTTCTTTTTCTGTTTTTCCAAAGTCCTGTGGCATGTGAACGGTCATTTATTGCTCCTGGTCTTCTGTCTCATAATGTGAACAGGCCGGAGACGTTTAGCATTGGAACTTTCTTTATTTGTTTCCTTCCTTCTTTCATTCCTTCCCTTCTCCCTTCTTTCCTCCCTTCCTTCCTCCCTTCCACATTCATTCCTCCCTTCCACCTTCCTTTCTTCCTCCCTTCCTTCCTCCCTTCCACATTCATTCCTCCCTTCCACCTTCCTTTCTTCCTCCCTTCCTTCCTTCCTCCCTTCCACCTCCCTTCCTCCCTTCCTTCCTTCATCCCTTCCATCCTTCCTTCCTTCCTTCCTTCCTCCCTTCCACTTCCCTTCCTCCCTTCCTCCTTCCTCCCTTCCTTCCTTCCTCCCTTCCACCTCC
>NC_134893.1:25765641-25905641 GCF_041734735.1 Babylonia areolata | reverse complement strand
CACACACACACACACAAAGAAACAAACCAGAATCCTTTGCTCTCACTGGAATTTACTCCAAAAATATAAACAGAACGCATACGCAGTAGTTATACTTACAGTTGTTTATTGCACTGAAGTACAAAAGTTCTGATTCAATGAAAGTCCTGGAAGTTTAAAAGTGTTATCATTGATATTGCAAGTTCAAACAAATCGCTGGCAGTTTATATGGGTGAAATGACCTGTGCAGATTTGTATTCAAAGTTGTTGTTTTGGTTTGGTTTGTTTTTTCTTGGAGTATTGACACTGAATTGTTCGCACTGAATCTGATTCAAGGGAATATATGCGTGTGTAGGCGTGCGTGCGTGCGTGCGTGCGTGTGTGTGTGTGTGTGTTTGTGTGTGTGTATGTGTGTGTGTGTGCATGTGTGTGTGTGTGTGTGTGTGTGTGTGTACGTAAGGGGGGGGGGATGAGGAGACACATGTGTATGTGAGCGTGTGTATGTGCGTGTTAATGCATGTGTGCGTGTGTGTCGGGTGTGTGTGTGTGTGTGTTCGTGTGTGTGTGTGTGTGTGTGTGTATGTGCGCGCGCGCGTGCACTTGTGTGACATCATTTATATAATTACTAAGTCTCTACGTACAAAACCAGCTCCCACATGGAGGTAAAAGCGTGAGAGAAAATTCTATAAAAATTCGTAAGAAAATACATAAATATTACACAGATGACTAACACTTCTATCAATAAATCAACAATCTGTGTATCGCCAAAAACAATGTACTTACTGTACAACATTTTAAAATCATCTGTGAAGATGTTACATAGTAATCATAGATATAACTTCAAAATAGGAATGGTGCTTACGAATGTACATTTCGAAAAAATCTGATCAACAGATTTATCACCGCATTTCATGTAAGTAACAAGTAGGTGGGGGGGGGGGGTATGAATGATTTATCATCGACAAAAATTATAAGGTATGACTGATAACAATTGACGAAAAAATGCATCCCACAAAATTCATTACGTAAGATCCTCGCGACATTTTATTTTTGCTAACATTACAAAAAAATTATTGTTATAATGGTAATGATATTTAAAAGAAGATGAACACGAACAACAAGAAGAACAAGAACAAGAAGAAACAGGGAAAACGTAGACTAAAGTCGCCTGTAACTATTGACTTTCTTCCCAGCCACTGTGGGGAAGAGGTAAATGTTGCGGACTGATAGCTATGTGCACGCTGTTTTTTTTCTGGGTTTTTTTTTTTCAGTCAAAGTCACTGCATCAGAGTTTGGTTGTTGTTTTTGTTTCCTCAGCAGGTCCGTACTCACAGTTGAACGTGCTATGGACTCCAATGGGAAGACTGGGACCACACAGTCGAGGGTTATCCACTTTCGAAAGTGTCTTTGGGAGTGGTGTTGCTCATTCAAAATTCATCATAACCAGGACTGCTACATGTGTCCGTGTCTCACGGGCCTGGTTGACGCCAGAATATATCAATATGAAAGGAAGCTTGCAGCACAGTCCTATCAAGAAGTCCAAAACCTTTGCGGGCCTCCATTGATATCAGCATTACATATAGAAACCAAAATGTCCCACTGGGGGCAGTCAGGCAGGCAGTCCTGCTAAAAGGTTTGCTAAATAGTAGGCTGGTTGACTGTTTGCCCTGTGGTTTACAAATGATGAATGCCCAGCGAGAGAACATGTGTCAAGATCTTAACCACTGCTAAACGTCCAGTATTTAGCAAAAGCCCTCTCCGCATATTTGACTAAAAACACTGCGCAAGGTAAAAAATCAGTGCCTTGCAAACATCCACCCTCCACTTTGATAGAATAAATAATAATAATAATAATAATAATAATAATAATAATAAAATACAAAATAGAAATAGCCATGAACCAAGGATAATTTGGTTTCCTATTTGTGATGCTGCTGCTTTACAAACTGGTGCAGACTTAGATCAACATATAAAGAAGTGAACGCATGTAGGACGTATGTCGATGTGTCATTGAAAAACCAAGTGTCGACACTTCATAGCCATGATACAGTGTCTTCTTTCAATACCAAGCGTCTCTCTCTCTCTCTCTCTCTCTCTCTCTCTCTCTCTCTCTCTCTCTCTCTCTCTCTCTCTCTCTCTCTCTCTAACACATACAAATGAGAGCGCGCACGTCTGTGTATGTATGAGAGAGAGGAGAGAGAGCGGGGCAGGGGTGGGGGGGGGAGGGGTGGGGGTAACAAAACGAAAGGGAGAAATGAAAGAATGTTGGGTGAAAGGAGATAGAGAGGAAGCTTTAGTACAGGAAGCACATCTGAACTGTTGCCTGTTGCTGTTACCAGTAGATATACGATGAGAGACGTCTCATGCAAACAGTAAATGCCCTTACAGTGCGTTATCGTGAAACTAGGTTAAAAAAAATGTAATAAGGGCACTCTCAAAATATAAAGTACAGGTGGACGCTTACAAAGTTGTTTACAGTTCTCGTAAAATAACCTTCTTATATAATGTTCATACAATCGTTCATCATATAATGGATGACATTTCCAAACACTACTGTATAATTATTTTAGATCTGTATAAAAAAAAATAATAAAAAAATAAAATAATATATATATATATGAGCATGTTATGTTTCCTCAAATCATGTGCTCGATTTTCGTCCTCATATGTAT
Organism: Babylonia areolata; assembly: GCF_041734735.1. Taxonomy (NCBI): domain Eukaryota; kingdom Metazoa; phylum Mollusca; class Gastropoda; order Neogastropoda; family Buccinidae; genus Babylonia; species Babylonia areolata. The sequence continues at coordinate 25,902,990 of NC_134893.1, read as the reverse complement.
ATATATAAGTGGAAACACACACACGCATACACACAAACGAACGCACGTGATTTGTGTTCAGTCTGACAAATAGTTCTGATTGCATATAAAGGACTGTTATGCCATATTGTCAACAATGTAACCAATGCCGCTGATTGCATGTCAATGACTGTCATGTCATATTGTCAACAATCTACCCCATAACGTTAACTACATGTCACTGACTCTCATGTCATATTGTCAACAATCTAACCAGTTCCACTGACTGCATATCAATGACTGTCAAGTCATATTGTCAACAATCTACCCATTAACACTAACTACATGTCACAGACTATCATGCCGTATTGTCAACAATCTAACCAGTACCACTGATTGTATGTCAATGATTGTCATGTCATATTGTCAACAATCTAACCAATTCAACTGACTGCATGTCAATGACTGTTATGCCACCTTGTCAACAATGTAACCAATGCCGTTGATTACATGTTAATAACTGTCATGTCATATTGTCAACAAGCTAACCAATGCCGCTGATTGCATGTCAATGACTGTCATGTCATATTGTCAACAATCTACCTCTTAACACTAACTACATGTTACTGACTCTCATGCCTTATTGTTAACAGTCTAACCAATACCACTGACTGCATACCAAGGACTATCATGCCGTATTGTTAACAGTCTAACCAATACCACTGACTGCATACCAAGGACTATCATGCCGTATTGTTAACAGTCTAACCAATACCACTGACTGCATACCAAGGACTATCATGCCGTATTGTTAACAGTCTAACCAATACCACTGACTGCATACCAAGGACTATCATGCCTTATTGTTAACAGTCTAACCAATACCACTGACTGCATACCAAGGACTATCATGCCGTATTGTTAACAGTCTAACCAATACCACTGACTGCATACCAAGGACTATCATGCCGTATTGTTAACAGTCTAACCAATACCACTGACTGCATACCAAGGACTATCATGCCTTATTGTTAACAGTCTAACCAATACCACTGACTGCATACCAAGGACTATCATGCCGTATTGTTAACAATCTAACCAATACCACTGACTGCATACCAAGGACTATCATGCCGTATTGTTAACAATCTAACCAATACCACCGATTGGATGTTAATCACTGTCATGTCATATTGTTAACAACCTAATCAATATCACCAATTGGATGCATGTCCAAGGCTGACGAATCATCCTTTTCTGGTTCATATTGTCCCACATTCTTCATAAGGCTTTGCAAACAAAACATTATGCCTAAAAGAACACAGAACGTTGATAGGAATTCCATTTGCATAAGCACGAAAACAGTCTCGTTTCTGATATTGAACAAAATTATTGTGTTCCGTGCAAGATCAAATGTCGGTCACACTTGAGGTAATGCGCAGCAAATAGTAGAAAACATTCTGTGTGAGTTTTTGTGACGGGCAGGGTCTGGACTTATGTGTTTCTTCATAACAAAGGTCTTCGAATGTTTCAACAATGGCAGTGTATAGTACATAATCATTCGCCAAATTTGCTCAAATCTTGCTAACAAAATTACCTTCATTCAAAATATTTTAGCCACGTTTTGATGGAGGGTGAATCACTTCTCATCCGTTATGATCAGAACCGCGGAAAGGCCTTATCAAAAAGGTGGAAAGTTACGAACATACTAAGCGGGCCCGTTCGCTTAATGTTGATCATGTGAAAAAATGTCAAGATGTATCATGGCAGACACTGCAACCCTATTTACAAGAACACGTTGCAACTTTCTGTCCCGTTCGCTTAACGTTGGTAATGTCAAAAAATTTCAAGATGTTTCATGGCAAACGCTGCAACCCTATTTACAAGAAAACGTTGCAACTTTCTAGCAAGTCGACTGAGGCGAACAATACAACACCCAGTTATCTCTTACTTTATTGTTGTGGGGGAGAGTGGAGTGAGCATTATATTTGCAGCAATTCAGGCGTTGGAAAAAATATTCAGAGATAAAGACATTAAAAGACATTTTAAAAAATCCCCACGCCCTCTATGTTATAGTATATCCAGTATTTTACATGTTTGCATAACGTTTATACGTGATGCTGAGTTTCAGGGGCACCCTGCATAATGACGAACGCAAGCTGGCAAGATCCTGAAGAGGAAGGTGGGTCACACCCAACAGGTTTCCATGACTGCTGTGAGTACTGATGTCGACAGGGTCTTCTCTGGCGTGTGGCTTCATTGCGGCCTAACATTGATGGGTCTCGGTGGACTGTCGGCTCTGAGACTGTCACAGAACGAGGCTGTGTGTGGCTGTGCATATAGGGAACTCGTGTTGAGCGGCGTGCAGCTGATGCCACTGAAAAGACGCGGAGGATGAAACGGCAATATAATATAATATAATATAATATAATATAAATGATATAACATAATATGATATGATGATAAAACAAAACAATGGCAAGGAGTGTGGCTTTGGGATCGAAGCAGAAGGGGAGAAGAAGACTTTCCTGATTCACTCATCGTCTGCCGATAATAGTGTTTACATCGTGAAAACACTCATGGCTTGTAGAATCCGAACCTAAAAAGAATTTCATCTGGCTGGTTTCCTCTCCCTGTTAACAACAGTACTCTGGTTGAGGATAAAATCGGTGGTCTCTGAAGATAAGTTCGGCGATCTGGAACTGAAACAGAACAACAAAAGAGTTCCACCTCGCTAGTTTCCCTCTTTGCATGTGGATAATCACAGCAAGGTTCAGGAACCAGGACAGAGAGAGGTTTCCATCATCATGGCTTCTTCTTTCTCTGTCGATCATGGTGCTCGCACTGTGACAGAACTCAGATAATAGGAACCGGAGCAAAAAAAAAGACAGTTCTAACTGTACCGTGCACACCGATAACAACTTTGCAAAAATCGACCAAAAAACAACTTGCAGGGACCCAGGCTTTGACAGCCTACCGACAGACCTGGAGTAATCTGGTGAACAGTTCTTCTGTGTGGTGTTATTAACCCTTTCACCGCCAGTCAATATAGAGTACAAAATTCCCTTGTGGTATAAACACAGAAAAGACAGTGGCTAAGAATAGCAGGGGATCCCCCCTGAGATGTATAGAAAATATGGCCTATCCTACCACCGAACATTAAGAGCAGTAGGTTCATGGATAACAGACCAATGAATGGTCACCTTTCAGGGACATGGGTTCTCTACCACGCCTGTGCATAAATGAGAGCTTGGCAGTGAAAGGGTTAAAGGCTCTTCACAGAGTTGAGGGAGAAGAAAAAGAAGAAGCAAATGTTCAAATGTTGGCCAGGTTGCCCAGCTGTGGCACTTGCAGGAAGTGTGAGTGCTCCATGACGCTGGGCTGCACAGTCAGGTTGGCCGTCACACGGTCCATGGTGCTGGGCAGTACCGTCAGGTAGGTGGAAGGACGTGGGACAGTTCCCTCCCCTGACCCTGACGGCTTCACCACGTTGACGAAGAGCGAGGCTTCCAGCACGGTCTGCAGCCCCGTGGAGATGGTGAACGGTTCTTTCTCTCCTTTGCTCTGAAGCAGCCTCCAACATCTGGCCTGGTAGAGCATGGACGATAGCTTGGACCTGAACTTGCGGTTCAGGGTCATGATGATGACGGGGTGGATGACGCAGCTGAGAAACGACATCCACAGCAGCGTCCTGAGCAGCTTGGGGGCCACGTGGCAGGACGAGGGCCGGTGGCAGAGGATGCTGGCCACGGCGGAGGGCATGCAGAAAGTGACGAAGACAGTCAGCACCAGGAGCAGGGTCCGGGATGCCTTCACGTTGGAGCTCCGAGCGTTCATGTTGTTAGTGATGGCCGGCACGGACGTGACCGCCACCAGGGCCGGCACGAAGGCGAAGACACGGCGGTGCATGCGGATGTGATGGACCGACTTGAGCACGGTGAAGACGATCAGCGCCATGGGGACGAAACTACACACCACCTCCTTCACCACGACCTCCGGTACGTGACCGGGCCGGGCAGGGCCGCTCCTCATCACGCACACCCGGAAGTTCTCTGAGTAATCGTAATCCCCGAAGCTGGCCAGCGGCAGGAGGCTCATCAGCAGGCTCCAGCCCCACACAAGGACGATGATGACGACGGTGGAGTTCCTGGTGATGAGCGAGGCGTAGCGGAAGGGCTTGCTGACAGCCAGGCAGCGGTCCGTGGACACTGCCAGCAGGCTGAGGGCGGAGGCGCAGGGTCCCAGCACGCTGACCAGCCCCACGAAGCGGCACAGCTGGAAGGGCAGAACCCACTGCTCGGCGCTGGCCGACGTGCCGGCGAAAGGGATGACGAAGAGCCCGGTTAGTAGCTCCCCGGCCGACAGCGAGGCAATGAAGAAGTTGGCCGGGGTGCGGAGGGCGGCGGTGCGAACCACCACGGAGATGAGCAGGCTGTTGCTGACGATGGCAACCGTGGACAGCACCGCGGCCACTGACGTCAGGGTCACGCTCTCCTCGGGCAGCAGCCAGCTGACGTCAGCCTCGCTCCCGTTTGACATCACTGGCCCCAGGGTGGGTGGGTGGGGTGGGGTGGGTGGGTGCGCGGACAGTCAGTTTCACACCACTGCTGGGTGCTGCTGTGATGTCACGGGCAGCACCACCACCACGTCACTGAAAACAAAAGAAAAAAGAAATGATGATGTCATTGAAAGAATGGTATCATCTCTCAATAATCAAGACTAGGCCAGGCAAAAATCTTTTTTTATCGGGGGTAATAGGTAAGCAAGTAACATTCTTCTTTCTTTTTTTTTCTTTTTTTTTCTTTTTTTTTCACCAAAAGAAAGTAGCTCTCAATAATCGGGACAAGACCAAACAAAATCTTTATCGATCATTCCACCCAGAGAAGATGAAAGAAAAAATAACATGAGAGAACGAAAGAAAAGGTGATGGGGGGGGGGATCTTGCAAACACCACAGCCTATAACACAAAGTCCTTCCTTTGCAGTCAAACCACACACACACACACACACACACAACAACAACAACAACAACAACAACAACAATACCAACAACAACAACAACAACAACAAAGGAAGAAAACATCAATATCACAACAAGTACTGCCAGAATTCATATGGCAGAAAAATATCAGAATCATCTCCATATATTTACAGATGGATCTGTTCTTGATGACAAAAACGCTGGTGCGGCTTTCTATATTCCTGCCTTTAAAGTTGAAAAATCTTACTTTACTGAGAAAATATCTTTCCATATTCACAGCTGAGCTAATTGCTATTATACAAGCTCTGAACTACTTAGTGAGCCATAGTTTTCTCGAAAATAGTTTGTTGATTCCAAATCAGTACTTTATGCTCTAGAATTATTTGACTTGAAACAAGACCTGACTTAATTATTGAGACAAATCATTTGGTACATTGTTTGAGGATTAAAGGGACTGAGGTCAGTTTTTGTTGGGTGCCTTCTCATGGCAATGAAAGTGCTGATAAAGCAGCTAAAAAAGGAGCACAGGATTCAGAAAAATCGACAAAAACACATGCCCGTCTTTCCGTAAAAGAGACATACACTTTGTTAGAAAAATCAGCAGGAAGTCGATTTCATAACCGATGGAAGGAAAAGTTTTTAAAACATAAAGGGACATTATTCCCCGAGAACATTATTAAAGAAAAGATACCAAATCCATCAGTTTGCTATACAGGATTAATAACCTCTACTTTCTTCCGTATAAAACTTGATGCGATGAAGACAAAGTATAGTAAAAATGTTACATGCATCTGTGGTAAGCAGTTCAGCTTACATCATTGTTTGTTTCACTGTCAGCAGTTACGTACCTTCTTGCCCAAGTATTTCAAAGAGATTAACTATTCTGCAGATGATTTTTGGAAAGTTATTTCTGACGAGGTTCTTATGGTCGAACTTTCACAGGCATTAGTTCACAGCCTTATTTCTACATTCCTTTAATGTACTTAAGAATTGTGTTAATAGTTTATGATTATTATTATCATTATTGAATTGTTACTGTTAAATTTAATTGCATGATAGTTATGCATTTGTTGGTGGTTTTCTACCTTTTCTGTTTTCCTCTTCCCTCTCCCCTCCCCGCCCCCCACCCCACCCCCATTTTTTTTCTTAATAGTCTAATATCACTGATAGTGAAGACGCCAAACTAAAGAACGAACACACACACACACACACACACAACACACACACACACACACAACACACACCACACACACACACAACACACACAACACACACACACACAACACACACACACACACACACAACACACACACACACACACACACACAACACACACACACACACACAACACACACACACACACACAACACACACACACACACAACACACACACAACACACAACACACACACACACACACACACACACACACACACACAACACAACACACACACACACAATTATGCAAAGACAGATAAGCAGGTTCACACACACACACACACACACACACACACACATACACAACATAATTATGCAAAGACAGATAAGCAGGTTGACAGACAGACAGAAAAAAAGATATATGCGGTAAGCAAATAACTGTAAGTCATCTACTCATTCATTGTCCGAGCATAAGACCGTTAATTCCTAAAGATGTAGTTGATGACTTTTCTTCCAATATTTCATTAGTCACTGAAAAGATTTTGAATGATTATTCATTGCTTAGAATGTTTTCGGAAATTTTAAACTCCAGTCCAGTTGGTATTCTCCTTTGATGTGTTATAATTAATGTTGTTATTTATATTTACATTGTTATAGGTTAATACTTGTTGATATGCATATACATATTCTCCTTCCCATGACACCTCATTCAATACACACCACAATCTCTTTAGACCTTTTTCTTATAATATACTTTTCCTCTGTTACATAACATGATTTTTTTTTTTACACTAATATTCACATGCATTCCCTTTCCTTTATCCACTTCTTTACTCCTTTCCGTCTAAAAACACTTATAGTGAATAGACGTTAAACTGAAGATAACAGAAAAAAGACCGAGAGGGAACCCACTAAATCATCAAAAAGCAAGACTGTTTAGACTCTGTGTAAAGGCTGTTGTTGTTGTCGTTATTTGGTTGGTTGGTTGGTTTTTGTTGTTGTTTTGATGGTAACTCATTCCAGTAAGTTCCCCCACTCTATACGAGACTTGACTTTAAAAGTTCAAGCTTGGGAAGAGGCATTACTGGCTTATGTGAATGTCTGTTGTCGCTGACTGAGAAATCATTCACCATTGAAAGAGGTGCGTTGCCACTTGATAGGTTGTGCATAAAAACAACCTTACTGTAGTTACGTGTTAGTTTCAGTGAGATGATATCAAGTGACGTAAAATCATCAGGGGCTGATGAACATGACTCTAAAAGAACTCATTTTCATGCACGTTATATGATTTTGTCACCAGTTTCAGTTTCAGTTTCAAGGAGGTGTCAGGGCGTGCTGACATGTACGTAACATCACATGGGCTGTAAATTTTTTTTTTAATTTAATTTAGAATAAATTTAAAAAAATTTAATTCAGCAGATGCCTGACGGGCGCAATAGCCGAGTGGTTAAAGCGTTGGACTTTCAATCTGAGGGTCCTGGGTTCGAATCTCGGTAACGGCGCCTGGCGAGTAAAGGGTGGAGATTTTTCCGATCTCCCAGGTCAACATTATGTACAGACCCGCTAGTGCCTGAGCCCCCTTCGCGTGTATACGCAAGCAGAAGATCAAATACGCACGTTAAAGATCCTGTAATCCATGTCAGCGTTCGGTGGGTTATGGAAACAAGAAATACCCAGCATGCACAGCCCCAAAAACGGAGTATGGCTGCCTACATGGCGGGGTAAAAACGGTCATACACGTAAAAAGCCCACTCGTGTACATACGAGTGAACGTGGGAGTTGCAGCCCACGAACGAAGAAGAAGAAGAAGCAGATTCCTGACGTTTTGCATAAATCCAACACGCTGATCAGGCCTCGTTGTTACCAGCGTTAATGAATGTCCAACATATGTCTTATTGATTAACTGTATCGCGTATGGTGGCATAACCAAAAGAACAGGCACTACTGATTTAAACCATTGGATACTGCAAGGTTGTGTACCTTGCCTATGATTTCGTTTTTGAATGATTATGTTTGCTTTACGGCCATTTATGAATATGATTTGTTTCTTTCTTTGTTGTTATTTTGCTGTTGTGTTCGCATTATGTATATAAACTGTTCTGTTGTCGTTCATCTTTGTGCTTGATCAATTTAGAATAAAGTATTCAAATGTACCAAACGTAAAGATGTCGGCATCCATTGCGGGGGGGTGGGGGGGGAGGAGGAAACACAGATCCTGAAGCAAAATCCTTTGTAATATGCTTTTTAAGACAAGAACCATGACAGCAACGTGGTTAAACCAAATACGAAAACACTGCGTCGACACAGTTTAAGTGAAAAAAAATCAAAGCTTAGAATTCTTGGTCTGTTATATATCTTTCAATGGTATCACAAAGCTAAAAGAGAGTCGAACAGGCAACGAAATTCTTTGCAGAATCATTTCTGCAGCGTTCATCTTTAGTCTGAAAAGAAAGGCTGTCATTTCCGGAACGCCCACCTTATATATATTATATATGTATAAGGGAATTTTATATATATATATATATATATATATATATATATATATATATATATATATATACATACATAATCCCAATTTCATGTTTGATGAAATGAAACGACTGACAGTTCTTGAACATTAACCCTTTGATTACGACTGGCGAGTATGCTTGTCCGTGAATGGCTGTCACCTGACTGAGATGAGACTGAGCTTACAGGTCAGGATGTCAGTAACTATGATCTATCTGGACTCCCTTCTGTCCGGACCTCAATCCTTTTGCTCAGTAAATTCAGTTATAACCTTTAAAAGTACACCAAAAAAAGAAAGAAGTAACTGCACCCTCAAATGCGCGCCTCGCTGATCTCAAGTCACCAAGGTTCAGCAGCTGAAGCGTTTATCTGAACACACGCCACTGCGAAATCAAACAACAAAAAATCGATAGACCTCACCAGTGAGTCTAGTCATCGGCCGTTCGTTCATCGACTGTCCACAACAAAAGCGCTGGGACTTGAAAGGTTGTGTTAAATGAAGGCTGTCAACCCGTGTGGCAACACTATCCCCATTAAGGGCCTGAAGCACGCGACGTCTTTCAACCCGTCGTCCGGCCCGCCCGGCCAGGTTTCTGAAAACAAGACGATCAAAGCCTTCACTGTGTGATGGGCCTTTAAAAAAAAATGGCTGACAGCGCAGGCAGCATCCGCAAGGAATTGCTGTGTTTGCCTACACACACAGATTCCCGGAGGCGGTAGTGCACGCACGCACGCACACACACACACACACACACACACACACACACACACACACACACACACAGGTGTGCGCGCAAGCATACATGCACACACGCATAAATACATGACGCAAATGTGCTCTCGTGCGCTCTAATAATATTTCTTACAGTTATCATTACAAGGATCATCACCGTCGTCGTCGTCGTCATCATGATTGCCATGATTGCAATACGATGACAATCATCATCATCATCACCATCGTCATCATGATGATTATCATCGTATTGCAATCATTGTATTTCTAAAACCCGCAAGCACGAAGGAAGGTATGTATGTAAGCGCTAGCCCGAAACATCACCTTGGAAACCACATCCATTAAGGATTATTTTCCTTCATCAGCTGGAAAGGATTCGGCACCCAGGGGGATAATAGCCTTCAATAAATCAGCAGCACTTACATCCCCTACCCCCCACCTCTCTCTCTCTCTCTCTCTCTCTCTCTCTCTCTCTCTCTCTCTCTCTCTCTCTGTCACTCGATCTCTCACATACATACACCACACAGTGGAGCAGTCGAACGATTCCTTACTATTCCTCACCAGAAAACTAATGCAACGCCAAACATGGAAAACAACAATGGACCAGCAGCAAACAAACAATACAGCTATCTCAGCCTGTCTAAATTTAGACGGGGCCAGGACCCACAAGTCGATAATTCGTGCTGGCAATAACGAAAGGAAGGAGAGAAAAAAAAAAAGAAGAGGAGGAGGAGAGAGACAGATTCCAGAGTTTCACGACACACATGATGGAACTGAAGAATCTGCTGTGCTATGCCTGAACAGAAGAGCCCGGTCGACTTGTTAACTGGCACCAGAAGTAATCGTTGGCACAACATGTACGTCATTTTGATGGCAGTGGTTCGCTCATGATTTGTATTGACCGCTGCGGGCGCAATAGCCGAGCGGTTAAAGCGTTGGACTTTCAATCTAAGGGTCCAGAGTTCGAATCCTGGTAATGGCGCCTGGTGGGTAAAGGGTGGAGATTTTTCCGATCTCCCAGGTCAACATAGTGCCTGAACCCCTGTCATGTGTACACGCAAGCAAAAGATCAAATACGCACTTTAAAGATCCTGTAATCCATGTCAACGCTCGGTGGGTTATGGAAACAAGAATATACTCAGCATACACACCCTCGAAAACGGAGTATGGCTGCCACATGGCAGGGGCAAAAATGGTCATGCACGTAAAAGCCCACTCGTTTACATAAGAGTGAACGTGGGAGTTGCAGCCCACGAACGAAGAACAAGAAGTATTGGCCGCTTCGCGGGATGTCTGCCTATCTGTCTGTCTATCTGTAGGTTTGTAGGTCTGTTTGTCTGTCTGTGTTTCATGTGTTTTCTCCTGTCACACGAATTTCTCTGGAGATGGTTGATGCCACAAACCAAAAAACGAAAAGAAAGAAAAGAAGAGTAATGCAGAACAGCACACGGATTGATCTGGTGTCTGCTTGCGTCACTCACAACGTGAACAGATCCAGTATCATGACAGTTGTGGTTTTTTCTCTTTTCTTTTGTAGTTATTGTTGTTGTTGTTGTTGCTGTTGTCTCTGTGAAATAGAGTTCGGCTATGCATGCGTGTGGAGGACTGGTGTGTAAGCACTTTGATTTGTCTCTGCACAAGTTTCAGCGCTATACAAACATAAATGCTGCTCTTAGAAGAAAAGGAAGAACAAAGATAGGGGGAACAGAAATATAAACAATATAAAGACAGGAAATAAAGAAAGGGGGTTAAAAAGAAAAGAAAGTGAAAGAAAATGAAAAACAAAACTAACAAAGAATTAATTAATGGCTGAAGCGGTAAACATCGCGGACTGATGACTGGGAGATCGTGGGCTCGACACCCGGTCGGAGGCTTGCTGTAATGTGACTTTTTTTCTTTTTTTAAATTCTAGTTGGCACCTTTTCGGAGCAGAGGATGTGTTTGTCTGAAATGGATAGACTGGTCCCGCACAGTGGATTGCCGTCTACTTCACAGATGCGTTTTTGAGAAGAGCATTTCTCAAGTTTCCTCAACAACATGTGAGGGTGTCTGTATCTCTCGGACCTGGCTCTACGAGAGGAAGTGCGCACAAACAGTCCTGTCATGTCCACTAAAGCAACATCGTCATCCTCCTCATCATCAACCACCATTTGATCAGTCTGAATCCAAAGACTGTAGGTCATTGGTCCTCTAATCTGGCATGGTCGTGGGATCGTTATTCTGCTGAACACGTCACATTACCAACTGTCTCCGTTTCTGGTAGTCGTTGAATAGGACCTGACTTCCGGCAAAGTTCTCCTCTGTCCACTGCGTGAAGTTGTCTGCCCACTTCTTTTGCTGTCTGTCTCGCCTACTGTTTCCCCTGGATTGTTTACTTGAAGGCTGGTCTTGGAGAGCTCTTCAGATCTTGTCACGTAGCCATACCATTTCATTTTCCTTTTTTTTCACTGTGGTCAGAAGGTCCTCATACCGAGCTGATGTTTTTCCTGACTTTCTCGCCATACAGGAGACACCAAGGAGTCTTCTGAAGCATCTCATTTACACTGCTTTGATCCTTCTCTATGGCTCTGCTGTGAGAGTCCAGGACTCGCCTGTATACAAGATAATAGGACCAGCGCGTGTAGGAGCTTCAGCTGTGTTCTGAGACTGATGTTCTTGAGGTTCCATATGGGCTACAGTTTTGCCAGTACTGTTGCAGTCTGTGCAGCTCTTGCCAGTACTTCGGTCTTGGACCCTTCTTCACTTGATTGTATATTATGTTTCGTAAATGAAATGAGACATTTTTGTGACCATGATAATGAATGAATGAATGAATGAAGATTTTTTTTTTTTTTTTTTTACTTTCTGAGGGTAACAGATTAACCACACGTGATTTTTCATCAAACTCTCGTAAATAAAAAAAAACTGCAGGTAAAGGAGAAGTGAACAAGCAAGATGAATTTCAAATAATGAAATATATATATATCAAATGCGATAAGAAGAAAACGGAGACAGACAGAGAGAGAGAGAGAGTAATATTGTTCTTGTTTCATTTTCATTTTGTTTTGTTTTATCGAAAAATTGATGAAATGTAATTTATAGCATCGAGAATAGCTCTCACAGGGTGTTTGTCTGCTCCGAACAGAGCATGGGATATATACTCATTTATTCTCTCTCTCTCTTCTTCTTCTTCTTCTTCTTCTTCTTCTTCTTCTTTTTTCTTTCTTTCTTCTTCTTCTTCTTATCTGTAACTCGTGATGCTGATGTTGATATAAAAGCAGGCAAGCTTAATCCTTCAGCACGCTTTTTGTGACACAGACTTAACGATTTCCTTAATGACCTCTTTCCTCATTCCAAACGGCTGCCAATACACACGCCCTTTTCTTTATGAATCTTCTGACACATTGCCTACAGAAGCAGACTCTTTTTTTATCCCTTTCTGTACCCTTGTGCATTGTGTTGGTTGTGATGGGTTTATGAGAAGGTCAGGGCAACAGCTGCCTATTTCTTTACACAGCAGTGATGTGGGGTATATGGATCAGTCTGCGTGCTTGGACACCTCCTTGAAAGCTGAAACTGAGACTGAAACTCATTCTTTTGTTTAAATGTCAATTCACGGTTGTCGTTTTAGAAAAAAAAATTTTAAATCCACCACCGTTTGTCTTTCACCACCCCCCTTTCCTCGTCTTTTGACTCCTTTACTGCTTTTTCCTTCTATCGTTTTTTTTAACAAGGAAAAGAAACAGCGACAAAACGAGCTTATTGACTTTAATGGTAAAATTACAGTAAAGAGTCAATGGAATTCTTATTTCTATTTTGAACAATTTCAAAGCTGATTAGATTATTATATGAAACGTGACAAATAAAACTGCAGAATTTTGTAAATGAAGGAGGATTTTTAAAACAGAAAAAAATCATGTTCTGCTGTTCGTATAAAAATATATGTGCACGGAGGTAATTACATAATCAAAAAACAAGTCATTTTCGAAGTAAACGTTTTCTTCATAGAATCCAGCCCGATTCTGTATATCAGACTTGTGAGCTTTCATTTTACTATTGTAATGTCATTAACATTATAACATTTAAAATGATATCTTACTGAGAACACTGCCCCATTAAAGTAGCTGTGAATATAGATAAATATATATTACTTCTCGAGTTTTAATGATGGAATTATCTAAAGTATTAGAATTATCAATAATTAGACATGTACAATGATCGACGCCGTGCCAACGGAAAACTACAGCGAATAATAATGACCCAGTTGTAAAGGACAATTTACAGCAAATGAAGGCATAATTGACAATAACAACAAATGACTGCAAAAACAAAAAAGTCAACTTGTCAATCAGTTTTCAAAAGGACCAAACAACAAAAAGGTAAATGTTGACGTCCATATTTCTGTGTTTTTTTGTGTTTTTTATTGTCTCTACTACAGTCGAAATACAGGAGTCACAACTTCCTAGCTGTATCACTAGTCATTCCCTGTCTATGATTGCTCCGGATTTGTCATAATCGTGATGTGGGTGCTATTGAATATGTGTTTCACGTTGCAATTTAGAATTCCAATTTTCCTTGACTTTGAAATATTTCTAAGTAATAAAAAGTACAAGACGTTTTCTCAGTCTGTTGAAAAATCAGGGTGAACGATTTGTAGGCTGTATGATCCATTTGTTCGAAGTAATTTTCATTCTGTATGTGAATATCCAGATTTTCATCGCTCTCAACAAAAGAATCATGTTTTTTTTATCAGCAACAGTAAACAACAATAACCACAATAACAATAACAAGAGCAACAAAACATGACCTTTGAAACTCTTATTATGTGTAACTCCATGCACCTTGCTATTTTTCTTTTTTCTTTGTGAGTGTGGGGGGGAGGGGGTTGTTTTGTGTGTGTGTGTTGTTGTTGTTGTTGTTTTACGCTGGTCATCCAAATGGATATCGCCTGTTCAAGAAAGAATAAACGAAAGAAACGAACAACAAAGTTAACTGACATCAAAATGACACGCACGAATAACGGTTCTGATATTTGTGGCTCCTGTGAAACTAATGCCAGTCTTTTTTCCTGGATAGTTCACCTGCAGTAGTGGTATTCGTCAAACATAATCTACTTTTAGCCAAACCCTGAAATCCAGACATGCCGCCGTCATCGTCTTACCTTTGTCCTTTCCTGAAGATCGTTGTGAAGTGCATGTCAAGGAGAGATCTCGCAATAACTTTTACCAGTTGGCAGGTGATATTTGATGCCTAGCTCTTCCTTCTTGGAAAAAAAATTTTTTTTTTTTTTTTTCAAGTACAAAGTCTTAAATTTCAGATATTGTCTTTGAAAGCTCATGAACTTGAAGGGGTGAAGAAATCAGTTTTAAAACGGAATCCATCTCACCTAACTTTCTCGCCCTCCACTCCTACTCAAACCAGTCAAAAACAACAACAACAAAACCAAGCTTGCCTGTTACCTTACAATGTTCTGCGCATCTAATATACGGAATTTGTTTGAGGGGGATGGGCGGGGCGAATTTATGACACTTTCTCGAATTTATTTTTCATGCTCTTTCATTGCCATCCCATGATGTTGGTCTTTGATAATAAAGGCCATCGCGGTCATGTCTGACAACATTCCTTCGCTCTTTCTTACACACACACACACACACACACACACACACACACACACAGAGATGGGGGGAGAACGAGGGCCGGTTTTTTTGGTTTTTAATCTTTCTTTCTTTCTTTTTTGTTGTTGTTGTTGTGGTGGTGGTGGTGGTGGTGGTTTGTTGGTTGGTTAGTTGGTTGGTTTTCGAGTTGTTGTTTTTGTTGTTGTTGTTGTTGTTGTTGTTGTTTCCTCGACTGTGGGAGAAGGGGCGGAAATACGGATTGGGTGATTTTTGTAGGCGGATCAAGTCCTAACAGTTTGGAATCTTTTTGTTGCTGTTGATGTTGTTCAGAAAATACTTTTGACAATTGAAAATGAATATGAAAGTATATATATATATATATATATATATATATATATATATATATATATATATATATATATATATAAAGGTGAAAGAACAACACCCTACACTTCCCTGTGCTTTTTTTTTAACATGGTGCAACAAAATCTCTTTGTTTTTTGTCTTTGTCAAAATTTCCTCGTAGCCATATACATCCATGCCTTTAATATTGTCCACGGCAGTTAACAACTATACATACCTCTTCTTTTCCCCATAGCCACAAGCATGCGGGCAAAGCGGGCGTCTCTGTGCGGAGCTGTTTGTTGGGGCACTCTGTCATTAATATTAGAGCACGTCACCACAACATTATATCAACAAGTAAATGAACCTGCGTTCCGTGAGCCGTTGACCTTACCACATCTTCTGGACACTTTGGACGTGAAACGCGATGTCGTTATCCGTCTTAGACACAGCCTCCAATCTCAGGAATCCATACCAGCATTATCAGCTAAGCAACAAACCCCAGCATATTCGGGCGTGTAGCCTATCCTTAGTATTGAGCCTTGTTGACTGCCGAAGAAATGTGTAGCACAAAAATCCATGAAAATGTGACAAGCGATGGTGGAAATTTCGTGCCTGGCTCTCTCTCACTCAGATCGAAGAGAGATTTTGTTGTGCTGATCTTTCCACACGCGCTGAGCCTGCCTCTGAACCCGCGCGGTGAGGATGGGGTGGGATGAGGCCGGCCACGCCTTGTGCATCTGTCTGCCCACGTGTGGCAGCAGGCACAGAGATGTTCACAGCTTGCCACGAATATGAACACGAGCACATGGGAGGAGGAGAGAGGGCGGAGGAGGAAGATACACACATACATACATGCATATATACATACATATTTTCATAATATTTTTCTGTTCCATCTTTGGGTTTACAATTTTGACACACTGATACATGAGGTCATTTTATTAATGATTCCATGCTTCATTATTATATATTCATTCTGATGTAATGTACAAAGATGGATTTTTCTTTCGCCAATGGGTGTGTGCGTACATAAGCTAAATCAAGACATACATAAAATCACACACGCTTATATAAACTAGATCAAGACATACATAAAGTCGCACATACATACGATGACACAGATACACACGCATACATACAGACATACATACATACACACAAACTCGTGTAGCACGTCTGCACGTGAGAAAAAGCTTATTAGCACAAAAGAGAAAAAAGTGGAAGTGTTATATATATATATATATATATATATATATATATATATATATATATATATATATATATATATATATGGGGGGGGGGGCTGCTTTTGGAAGTCATTGGATTGTGACTTCTGCCCTTTGATTGAGAACACCCACAAACTTTATGATTGGTGTTTGTTGATCACTTGCCAATGGGTGATGACAGTTCACTGCCAATGCCGAGATATTTGAATCCACAGAGGACGACACTGCAGTCATATTAGGCATGCAATTGGATTCTTCCTCTGAGAGAAATCAACTGGCCTCCAACTGCAGTCTTTGAATCGTTTCTGGTTTTACTTTTGCATTTCCCCTTTTGCAAATTTGTTTTTGAAATAATGAAGAGGTGTTAAGTTGTTACATATATACATACATACATATATACAGATAGATAGATAGATGTGTGTGTGAATGTGTGTGTGTGTGTGTGTGTGTGTGTGTGTGTGTGTGTGTGTGTGTGTGTGTGTGTGTGTGTGTGTGTGTGTGTGTGTTCTTCCTGCACCCGCTTGAATATATGATTTTGTTGCTAGTATTGGTTGTGGTGGTGGTCTTCTCTTTTTCCTTCCCAAATCTTCTTCTTCTTCTGCGTTCGATGTTTTGGCTGCGTCAGACGGTCACCCCTGTCGCCACGATGTAACCCACAGTCTTCTCCAGGTCGTGGCGGTCTCCCCAAAGCTGCGCCTGTAGCTCTGTGCCCCCTGGCCAGGTTTGACGCCGTAGAGCTTCATGGGTTGGGCAGTGTTGGAGGATGTGTTCAGGGGTCTGGGGTCCAGTGCCACATGGACACTCATCAGTGTGGGCGACCTTCATACGGTGAAGGTGACTCAGTAGTCGGCAGTGGCCAGTTCTCAGTCTGAAGAGGACTGTCTGCTGGTGTCTCTGGAGCTGGTGGATTGGATCGACACCACTGTTTGCACCCAGCCTTCTCTTCCACTGGTTCTGGTATCGGTTGTGGATGATGGTCCTGGCCTCTCTGTAGGTCACGGGGTGGCTGAACTGCTTCATTTTGCTGCCTGCCTTGGAGAGAGCATCGGCCTTTTCGTTCCCCGTGACCCCACAGTGAGAAGGAACCCACTGAACAGTGACAGTCGACCGTTTTGAAAGGTCATGAAGGGCTGCTTTGATGTTTGTCAGCTGCTGTTCGTTTCTGGTTGACTGGAGTCCCTGCAGGAGAGATCTGCAGTCAGTGAAGAAGGCTATCTTTGGTGGTGGGTTGACTGACGTCCTGAGGCCTTGTGCAGCATGGAGTAGTGCTGCTGTCTCCGCTCTGTAGTTCGAGGAGATTCTTCCTGTGGGGAAGGCTCCAGGGGTCAGTCTTCCATCTGTGTGCCTGATGAAGATGCCTGCTCCTCCATTCTTCACCGCTCCCTCCGAGGATCCGTCTGTGAAGACGTGCGTCCATTCGCTGGGGTTGTACCGAGTCTCAATCATCTCCAGTGTCAAAGCTTTCAGCAGGGGAGGGGCTTGGCAGTCCTTTTGGTCGATGCCAGGGACTTTTGTGATGATTGAGACTCCTTCCAGTTGGTCGGCCGATTCCTCGAAGTCGGGGAGTGTTTCCATCTCGGCAGGGGACGAGGGCAGCAGGTCTTCATGTTGGCGGTGCAGGGCCTTGGAGAGGTGGTTGAAGCTGGTCCGCTTCAGTCTGTTCTTTGTTGGGTGCTTCAGTTTTTCGTGCATGGGGTGAGTTGGCATGCGCAGGAGCTTCTCGCTGTGGATGAAGACTTTTTCCTCTCGTCTTTCTTCGAGTGGGTGGAGGCCTGTGTGTTTCTCCATCGCCTGAACTGGAGTCGTCTTTATCCCGCCAGTGATCAGCCGTAGCCCTGCGTTCTGAACTTTGCTCAGGCGGCTTGTGTTGGTTGCTGATGCCGTGGCCCAGGCAGTGCTGCCATACTCCAGGGTTGGCCTGACAGTTCCAGTGTACACCCTCTGCAGTATGCACACACACACACACACACACACACACACACACACACACACACACACACACACACACACACACACAGAGAGAGAGAGGACAAGACATGACAAGACAAAATCAGAGAGAGTTAGATAGATAGATAGATAGATAGATAGATAGATAGATAGATACAAAGATACATAGATACATAGATAGATACATAGATAGATACATAGATAGAACCCAGCCATGGCAACACAGACGTCGTTTACCATTTCAAAGAATTTAGTAGGGAATTATCTATGCTTCAGTGGCGAAGGCATACGGAAGAAAACACAAGCTTGATTCACACTGTGGGCTAAAAAGTTTCCTTTTTGGGGGGGGGGGGGGGGGGGGGCATTTTGTTAACTCCATATACTGATGTTTGATATAAGCATATTTGTTTAAAACAATAACAGCACGCACTTTCCATGACACCGTGACACTTAAAAACCCAGACGTGACATGACAATCATCATACATACGTGCGTTAAAAGCGAAAGGCCAAACGTCCAAACTTACAAAACACACAGACATCTTCATCAATTAAAAGTGATACAGCGGTGGTGAAAGGAAGATGTCAGGTTGAATTATAGGAAAAAGAATTAATAAAGAGACAGACACACAAGGGATGAAAAGAAAAAGAAAAAATCCACCCTCTGGGACCCACAAAGAACTGAGATATATTATTTATATATTTTTCAAAAAATTGAAAAAACAAACAAACAATGTTTTAAGTATTTGTGAAATATTCTCATCACAGTTTGAATGATCACATCGTTGTGATAAATGAAAGCTTTGAATGATCACAAAGTTGTAATAAATGAAAGCATTGTTTTCATTATGTTCGTATCCTCTGTGTGTGTGTGTGTATGTGTGTGTCTGTGTGTGTGTCTGTGTCTGTGTCTGTGTGTCAAGTGTGTGTATGGTCATATTTGTGTGTGTGTGTGTGTGCGTGTGTGTGTGTGTGTGTGTGTTTGTGTGTGTGTGTTTGTGTGTGTGTAAGTGTGTGTGTGTGTGTGTGCGAGCGCGCGTATGTGTATTTGTGTGTGTGTGTCCAAGTGTGTGTATGTATGTGTGTGTTGTTATTGTTATTGTTGTTGTTTAAAAGAGAGCAACCTTTTTCTCTAAAATCTACGGTCTCAAGCAACGTTGCTTCACACTTTGTGGCGTGGCCTTTTTTCTCTGTGTGTGTGTGTGTGTGTGTGTATGTGTGTGTGTGTGTGTGTGTGTGTGTGTGTGTGTGTGAGTGCCCTTTTTCAGTGCAGTCCTATCGTCAGTGTGCTTGCCACGACAGGAGACCAAGATGACTTTATTTATTGAGCTGAACCTGCAGTAAAGGGCAGGCCAGAGAAGACATTGTTCCCCCACCCCGCTCCTACCTGTCCACCCACCACATACGCGCGCGCGCGCGCAAGACAAGGAGTAATAACTGAAATCGATAAATCCCTTGTCTGTTCCATCCCCACCTGCCAACGCTGTTGAGATAATGCCAGCTTGCGTAATGGCAGGTCAGCGATTGCCAATGGATAAGTTCACGCATGGAAGCATCCAACTCTGGCTTTGTTTCGCGTGGATCTGCACCATTGAGGAACAACAACAGTATTTCTAGTCGTCGTAGTTGTCGTTATCAACATCATCGTCGTCATCCTTATCTTCCTCCTCGTCGTCGTCGACATGTTATCGTCGTTGTGATGCTGGTGGTGGCAATGATGATGATAATGGTATATATACGTAAACACATGCATGCATATGTGTGTGTGTGTGTGTGTGTGTGTGTGTGTGTGTGTGTGTGTGTGTGTGTGTGTGCATCTATTGAATTTGCTGACTAACTGGCACAGGTGTCTGTCGGTCTGTCAGCACGCTCTACGTAGGTGTGCGTCTACGCGTGCACGAAGGTGTATACGTGTATGCATCATTGCGATCTTGCGCTTATATATATACCTATCACACACACACACACACACACACACACACACACACACACACACACGGCACTTAAAGGGAATGTCTTAACTGCTAGCCGTGCCACCCCACTTCCAACTGAAACAACCAAGGCAAATTAGCCAACCATGGCAATCTGTGCTCGGTTTGTGGACTGCTCTGTGTTGTTTTCGCTTCACGGAATCCAACTGTTAACTTGAAAAAGGGTAGGCGGGTGTTCTTGGACTCGTTCGTTACCTTGGCAACCACCGCCCGAAACGGAAATGGCAAACTTGGATCCAGGTTTTCAGCCGGATCGACCAAAACGCAAGGCCCGAGGCTCCAACACATGCAGCAGACAGCAGTACTAACTTTACTTTTGTCTTGTGGTTTGTCAGAAACAATACCGCGTCTCTGCTGAACCAATAAACGCGTGCGGGATTAAAGGATAGCTGTGTGCTGTGTGTTTTGTGTCGTGGTGACACAACCATTCGAGCTTTTAACTGCGTTCCACTGTTTTGTTGCTTTTTTTTTATCACCTGCTTGGGGGCTTTTAGCATCGAACGTCGCCTCATTAATTTGTTTGTGAGCTGGACTGATTCCCTGTTCCTAATTGATGTTGGTGTTTTTTTGTTTTATTGTGGGGGGGGGGGGGGGGTTCATGTCTTTGACTCTGCCGATTTGTTGTTCACTTTTTTCCTTTTTTTTTCCAATATAATTATTGCTGCTGCTGCTATCGTTCTCGTTTTTGTTGCTGCCGCTGCTGCTTTTGTTGTCTCTTTTTGATGTCATTGTTACTGTTGTAACTGTTGACTTTGCTATCGTGACTGTTCCTAAGTTCTTGCTGCTATATCCCTTTTAAGTCTGTCTGCTGCTTCTGGTGATGATGATGATGATGATTCAACAACGACAATATGACGATAATGATGATGATGATGATGCATTGTGATGGTTATGATGATGGCCGGTGAGTACTCTCGTTATTAGTCTCATCGTTCATGTTATCACTAATAGAGGGTCCGTCCACTTCCGCCAGAGCCACACACGCACACACACACACACACATATATGCACACACACACACACACACACATGCATACACATACGCACGCACACATGCACCCACATGCAGACATGCGCGCGCAAGCAAATTTGCAATGTCGCAGTGCATGCATAATTCATCGCTTGTCAACATTTGTCTCTCAGATGGCAAATCACTGGATCGTTCGACATTCAGGTCTGAGAGAGCAAAATACTACCATCCTCCCAATATATTGTCCAATACACACACACACACACACACACACGCACGCACGCACGCACACTCACGCAAGCACGCACGCACGCACGCGCGTGACAAAGGGATAGCAGTAAAGAGCAAGGAAGCAATTCACTTTGTCTTTTTCTTCTTCTTTTTTAAGTCTAGGAACCCCTTCACCCCCAGCATAATCCACTCTGCTGCGGAGAATTATTCCAAAGGAAAAAAATCTGTTTGCACGTAGCCAGCCTGTGTCTGTTAGTTGGTTTGTTTTCAGACTGACGTAAGCCTAATCAATACCATGTCTATTTCAATTATTTTCAGCGTACAAGATTGGGTTTCCAACATACAAGGCAAATCAAGAAGGTGAAAAAAATCACCTTTGCATCGCTTCAATGATCGTTAGTAGAACTGCAGGTGCAAGAAGACACGTCTTCTGGAGGCATGGTCAAGGCTGTTCATTTTCTATACATACATATATTTTTTCTTGAATACTAAATCATGCATTTGTCTGTGTGCATATGTGTATAGGCAAGTGTGTGTGTGTATGTGTGTGTGTGCACGCGTGTATGAATATGTGCATGTGTGTGTGTGTGTGTGTCTGTGTGTGCGAACACACACATACTTGTGCACATCTTTCTGTATGTGCACATGCATGCCTGCACACATCTATGTATGTGTGTACATGATACATGCATGCATGACATGGGTTGAGACAGGCAGACAGACAGACAGACAAAGAGAGAGGGAGAGGGATATATCTGTGAAAGTAAGACCTCTTGGCTCTCTACCAAACATGCAAAACAGTCAAACACATGTAAACCTTATCTTGCCTGATCCAACCACATATAATTACCAAGATAGGAAAACAATGTTTTTAACTTGCCAATTCTCAGACAGATTCATACATCTCATTTCAGAAAGCCAGTCATTATAAACATACTCCTTATTTCCAAAACAAAAATGGGGATAAAGAAAAGGAAAAAATAAAATCATATATACACATCTTCCTGTTGACAATCAGAGATTCTCTGACAAGGGATGTTCATTAAAGATTTCCTCAGACTTACTTCCGGTTATTGTTGGAGGCTGAAATTGCACGTATCTCTATATGTCACGTGGTAATTGGCATCTCTGAACTCATAACAGCTATGGTGGTGCTATGGTGAAATTGCAGGAGGCTATCAAAACTGAGTCGTGACATGCTAACCAAAGGTGTCCGCCTCCTGCACGACAACACCCCAGTTCACAACTCGCATGTTGCCCAAATGAAAGCACGGTCATGTTGCTATGAAATCCTTCCTCAGCCCCCTTACTCTCCCGACCTCGCACCATCTGATTTCCACCTCTTTCCAACCATGAAGTTATTTTGGAAGGGCAAGCACTTCCCAGATGATGAAACGCTTATTTCGGAGGTCAAGTCGTGGCTTCTGGAGAAACCTGCAGACTTCTGCAGGCAAGGTCTTCACAGCTGCATAAAGCAATGGGAGACGCGTGTCACCCTTGGTGGAACTGTAAAGAGAAAGACTTATAACTGTGCCAAGTTTCATTCCCCTCGGTCCATGGGAAGAGGGTCAAGGGAAATCTTTAATGAACATCCCTCGTACTTTGCTCTTTTCTTCCAGGATGCTTCAACCAAACATTCTTTCTTAGAGAACAACCATTGCAATAATTTTTTATGTTTCGTTTTTCCCCTGTAAAGAAGGCTGAGAAGTTAACTTTGACATTTTCAAATCACACATGGCAGATCTGGCCTGGAAAGAATCATGGAAAACAGGCACAAAGAAATCGCTAAAATTTATCAGGACCGAATTTTTTGCACCCACTTCTGAATCATTTGTACAGATGTCTATTCAACATTTTTTCTTCCATCACTCATTAGTATTGCATATACTGTGCTGATCCTTACGATGTATAAGAATTAACCCTAATGTGGTTAAAATCTGTCTATAGCAAAATCAAAAACCAAAAAAAAGGAGAAAAAAACACAAAAATCAATAACAACGTCTGTGAAAGTGTGTGATGAACCTGTCAACATTTTGTGTTCAAGTTACTAAAAACATGGTGAAAACTGACATTCTCTACATTAACATCACAATAATCAGTACCCATCAGAGCACATGTGTGTGCCACAGTTGGCACCTCTGATTTGATTTGTCAGCAGACTTTAAATATCTCATGCTTTTCTTTTTATTTGCTGAACCTGCCAAACAATCAAATAACATCTACAATGAAAATTTCTGCTTCAGACTAGTGAAAACATTTTTAGTTTATTTTCTTGACCTCAGAACGACTAAAAAGTCCATATCAAACCACTACAGGCAAAGGAGCAAATGGTACAGCAGTACACCTAATTGTTGTCCTTTACTCTTCTTTAATTTTTAGTGGTGATTTTCATTTAACTTGATGGATTCAAATTTTACTGAACTGGTTTGACGTCAAATTGAAAACTATCACAAATTATTAAACCATAATGAGCTGAACACAAAAGAAACTAAGACAAGTTAATGACACCCTAAAAGCAATCAAAGAAGCCAAATACACCAAAAAACACACACACTAAAAGTAAATGATACCATGAAAGTAAAACTTACAACAGTCTGACAGCTGAAGGCTAATCAAAGCCAGCTCATTAATATCATTATAAACTTGACGAGTCTGTTGCATGGACAGCCAGATAAATCAATGAAAAATGAATGACAAACATAACCAACAAACTTTTGCTTCTTCCATCATCAACAACTGATTCCACTGATTGAATTTCTGTTGTCCTGAACATCAAAGCAGTCGTGGAACTAAACAGATTATCGATAAGTCGTCAAATATCTCTTGATATTATGTACACCAACCTAACAAATCACAGGCGCCATATCAAAGTACGAACATGATCGATGTATTTACATTCCATATCGAAAGCTTTTTCTTTATAGCCACCTTTATGGCCACATGATTGAACTGACTTCATAAAACTCTGATCAGAAGAATTAACCAAACATTAATCATGTTTTAGTTCAGTTTATGGCAACACAGAGAATCTGGCTTACAAGTTACAGAATGCAAGGACAATATCCATGATGATTTTCCAAAAAATGAGAAAAATGTATAAAAACCTAAAGTGGGATCTTAAAAAACTTTATTCACTTTTGCTATACGTCCGCAAGTCCAAAACTATTGTCTGCATGTTTTCAAGAGCTGGTGACAATTCAACATGAAAGCATTCAAATGCACATACTATGTTTTTTTCATAAGTGTCAGCCCTATATAATAATATTCTTTTCAACTCAATCTCTTAAAAATGATCATGGTCAAGCTTTGTTTACCATAAGGTTTCTACTACTATTTCTCTGCTCATTATCACTTATTCTTCCGTTTGGGACAAGCTTGTCTGCAAATGAAGGCTGGATGTCCTAACAACGAGCTGTCTTTTCTTTTTTATTTTACCAAGTTTCCACAAAAATACGCTTTCAGCCAGGACAGCCTAATAACTGCCATCACTAATTTGGTCCCCAGTATGTCTTGTGAAATGATGCTCACAAAAATTGGTGTGGGGAGAACATCATCTTCACACACAGAAAATTTTCCAGACTTGATTCCTTGTCCATAAACACCAAACAGTTGTCCCCTGTATGCATGCCTGTGTTTGTGCATATGTGCGAGTTTGTCTGAGACTGTGTGTGTGTGTGTGTGTGTGCGCGCACATGCGCAAGTGTGCGTTTGTGTGTATGTGTGTGTGTGTGTGTGTGCATAGGTGTGAGTGTTATGTTTGTGTGTGTGTGTGTGCATAGGTGTGAATGTTGTGTGTGTGTGTGTGTGTGTGTGTGTGTATGTATGTGGATATATGTGTGTGTATATGTATGTGTGTGCCAGTGCATGTGCGTGTGTGCATGTGTTATGGAGCATGTGGACATTACAGCTTCAGACCACATCCAAAAAAACTTAGTAAAAGGCCTCAAGTTACAAGATACTGAGAGTTTACACAAACATGGTGTGGTTTTGTTCAAGTATTCACCAGTAGAGGATTGTCTGTCAATAAAATACAAACAGAGTCAATCAGACAAACACACACTTTCAATACCAAAAATACCAAAAAAGCCACAATGTCTGTGTGTTATCTTGTCCTCCAAGAACCAGACCACTTTTTGTAGTCTGCTGAGCGAACCTGTGTTCAGCAAATGTCTTCTGCCGATTCTATTGGGTTGTTGTTGTTTTTTTAATCAAAAGTAACACCAAAATGTAAAAGGGACAGAAATATATATTTATGCATGAAACATTCTCAAAATATACATTATGGGGAGCTTAAAAAAAGCCTTGTTATCTTCAACATGCACATAGATCATTATGTTGTCTTTCATATTTCCATAGCATAACTATTTGCTTTGGACAGTAAGTGTGTTAATTATAAAGAACAAAACAATAAACACTCGCAATAAAGAAAATATAATATCTTAATGCTTCAAGTGAATTAAGCTCGTCTGTTGGCTGTATATCATATCACCTTTTAAACACCACTTTATCAAATGAATTCTCTAAAAAGAAACAAAAAAAAATATCAAAAGCTTCAATTTGTATCATATCACCTTTTAAACACCACTTTATCATACAAATTTTAAAACGAAACCACAAAATCTCAAAAGCTTCAACTGAATGAAACTTCACTGATGCAAGTTATACATCACTTAACCTTTTAAACATCAGTCTACCATTAAATATTATCTATAAAATCAAATAAGATAATATAAACACTTTGAAGCAAACATAATCATTACCTTTATCATCAACACAAAAAAAATTTTCAGCAACGGTTAACATTTGAAGACACACATGTACATTTTCTCTGTTCAAGGCGTGGGTGAAGAAACAGAGCAAGTTTACACATTAAGTACAAGTACCAAGCATTCATTCAGCAGCCCATTTCATTGGACCACACAGACTAATAGTATCTGATACATTGATCATCAGCTCACACGATGGTCTAATGCACAGTTATTGGCTCAAAACCTCACAGTCACAAATGTCCATGATAGCAATCAAAACACATGCAGTAGCATCTAAATTTGACACAACAATGCTGAAATACATCTTTCAGTAATCTAAGCGACTCCTCTCATCAATCCAAACAATTCTGTTCATGTACACACATTCAATGACACAAAGAAATCAAACTATTTGGTGTTCTTATCAAATACCATCAGCCGACCCTTCCACCACCTCCTCAGAACAAATCCCCCACCCCAACCCCCAAAAAGATTAAATGATATTTGTATATTCTTCAGAACATCTAAACAGGAACTTTCTCATTCTAGCACATATAAATGCACACTAGTTTTATAGCTGTACTGAACTTGCTCCTGTGAGATGCTGTTTACCGAAGAATCAAATAAAATCTTACAATTCAGCAGAAAATTTCAACTCAACTATCAAAACAACACAATTATTTATTCACATTCACAACAAAAAACAGAACTTGACAAATTCTGATAAAACATCAAATAATTTCTAATACAATAAAAAATATAACAAACACACAATAAAAAAATTTTTTTAACTTACAGAAAAAAAATCCAAACAAAACAAACTGACACACAATGATAGTTTCCAGCAATTCACACATCTCAAAACTGAGAATGCTTCTGCAAAGCTTACAGATATGCACGGAAACAGAAAAAGGCAGACACTCCCAAGCACTCAATCACTAAATGACAATGTAACACTTAACAGATCTGGGGCTACAGATACGTTCCTTTTATTTTCCCCACAAACATACAAAATTGATAAAAAGAAAAGAAAATGTGATTTGTGTCCCCAAAACTCAATTCTATCAGCTGATACTTGTGTGTATATGAATACATGATTAGTATGAACCAGTAATCCAGCAATGATCCATTCTTTAAAAAAAAAAAAAAAAAAAAACTAATCAAAAAAATTAGACTGTATGTTCATGACACCAACCCCCTCGCCCCCCCCAACCCCCGCCACCTTTATACACCTCTCCCCCCTACCCACCCCCAATCTTAAAAAAAAGGAGACTTACAGCAGACACACACAACCACACATTCATGTAAACTTGTATTTCTAAATACACCCCCTACACTCCCTCTATTCCCTCAACACAACCCACATCACCAAAATAATAAAAGGACACACACACACACACACACACACACACACACACACACACACACACACACAAACAAACACACACGCTAACACACACACAGAGTTCATATAACCTTGTACTTCCCCCCCATGTGATGACAATGGGTAAAAGCTGCTGCTATGAGAACCACCAGAGAAAAACCACCAGACGGAAATCAATGGTATCCGCTCTCCTGCATAAAGCACAACCCCTCACTGACTCTGGGCAGGACTAGAGCTCATCGCGTAGAATGGTGTAGCGGTTGCGTGATGGGGCCAGCTTCCGGAAGGTGGACTCTGGTGGCTGCGTCTCCTTCTGACCCTGGCCATCCGCCACACCTTGGTCCTTGGGGATGTGACCCGGAGCGTTTCCATCCTGACACACACATACACAGATTCAAAGATTCAAAGAAATGTAATCCCTATTTCCCCTTTTGGGGTGTGGAAGATACAATAACGACGCGTACTCACTGAATCACAATTCCAGTCCAACAATGTCACCGAAACTAGCAAAACACACACACACGCACGTACACACACATACACACAAACATACACTCACATCTGTGCTCGTGCGCGCTTGCTCACACACACACGCCAATAATAATGATTTGTAATGAAACACTCTTCAACATACACAGAAAGTATGTTCTAAATGTAACTGAAAGTAACACACCCTTTCCAGGTTTTGTTAATTTACTTGAACACACACACACACACACACACACA
Source organism: Babylonia areolata (assembly GCF_041734735.1). NCBI lineage: Eukaryota > Metazoa > Mollusca > Gastropoda > Neogastropoda > Buccinidae > Babylonia > Babylonia areolata. The sequence goes on along the minus strand of NC_134893.1, from coordinate 25,874,493 downwards.
CACACACACACACACAAACACAAGCATGCACACACACAGACATGCAAACACATATGCAAGTATGCATACACACACACACACACACACAAACACAAGCATACACATACAAAAAATGCACACAAGCATACACATACAGAAACATGCATATCCACACGCCCACCCCACCCCCACCGCCATACACGCACGCACTCTCATGCGCACACACACACACACACACACACACACACACACACAAACACATTAAAAATGAATCTACCAGACAATTTCAAAACAAATACATCTTGCTTAAAGAAAGAACCACACAGATGAATGGAAAAGAAAGAAACCCTCACACTCATAGATGGATGTATTAAGGGAAAAAAACCAAATGTCAGAAGTAAACACCACAGTGAATTCTTGAGACATCAAGTATGCTCCCACCAAACATGGTTCATCTCTACAGTTATGATCAGTGACACAATCCACTAGAAATTCTTTTGAAGCAAGTTAATATTTTCTACTGTTCTCTTGTTTTTGGCTTATCCACTTGCAGATGGGTGTGAATGATTTATCCCCCGTTCCCATTTTTTTTTCTCCCCAGCCAATTAAGAAAGCCCAACATGCAGCATTAAAAAAAAAATAAATAAAAAATAAAAACAGAGAAAAAAGGAAAAAGAAGTGCTCCCTTAACAATGCAACAAAGCCCACCCACCCCAACCCCCCATTATCATTTGTATTTTTATTATCTATATTATTTCCATTACTGTTAGTGTTATTAGTATTATCATTAATAAATAGTATTATTAGAATCAGTATCATTATTATCATTATTTCAATCACCATTACTCACGGGGGATAGAGCAGCAGGAGTTGGATCCGGTCCATGGTGAAACTCTCTGTGCAGTTTCCCGGAGTGCAGGTCATTCAGAAACTGTTTCAGGAGTCCAGGAGTTCTAAACAGAAGCAATAAATGATAGTCATGTACAACTATGACTCTAAGAACAGCAGAGGAGGCAACTGCTGTCCTGACTATCTGGGCTGGAAACTGATTATAGTGAAGAGAGTCTTGACCAAGTTACATCCCCACTCTCTCAGCCAAGAGGGCTTTAGAATAGTCTCTCAGCCATGAGGGCTTCAAGACAGTTGGTGTTGGGATGATTTCCACGAGCCAACTAGCCCCACAGGCTGCAGTGCTAAGAGCCAGTGCAATCTTGCCTCCTAGTTTGAGTCATAGTCCTTAACAAAACTCAGCTGGAAATGAATTCCCATTGCAGTGGAGAAACCACTTATCATGCAGCTCTCACTTCGATATAGGCCTATCTGTAAGCTTATGGCCATCTCCGATATAAACCGAGTGCTGGGCCTGATAAAAGCAATAAAACTTTAATTAACATACTAACGAGAAACAAATGCTTCAAATATGTGGAGGGGGGTGGAGGAAACAAAACACTGACACAATGCTCTCTCTGAAAGTAGCTACGGCTGATAACCTCCCGGAAGTAGGTAACCTCCCTTTTGCCCCCCTGACTAGTGCCCTCTTTTTCCAGCAGCCATCTTGACTCCTGTTCCTGTGCTCTTCATACGGCCAAGTTTTTTTTTGTATTTTCTGTCTGTCTGTCGATTCTCTGGCGTTCTTGGTTTTTTGTCAAATTATGTCTTCAACCAGGTCACATAATTAAAAACAAGAGAGGCAAGGCCTTCAAGACTCACTTGTGATACACTTTTAAAAAAATCCAAGCTTTTTATGTATTGAGTATAATTTCAAAATGTAATGTTTAAGATGAGAAAGATCAGTTTAAAGCAAATTAAGTCCCCTAGCATTAATTACAGAGTAATTTCCCTTTTTTACTATCTGCACCAAAACGTTTGCAAAATAAATAAAACTTCCATGCTTAGCAAAAGAAGTTCCTGTTTGAACATAAAATGATAATAATGACTGCTCTTGTTGTTGGGTCAGAATATCAGTTCAAAGTGCCAAGTTTAGAGAATGCAAAAAATATAAATATAACAGTAAATGCGGAACAACTGTCACACAATGACATGTATCTTAGAAATGGTAATTCAAGAGGGAAGCTTTAAAAAAAAAAAAAGTGACTATTTTTCTGACCACTTCTTGTAATGCTTTATGAAAAATAATGTGTTTTTGTTTCCCTGGTAGTTCCAGTTCATGAGCAAAAGCCACACACACACACACACACACGACACACAAAAATGGGCTCATTTAATAAGTATGTGCACAATATACACACACAAATGCACAGAGCCACAAAGAGTACACACATGTGCACACACATACACATTGACCAAAGAGTTATATCACCACCTCCAACAATTTGCAGAGAGTGTTAATTTTTTTTTTTTTTAATATAAAGAGTATATGGTCCAAAAAAAAAAGGGAAACAAACAACTGGAATAATTGATTGGTAAGTGTTGCAAGAGAGCAGTGCAGGGTTTCCTCAAGTGTGTGGCCTGCTGGTGACATAACAATGATAGTTCCCTGTGGACTGCCGACACTGGAACTGTGACTGATGAACCTGGATGTGGCTGTATGTATGGGTGATGTGGAATGAGTGGGGTGGGGGTAATGCCACTGAACTGTTGCAAGATGGGGCAGCGAATAAAAATGGGAAAAGAAAAAAAAAAGTTGCAAAGGATGAAATAACAGGGAGAGAGAGAGGGAGGAGGAGGGAGGGGACACAGGCCCAGCCAGCCAGCCAGCCAGCAGCTCACCTCAAGCCTTCTCTGACATCATGGGGGAAAATGTACATGTGACGGAAGCTGTCAATGGCCAGCACTGGCAGGTCAGAGACACTCTTCCCCAGGTGGTGCAGGGGGTGGGTGAACTGGGAGCCGTCGGCAATCAGAAAGTTCACACTGTCTGAAAGCAAATATCACACACCGTTATCATCCACATATGATGATGATATGAGTATTTATACAACACCTATCCTTGGTCGGAGACCAAGCTTCAGGTGCTTTACAAATGCGGAGTCATTTGCATAACTGTCCATTCAATCAGGTTTCAGTTACAAAACACATACACACCCATAAAGACATGTAACATTTTACGTGTATGACCATTTTCTTCGTTACCTCACCATGTATCAGCCATACTCTGTTTTCTGGGGTGTGCATGTTGGGTATGTTCTTGTTTCCATAACCCACCAAATGCTGACATGGATTACAGGATCTTTAACATGCTTATTTTATCTTGTGCATGTGTATACACACAAAGGGGATTCAGGCACTGGCAGGTCTGACCATCTGCTGACATGGGATATCAGAAAAATCTCCACCTTTTACCCACTAGGCGCTGTTACTGAGATTCAAACCCGGGACCCTCAAACTGAAAGTCCAACGTTTTAACCACTCGGCTATTGCACCCGTCAAAAGGAGGAAGGTGGCAGAATGGTTTATGGTTAAGACACTTATCTGCCAATACAGTATCCACTGGGTTCTGTGTTCAAATCCCAAACATCTATCATTTGGATGAGATGATAAACCAATCTCCCGTGTGCAGCAAGCACTTGGAGCACTGAAAAGAACCCACGGAAATAAAGGCGTCTTCTGGCAAAATTCTGTAGAAGAAATCCACTCTAATTGGTACACAAATACATATGCATGCACTCAAGGGCTGACTAGTGGGTTGAGTAATGCTGCTGGTCTGGCATCTGCCTAACAAATGTGGTGCAGAGTATATTGATTTGTACAAATGCAGTGATGCCTGCTTGAGAAACTGAAACTATGCAAAGGCAGTCAGTTTTCGCTGGCAAGGAATTTCTTTATGACTGAAATTCAATGACTCCAGCAAGAACATACAAGAAGGCTGAAACTGTCCAAAAACCAACAAGGGTGTTACACATATGCAAGCTGAATGAATCAATGAATGCAGTACAGCACATACATGTCAAGGAACAATAACTCCGGTACTTTTCAAAGAACAATCATGAGGAGCAATAACTCTGTATTCTAGTACTTTCCAATAAAACAACCCTAACTTCTATCTGAACACAAATAATAACAAGAGTAACTCAAAAGCAGTGATACAACATGTAACATATTGAATATAAATACCAGAAAAAAAGCAAACTATATGGTGATCAAATCAATGTTTGCATAGACAGTTTAAAGCAAAAAAAAGGACATCATTAACATGAAGTGCTCTGATGATGTAAACGAAACAAACTTACTGTGTTCCACAAAGATTCTATCAAAACGTAGGTAAATGTCAACACATAAAGTAGTGTTTCATTATATGTAGGCAAAAATAGTCACTAGAAGCATAGCCAAACACACAGAAGTAACCTTCCATAACAAAATCACAGCAGAAATCCACTTACTTTTTTCAGATAAAATCTGTTTAGCAACCTCGCTGCGGTAAAGGTCTGCCACCTCCGTGTCTTCAGGCTTGTGGAACAAGATCAGGAATGGCAGACCCTCCTCAGTTAGTTCCTGAAAAATAGGAACATCACTGGTGATGATATAATAATAATGCAGATTTATATAGTGCCTATTCTCTAAATAGGGCTCTCGGCACTTTACTCACACACACACACACACACACACACACACACACCAAAAACAAAAACAATAAAAACCATGCACACATGTACACATACACACACAAATACATACACACAGAAAAGAAGTATATAATAACATTTTTAAATGAGTGGGTTTACAGGGAAGACCTGAATGAAGTGGCAGAAGAAGATTTCCTGTTTTCTTGTGATAGCAAGGTTTGGTGCTCTACACACTCACATTGTCAACAAGACAATCAATGTTTCGCAAAGTCTTCCAAAATTTGCACTGACCAAGCTGAAAAATGTTTAAATCATAAATAAACTCATTATAATTTGATCTAACTATGCAAATGAAAGTATATGTATAATATTTGTTTCTCCAAGTTGATCCACCGCATATTGTGGGATACTAATATCAAAGAAAATAAATCATACAATGAAATCCTTTGTGGGAGAAAACTGCAAGAGAGAAAAACTTATTTAGACACCTGATATGTACTGGAAAGCAGCTCTAACTTCAGCATTTGCAAAGCTGGTATCCTTTAGTCAGGCACAAAGACATCATACATGGTCCTTCTCAGCAATGGTAGTCATTACAGACAGTCACACAAATATATGTTCTAGTGAACAGCTCTGACTTAACTTACATTTTTGTATTGTATTGTGTTACACTTTGTCTGTGATTTCTGTGTGTGAAGTGCAGGCTGCATGTTACCACAAAGCAGCGCCACACTTTATTTTTCTTCATTTTTTCTGCCTGCAAGTGTATTTGTTTTATTATCAAAGTGGATTTTTCTATGTAACTTTGCCATGGGCAACCCTTTATTACCATGGGTTCTTTTACGAGTGCTAAATGCATGATACACACAGGACCTCAATTTATCCTCTCATCTGAATGACTAGCATCCAGACCACCACTCAAGGTCTAGTGCAAGGGAAGAAAATACTGGCAAGTGTGGGATCCAAACCTGAGCACTCAGATTCTCAGTCAGATACATTACCACAAGGCCACCACTCATCTAAGGGGATCTCCCTCGCAGGAAGACACACAGCTATCTAGCGTACATCAAAACAGTTCTCACCTCAGCATTCTCAAAGGTGATCTCTCGTACAAGGGGCACACACTTCTCAAAGGCCCAGGCAAAGAGCTGATCAAAGTTGTTTAAGGGGCCCATGAACATAACATCTTGTCCTTTTGTCTGCACACACAATACAAGTGATTCACAGATACTGAAAAATGTTTCAGATTTAAACTTGGAATGCAACAGAAACAAACAGCAGAATGCCATGTGAGCTTTCAACATACATGTACAATTTTCAGGCAAAATCATGATAATTTTCAAATGCAGTTTCATTTTTCAAGAGATTGGCACAGTTTCAAGGCAAATATATATATTTCTAATCCATCAGTTTTAACAAACAATTAGGTTTAAACTGTGTATAAAAATGAAAAACAATAATAAAAAAAAAAGTCAGACATCTAATCACAACACACACACAAACATTAAACTATTCAAGGAAATATGTTTTCATGGCACATGTGAATTTTGCTCCTTACCACATCTCTCCACAGATAACTTTCCATGAATCCACTAGCACTGATGACTGATTGCACGTCTATTAACAAAGCAAAATTTAAAAGGAAAGCAATTTTTTGCAATGGGGCACCAACAGTGCTATAAATACCAATACCAAGTGAGAAACAAACCCTCAATGCTGGCAAAATACTGCACTTAAAATATGTAATGTTTGAACTAGTTATTTCTGTTGCTAATCAACATCTTACAAAGGAAAAAACACAGATGGGTCGTATTACAGGTGATCCATGTCAGCATTACAGTGAACAGGGTAAATGCACAAACAGTTAACATTTCTTCAGTTTCAGTTTTCAGTTTCAGTTTCTCCAGAAGGCATCATTGAGTTTGGACAAATTCACACATGCGACACCACATCTGCTAGGCAGATGCCTGACCATCAGAATAGCCCAGTGTGCTTAGTCAGGCCCCTAATGCATGCATTCATATTTATGTTCCCATCAGAGTGGATTTCTTCTGAAGAATTTTGCCAGAGGACAACACTTAAGTTGCCATGGGTTCTTTTTCAGTGCTACATTACCGTCTCACCCAAATGACTGGAAACTAAGTTTGATTTTTGAGTCGAAGTTGGGAGAAAGTGCAAGACCAGACCCTCAAAGACCCTGCACCCAAGCACTGCTTGGGGGTCAAAATTTGTTTCATTTAAACAGTTTCCATGTTCTTACATGTGAATTAAATGCAGGCAAAGGAAACTAACTTTTACAGCATTTCCAGCTATGTCTATATGTGGTGATTTGGGAGGAAAAGCAGTCAATTTCAGTATATTTTCTGTGTTTTTCAGCAAGAATATGAAAGGGAAATGTGTGAGGGTGTAAATTCCCTAGGATTGAATGGGTTAACAATTTTGCCATGTTCCTCCCAAAAATCTGCATCAGCTGTGATGGTGAACAGTGAACAGGGCAAATGCACAAAACAGTTAACACTAGAATTCAAAGCCAACTTACATTGGGTTGTCTGAAGCCCACACTGTCCCCTCCAATCCTCTCTGAGGCAGACACAGCCCTACACAAACAACAAAACACAATGGGAGAAATGCACATACAACTACATTTGACAAGGACAAGAGCAATAAAAAAAAAATTAAAAATTTAAGTTAATAAACAAATATGCAAAATTCCTGATCATACAAGATTTAGAGGACCAGAATGATTTCACCTATAGATTACCTAGAGGTCTCTTGTTCACATTCTCAAGGAACATGGATTACTCACTCCCTTCCCTTGGTCATTTATATTGACTTTTGCTGTATCCTTTGGACAAAAAGATCACCCCCTGAGATATGTACCAACCACCTATTAAAGTGACACTATAAAAAAAAAAAATCAATAACTGCCCAAATTCTATAGAAAATCATCAAGTACTCTCCCAATCGAATCACAGAATAAATGGCATATCTTCATATATTCGTTATACCTGGCCATTAAGTTTTCCTTCCCCAGAATAGGTACCACCACCATGCATCAACAACCCCACCTCTAAATGATTTAGAAAATGAGACATCTGTCTCTGGTTCAAATTCAGACAGGGCTGACAGTATCCTAGGCAAACACAAACATCTATTGATGCCACAGTCATCCCTCAAAGCTCAGTTGACTAGGATGTCATACCTCTGCCCAGAAATTAAAAAGAAGAAAACCTTCATGTCACAAACATCTATACACAAACATCAATTCTCCATGTGCTCTCTTTATCCACTAGCTAATGCAATGGCCATAACATAACAGCAATGATAACAATAATAAAACATACATTCCACTGTCGTGCAAAGATGAAAAAACAGCAAAATGAACAATGAATACACAAAAGATTCATCACAGTTGTTTTTTTTAATAGCCTGTGACACTCAAGAGGATGTAAAAGCGTACAAACTATAAAAACAACATAATCACAAGTAAAGTCTACCCCATAATTTACTATTGGCAAAAAATTACTTTTAAAAATTCTAATGCCACTAACTGTAGCAAACAAGCAACCTTAGCTTTATTCCGTAAACAAAAGAAGACAAGAGAGAGAGGTGGAAAGACTGAGCCTAAGGCAGCTTTGAAGTTGCAGTCATATCAGAACATGTCATAAACTAAACACACAGGAGAGACGCAGAAAGACTGACCCAAAGGCAGCATTGAAGTTGCAGTCATCTCGCAACATGCTGGCCACCCTCACATAGTTCCTATAGTTGTCAGAGTCCTTGCTCTCAAAGTAACCCAACATCTGACGCTTCTTGGTCTGCAAGCAGAGCAAATTAAGATAATAATGATTATATCATTGTATAACTATAACTACATTATCATATAATTATACTATATGATGATATGATTAGAAGAAGAATGAAGACACTTATTCAGTGCTTTTTCTCAAATACAGCTCGAAGCGCTTTACATACAAAAACTCATTAACAAAAAACAAGGAAATAATAAAATTTCAAACAGACATTATAACACAACTCATCCAACTCACTTGCTCTCTCTCTCTCACACACACACACACACACACACACACACACACACACACAAAGCATGGACAGGATCCAGTTCTTCCTGTGGTAGACAAAGATATCAATACTAATTGAACAGGTGAGTGTTAAGAGAAGATTTAAAACATGCTGTGGAAGTGGAGTGTCTAATGTTAAATTTATGGGAGCATCTGTTAGAAGGAAAGCAGTTCAACCAGAGACAGCTGAAGAGAACAGGATATATCAGGTCAATGACCCCAAAGTTCTGGTTCAAGAACATGCTTTCTTCCCCTCTTTTACCCATCCCCCTTCAACACCTCCCACACCCCTTAAGCATCCACCCTCTACCCCCCCCCCCCATTCCCCCCAACCCCCCTCATTTTAACTCTTTCACCCCCAAGTTTCTTTGTGAAAAACACTCTCCAGCGCATCAAATATGTCTGATACAATGCTCTCAGTCACAGGCTTTCGGCTCATGTCAAAACAACACTTTAGAGTTTTTCACTTCAATCTGGGTAATCATTCAACTGGTGGGAAACTGGCTGCAGTAGTCAAGCTTTGTTGCAATGTGAAAAACGGTCCTTTTAGCATGACCCCTCCAAGCTGACTAAAGTTATATATGGTGGTGCACTGTCTAGTGGACTAGGGTTGCCTATAGTGGTGAAAGAGTTACGTGAGAGGATTTACTTTTTCAGTATTGTACACTCAGCATGTTATAGTAAGGAACTGACACGATGCCAACACCCACAGATTCAATATTTTCTTAACGTGATGACATTTTTGTTGGTTTTCCAGAACAAATACAGAAAATTCTATACAACAGGCATGTATGCAATGAAAATGCCCAAACAACTCGAAGAACTGTCTAAAAGTATATATACACAACGAAAGAGAGAAAGAGGAAAGACAAAAAGACGGAAATAAACTTATCGTACATCCAGTTCATCCAGTTTGTCCAAAGTGTTGTGTTCCACGACAGGGTCTTTGAGCTCATCACGGATGAAGGCTGCCAAAGCGTCTGCTGACCGCTGGCCTCGGTACTCCTTCTTGACCATCTGTCCGTTACGGAACAGCTTCAGAGTTGGGTACTTAGAGATGCGATACTGTGATGCAATGGTCACTGGAGACAAAAAGGGAAACATCTGTCAGTGCAAAGGATGGTAAACAAACAATAACAATGATTTCCTTTAATTTCATATATTTGCATTCATTTGTTTATGCACATATGCAAAGTGATTTTGTGATGCACACATGTGCACACAAATGAACAGGTATATTATCACTGTCTGAAATTGCTACCCTAAACCAAAAAAGTATACCATTAAAAAAAAATATCAAATGACTTCATAAAATCCATACATCAAGCAACAAAATTTATAAACAAGAAAACATTGTTTCATTCTGTAAGGACAAACAGGAAGAAATAATTATTATTTTCTTTCTATTCATTAGTCGGTGTCTGTTCATGCTAACATGCACACAAATTAACATATAAATACAAAAGCCTATACTGACTTGCAAAAAGAGAACTAAAATCTCACCTTCTCTGTCACAATCCACCTTTGCAAACATCACTCTTCCAGGTTGCTGGAAAAACAAAAGCAACCCATGAAAAACAGCAGTCTGTGTTATGAAAAGTAACACACTTTATTCCTGCAGTTTCACAATAAACACATACACAGAAATAATACAAATGAAAATGGAACCCCTTCAAGAAGAAATTTGAAAGGCATCATATAGTGCACTTAATTAATCTCTTGCCTGGATTTTCAACAACATTTTTAACTCTCACCATGACCAATTACTGCACCAGATATGATGTACTGACCTTTGACCTCTGATTTGAAATGTTACATCTTCCTCAACTGAATAAAATGTACACATGTGGTCCCACTAACATCTAGTGTTAAAAATCAATTTAAAAAAAAAAATATATATATATATATAATTATATCAATTACTTTCAAAAATACAAAGTACTGCTCGATACTAAAAAACTTACCGTAAATTCTTCAGATATTTTCCTGGAGGCTTCATCAAAAACTGGAGCCAGAATCTGACTAAAGCGACACCTGCCAGCAGATTTCAAACAAATGTTACAACCAGATAAATGAATAAAACAACAGCAGACTGACAGTAGAAACAAAAAGAAATGACACCAAAAGAGACATACTGACTGCAACAACAGAAAGTCACAAAGGAACTGGCTGGATAAGAAGTTGTTTGGTAACATAAGCACATGATAACTGAAACAAATACTTTCAAAATATAAAAATAGAAAAGCTCTGGAGATAACTCATGGTGGGCTCCTGGCAACTTAACACTGATAGCTCCCTTGGAGGACTTGGAATTAGCAGCATGGGATTACTCCAGTTACCACTTAAACTAGTGTAGATCATGTGGGGTAGCCAAAAAAAAAAAAAAAATATTGCCTCAACAAACATCATGAAATCAAACAAAAAATACAGCAAAAACAACCACCAAAAAAAGTTTGCCTCAACCACTGTAATGAAATCAAACAAAAAAAAACCCATTCATTTAGATAATAAAATATATTTGAATCAAAATATCTCACATCATAAAGCTTAATAACATCTTTGTATAAGAAATAACATTATAAACAAGCCAATGATGACATGGCTATGAACAAAGTCCACACATTAAAGTTGTCATCACAAAGACATGTATCACAAATGGAAAATTTGGAGGTTAAATGGCAAAATACTTGCCAGAAAGCCCAATGAATTACTTCATAAACTCTTTTTCAAAACTGGAAAGGTTTGAGAAAACAAATGTTAATAAATAATAACAGAACTGCTTACCAGTCGGCATAGAAGTTCACAAACACCACATCGTTCCTCCCTGTCACATAACGATAATGGCAAATGGTCAAACTTCTCACAAATAAAAGTGTGCATGTGTGTATGTGCGTGTGTGTGAATAAGGGTGGCTGTTGTGTATGTGGCATAAAACAGCCTATATTATTGAAAGATATTTTATAGATACACAAATTAATTAAGATATCAGTCCATTAACTCATTTGAAGTATACTCAATCTGCAATCTTGATTTGTAGCCAGTGCATTAAATTACATACTAAAGAAAAGATGACTGATAAACAAACAGAAATTATCATTTAAAAGGAAATTTTCTATCTAAAATTACATTTAAATAACATACTTACCGTGACCCAACTAGTGCAGACTCCAGCAGGGGTCTGACATTCCTGTCCTGTGCAAACTACTATCCGCCTATGCGGAGAAAACGAAAGTACTACGGCCGATAACCTACCGGAAGTAGGTAACCTCCCCTTTAAACATACATTTTCTAGATTTTGGCCTTACTGTTTATAAATGTATAAAAAAAAAAAATATGACAATCATCTGATACAACAGGTAAGTAGACCCCAACCAATGTGTTAAAATGAAAATGGTTGAATTAGGTCACAGCACATCAGTTTTTGAGGTGTACAATTCTTTCTTCTTTTTTTTCTTTCTTTTTTTCTTTTTTTTTTTTTTTTTTTTTTGCTGCCCCATCATCTGCACCGCTTCAGTGGCATTACTCCTACGCCGCTCATTTAGATTCCCCCGTACACGGCCACACCCGGGTTCGTCCGTCGCAGTTCCAGCGTCAGCAGTCCACAGGGAACCATCGATGTTAGGTCGCCTGGAGGCCACACACCAGAGGAGACCCTGCACTGCTGCTGAGTCACTTCGGTGGTGTTCAGTGGTGCCTGTTCTGTTTTAACGTACTTAGGACACCACCTACTAAGCCCCCTACTAACGACAATAATGGCTTAGTCGCGGAGCCAGACTGAGTGAGCGTCTCTCCCAGAGTGGAGACCGCCACCACGTCCCTCAAACAACAGCCCCCCATGAATCTGCCGACACTGACAACATTGACAGGACTCATCCCAAGCACGGAAGTGGAGGGGCATCGAAACTGAGGTCACCATGAGAGCAGGGCATGAAAGGCCACAGACTTTGAGACTATTTTGTTTTTATATTGATGACGATGAAGGAGGAGGAGGATGACGATGATGATGACGATATTGCTATGGAGGTCCATTTTGGTTTGGGACTGCGTGACAAGGCTGTACTCTACGCTTCCTGTCATGATGATATCCCGGCGTTAACCAGGCCCGAGAGATACAGACACTTGCAGTGTTGGTCAGGTAATTAGAGCAACACACCCAAAGACGCATCCTTGAAGTGGATGACACTCGACTGTGTGGTCCCAGTCTCCCCATTTAAGCCCACAGCACACTCAACTCTGGGTAGGAGCCGGCCATGGGCCGAAAAACCCACCTCCGCTGGGATTCGAACCCGCGTCCTCCCAGCCGTCAGTCCGCGACGCTAACCACTTCGCCACGGCAGCTGGTGAGGTGTACAATTCTAACACATTGCAGCAGCTGACAGTTCTGAGCAACTGATTTCAAGACAGACCATAGAAAAAACAAACATATAACTGTAGCCAAGCACTTAGCTTCATCCTGCTTCAGACAGCGCTCTTAGGCTTCAGATAATGATTCACACACAAGCTGTATTAGCAGACGACAGTTTTCGCAACTAACCCGCTTGCAGAATATGTGTGACGTCACTCCCAGTTTGAACGCAAAGCCGCTTACATCATTTTGTCCTCCTCGCCAGACAACCTACTCATGGTTCGGCCAGTGTCACAGTACGTCATTGGCTGAGCGGGAACTTGTGTTTCTGCTCCACCGTATTTAATTAATATCTCTTTTGTCAGATCAGTAAACGACAAGTATTATATACTGGCAGAATCGTCACAATTCCATCTTTAAATCTATTCCATTTATGTTTGCCTACGTTAAATGATTTAACACAGTTTGTAATTTTCAGCGACGAGCTCGTTAAAACTGACCCTGTTCAGGTGATTAATAAATTTAGCGTAAATAATCAACACTTCATTTTACACTCATTAGAAAGTACGTGTTCAGCTCTTTCTTTTGCAACTTATTCGACGTGAATCCATTCAGGAATCATTTAGAAATCTGTCACTGAACACCTTGTAAGAAACACAGTTGTCATCAGATTTGGCCTGATTTGAGCCGATCTGCTTTGCAGCACACGTGACTGTCTTTGCAGTCCGCTTAACTTGCATAAATTGGTACAGTGAGTGATGAATGGTCACTTCATACCTGGTCAGTCATCTGACCACAGCTGCTCTCTCTCTCTCTTGCTGCATCGCGAGCAGTGTGTGTCGTGTGTTCCCACAACGGCTGACATCTCGCTACGTATCGCTGCACTGTCTTCTCTTAGGTCTTCTCTTCTTATATCTTCTCTTTTGCCTTCTCTTCTTATATCTTCTTCTTAGCTCTTCTTCTCATGTAATAACTATTGTAAATAAAACAATAGAAAAACCCATTTGTGACTGGCCTCTATATGTTCCTGGCCTGTGTGCAGGAATTCTTGTCTATCCTTTAATACAGTAAATGATCATTTAGTTTAGTTCTTTTGTACCGTACCCTATTAGAACCACTCGGTTCAGGTAACACGGCTACATAACTATCATCAAAATCCTTTGTATGATTTCTTTTTCACAATCTTGAAAGATTGATTTTATGTTCACAGAACGTCCGTTGCCTGTGACAGGATACAAGCAGTAAGTGCACTCAGACTGACTTGGTTTCAGTGCATGGGAGGTCAAAATGACTGCCAGAATACTAGTGAGGTAAGTTCCCTTTAATTGTGAGATTGCCATCAGCACACTCAGTCTTGGAATTCCGCCAGTGTGAGTGCTTCAGCAAGCTGGTTTCATTTCTGAGTGATGGTGCAAACCATAATGAGTAAATCAATTAATTCAAACTGCACTTCTTCCCATCATTTGTCTTGACTGTACAACACTACCTCTTTCAGACATGTGTTCTATTTTCTGTCTGAAACACAGAATTCACATAATAAAAACAATGCCCAATTGTTTCATTATTAGCAAAATTATTCTTAGCCACTCTATTTGTCTACAACTACAGGGACTGACATTACTGACTGATTTCTCCATGATTAGAACTACCAAAATGCTAAAGGCTCTCTGACCTGTCTGACCAGGCATGCGTTTTCTTTCTTTTCCCAACATGTACAGATCTGTAATTGTCTGGGAGTATACATGGTTGTATAAAAAAGAATACCCAATTGTTTCATTATTAGCAAAATTATTCTTAGCCACTCTATTTGTCTACAACTACAGGGACTGACATTACTGACTTATTTCTCCATGATTAGAACTACCAAAATGCTAAAGGCTGTCTGACCTGTCTGACCAGGCATGCGTTTTCTTTCTTTTCCCAACATGTACAGATCTGTAATTGTCTGGGAGTATACATGGTTGTATGCCATATCATTCAAAAACTAATTCTATCTTTATAGTACTCAGAATTCAAAACACCACTTTTTCCTTATTTTTAAAAAAAATCATTATCACAATTTTCCTGTTTCTGAATACATGGTGACCAGTTCAGTTGCCTGGCCAAAATAATATTGAGAGGATGATTGATGACTGACTCAACAATGTTGTGTAGTCAATAAGAATTTCGATTCGCATGAAGTCAAAGGGTTTCGGTGAAGGTGGTGGTGTTGGTAGCAGTGGGGGCTGTAGTGGTGGTTGTTCGTTTGTTTCTTTGTTTTTTGTTGTTGTTGTTGTTTTGTTTTGTTTTTTGTTGTTGTTTTTTGTTTGTTTTCCCATGTGGCACCCACTCAGGACTAAAGAATCAAACAGTTTAAAATCAAAATCCTACTTACCAATGATGGAGTTGATGTTGTCATTATTGAGTGCCACTGCATCCCCAGCATGGCAATACTCCACCAGGTTGATTAATAATAATGACTGGAACAAAGAAATCTGGTATAGTTTGTAATCATATATATTTAATAAAACTTTTTTCTTTCTTTTTATACATAACTGATCTGTGGTCATAAATTTGTTTCAGATTACAGATTGTGTCAAGTATCGGTACAAGTGTGTGTGTGTGTGTGTGTGTGTGTGTGCGTTCGTTCTTTTGTTTGATGTCTATCCATAATTATCATTTTAGATGAAAAAATCCATCCCTTTCCCCACCCCATGTCTCATTTCATCACTACTTTTCCTATTCCGCTCACCTGAATTTTCATTAAAAACTATTATGAATAAAATTTTTAAAAACTAACTACTCAACTAGTAATAGTAAAATCACAAAAGAGAGCCAACTGGGTTCTTAATTAAACTCTGATCTATTTCAAACTTAGGTTGATGGTCATATAAAATGTTTCCAATGGAAGCAGATGGAACTGCAGATTTTGTAAATGAATGGGGTAAAAATATTTTCAACTGTTCACATTCACAAATGTTATGCATGGGTGTAATTGCATTACCACAAATGCGAGTCACTTGTATGCGCATGATACACTGTGCATGTATGTATGCAAATGTAAGTGTGTGTGTGTGTGTGTGTGTGTGTGTGTGTGTGTGTGTGTGTGTGCATATGAATGACTGCCTCTGCAAGTGTAAATACATACATATGTCAATGTCGCCTACAGTTTCCTGTCATCATCTATACATTGCATTATCAATAATTATAAGAGTAACGTAAACACACACACACACACACACACACATATATATATATATATATATATATATATATATATATATATATATATATAATTTTCTTTAATCTATCTATTTATTCATTTATTTATCATTGTAGGACTGATGCACATATACCAGTATATTAATGCAAGACTAACATTTCTATCAAAAAAATTACACATTAAATTCTAAGACTTCCCAAGATGTTGCATAAACCTGTCCATAAAAACCCACATTAGTATTTTGTTCACCATAGGATGTTTTAAAACCAGCTGGTGATATTAAGACACATGACAATGACATATCAACAGTAACATTAACCAGCACACTCACTGGTCACATCATCCTAAGTTCTGCAGTGACTTTTGAGTGTGTTCATAACTATTGCTTCACACTTCTTTTTCA
The DNA here is from genome assembly GCF_041734735.1 of Babylonia areolata. Lineage (NCBI taxonomy): Eukaryota > Metazoa > Mollusca > Gastropoda > Neogastropoda > Buccinidae > Babylonia > Babylonia areolata. The sequence continues at coordinate 25,857,959 of NC_134893.1, read as the reverse complement.
ACTATCAACTGTATGCCTGCTCGCTACTCTGTGTGTGTGTGTCTGTGTGTGTATGTGTGCGTGTGCATGTGTGTGTGTGTATGTGTGTCTGTGTGTGTCTGTGTGTCTGTGATTGTTCATAACCGCAATTTGTAGTATTGTTTTGGTGTTTATAGAAATACATATATGTGTTGTTTTTTCATGTGCAGTGGTATCTTATTATACACTACTGTATATGTAGTATGTACTGTTTCAATTCATGTGAGGCACCAAGAGCCCATTATTATATAGGGAGTTTGCGACTTATCTATTATTACTATCGTTATCATTACTGACACTGTTGAAGTTATGCCTATGGTAGTTAAGAAACACACACACACACACACACACACACACACTAAACGCGTTAAGCACTCACTCATCCATCCCACCTTCACATGCATGCATGCTCTTACACATACATGCAAGTGCATACCAAATCAATCACTCAGGCAGGAACACAATCACACAGACACAAACAGGTGCATACACATGCAAACATGCATGCAGAGCTACACACACACACACACACACACACACACACACATCCCTGCACATTGTCTTCACACACTACACATACAGGCTCTGAGAGAGCAGACAGTCACTGGCAAAAAACAAGGGACAATAAAAGTAATATGAACATGTCCGATGACAATCACTTAATCACTAAAAATCAGCAACCATGCCACCTAATGACTGTGCCGGGCATGCAGTCTTGGGATGAATTGAAATTACATGTATTAATGCTTCACTTTACAACATCTTCTCATCTCCCTGGTAACCCTAAAATATCTTATTAAGATTACCACATATAAAATATATGAAACACATCACTAGATGTACGTTACAGCTAATCCTATATCGCTGTTAAAATTATCCGTCAGTCTCTTTCACCGACAACCGGCATGCTACACTGGCACGCGTACCTTGCATGTAACACACCTATTTCGGCACTGTTTTCATTCAATGGAAACTTACCATTAATCCAAACCAGCATCTCTTCGTTTTTACAGGCAGCATGATGTTTCTTTAAACTGACACGTACGAAACAACAGATTAAGCACCTCCTCCACTTCTAAAGCAGACAGCTGCTTTCTGCGGGTTATATGGCTGCACTCCATATATGCAAAAGACAGTAATATCACACCATCGCGACACGCTGCCCATGAAAAGACTGATCGAGTTTTGTTGTGTTTTTTTTTTGTTTTGGTTTTTTTTTACATTTTCAGCTACTTATTTGCCATTCTCATCAGCCCAAATGGGGCGAAAGGATGAAATTTAAGTTTAAAGAGGGGGGGACACAAAAGCAGCACGCGCGTGTGTGCGTGTGTATGCCGACTGTGTGTGTGTGTGTCAGTGTGTGTGTGTATGTGTGTCAGTGGCAGCTGAGTGTGTGTGAGTGTGTGTGTGAGCGTGCGCGCGTGTGTGTGCAGTGTGTGTGTGTGTGTGTGTGTGTGTGTGTGTGTGTGTGTGTGTGTGTGTGTGTGTGTGTGTGTGTGTGTGTGTGTGTGTGTGTGTTGTGTGTGTGCTTGCGGTTGCCGTGACGGTGTGCCCGTGTGTGCGTGCGTGCGTGTGTGCACGCAGTGTTTAAACTATTTAACTCAAAGCGATAAACATTAGTGTGTCTTGTTTGTTTGCAAAGTCCCAACAGGTATGCAGCAGGTATCAATTAAGTAGCCTAGTCGCAGCAGCAGCAGTAGCAGTAGCAATGAAAACAGCAGCAGCGACAGCAGCAACTGATGTAGTAGTAATGATAGTAGTGTTAGTGCCGGGTGACATGATGTGCCGATCAACAGTTGAAGTGATGATGATGAATATGATCTAGGATGATGCTGATCAGGGATGGTGATCATAGCAATATAGGCGGTTTTAACATTACAGATATTTGGTCTTCTTCTTTTTCTCTCTTTTTTTCAGGTTTTTTGTTTGTTTGGTGGGGTTTGTTGTTGTTGTTGTTGTGGCTTGTTTTTTGTTGTTGTTTTTTTGGGGGGGTTTTGTTTGCTTGTTTTGGTTTTGGTTTTTTGTTGTTGTTGTTGTTGTTTTGGGGGAGGTTGGGGGCGGGGGGGGGGGGGGGGGGGTTCGGGGGGAGGGGCGGGAGTTGGTCTTTTTTTTCTTAATGAAGGGTCTAATACGTACATCACTGTTGCTTTTCCAGGGCATACGTTGAAAGTTTGAGACTTGAATCCAGGATAGAATGGCGAAAATAATACGCCTGGGAACGACAACTAAATCTAAATGAACTGAAAGACTTGCAACCGTGAGTCAGTTGTGACGGTTTAATCAGTCACACTCATTTATCTTAAAGGATTATAGATCGATAAGCACGGATTTTTTTTCCCACGTCCAGCCTTTGGTTTGATATAGATACTATAAAGCGCCAGTATCTTCGGTCGAAGACCGAGCTCTAAGCGCTTCAAGTTACAAACAACGGAGTCATTTGCACAACTGGTTGTCTACCTTGGTAGAACTCAGCCGGTGACTGGACTGACACTGATCGAGCTGCCATCAATTGCCGGGGCACTCGATCACCATTCCGCCCGCCCGGTTTCCTCAACTGATGCCGGTGTCATTCAGTCGGATTTCAGTCACGCACACATATACTCATACAGACATGAAACATTTTTTCGTCAGTGAATGACCATTTAGATTATTTGCCCCCACCATGTAGGCAGCCACACTCCATTTTCGGGTGTGTGCATCAGTGCTGATTAACAAACGATAAAGACGCCTGTGATGTGCATGCTCAGTGGGTAGTATGTTCTTGTTTCCCAGCAAAACCCACCGAACGTTGACATTGATTTAAGGATCTTTAACCTGCGTATTTCATCTCCTGCGTGCGTATACACACGGAGGGGGTTCAGGCACGAGCAGATCTGCACATATATTGACCTGGGAGGTCGGAAAACATCTCCACCATTTTCCCACCATACAAGCACCGTTACCGCCAGAGAATCGAAGCCGAGATGGTTCTCTCAGATTGAATGAAGGTCCAGCGCTTTAACCACTATGCTATTGCGCCCGTCAAGAGACAGGCAGACCGAGAGAGAAAGACAGACAGACAGACATCTGGGATAGTATCACGCAAGTGGAAAGAAGAAAAGAACAGGAAAATGGGTTAGGCCTAACGATGGAGTGCGGCCAATAAACATGGCCGTCTTGTATGCGTGTAATAATGTCATCGGGGTTAAAATATATAAGAACTATCAACTTGTAACCAATTCACTGACTGTGAACTTTCAAATATTTGTAGATTATATGTTTTCAAAACAGTCACAAAAAATTGCTCCCGATATTTTATCAAGCGCATGCGCACACAATCGAAGTGAAAATTTTGGCTGCGTGTTGTTAGGCAACGGAAATCGATGATTGGTGATGCCAAGAGAGTGAGAACCTTAACCATTGGTCTGAATGCATATGAATAAAAGATATTTTGTCAGAGATGTTTCAGTAGATGCTTTGTCATCGATACATTTTCATATGGCATGATGTTTGTTTCAACGTAATGAATAAAGTTTGACAATTATATATAGATATTTATCATGTAGATATGTTGATATATATATAATTATAGTGAGATACGGTATGATATGATATCTTCTTCTTTTTCTGCCACTTAACGGGCAACATCAGTATGCTGATGAAAATTGTCTTGTTGTGGGAGGTTGCTGTTGGGCGCAATTTAGCTGGGCTACCAAGGGATGTTCTGTTAACTGACGGGAGATGGTCCACTGCTGTGTTCGCATCTGCACCTTGGCCAATCCGGCTACCGTGGTGGGAATACACCTGACCGGCACAGCCCTAGCCTTCTACGACACTACTTATCAGTGGGGGGGGAAAAAACAGATGTGTTGGAGGGTAGTGGAGGGGGGTGGTTGTGGTGGTGAGTCTACTCTGCTGTGTCACAGGCAGGAGGCGAATCTGGACTTGAAGCAGTCCAGCGACTCAGCTGTGACAGCCTCCTGGGGCAGTGTATACCATTCTAGGATAGTACAGGGGAAGAAAAACATCTGTCTGTACTGCATCCTGCAGGCAGGGATGTTGTAGTTGCAGGTGTTGTTTTTTCCTGGAGCTTAGCCTGCTGTCTGATGGTGTTGGTAGGCAGACTGAGTTGATGGAGATGAGACCATGGTGGAACTTGCAGAACATCTCCAGGCAATATTTTTTTCTGTCTGACTTGTAGAGGGTACCAGTTGAAGGATGGAACTGACACAAGACATCTGTTGATGTCAGTTTGTGACCCAGTTTGCTGCTCGGCGCTGGATCTTTTCGATGGTCACTGGCTGTATAGGGATCCCACACAGATGCAGCATACTCAAGGATAGGTCGAGCAAGGACTTTGTAAGCAGTTTCCTTTGTCTTCTTGTTTTCTATCTTCAAGTTGCACCGGAGAAAGCCTAAGGTCTTGTTGGCTTTGTCAGTTGTAGAATTGATGTGGGATCCCCAGTGTAGGTCGTCTTGGATGTTCACACCAAGATATTTTGTGGTGTTGACGTTTTCAACCGGATGGCCATGGAGTATGTAGTTTGGTGCGATCTTTTTCCTCTTTCTGCTGACACTCAAGGTGGAGCACTTTTGTGGGTGGAATTGCATGGCCCACTGTTTCTCCCAGATGGAAAGGGAAACTAGGTCTTCTTGGAGTGTATGCTGGTCAGCTTTCTTCTTGATTATTTTGTTGCACATGGTGTTGTCTGCAAATAATCTGGCCTTAGATTTGATGGTACTTGGGAGGTCATTGATGCAGAGAAGGAAGAGACAAGGGACGAGGACCGAGCCCTTGGGAACACCTGAGTTGACTGGAATATATTCTGAGGTGGTTCCCTCCACCACAGCTGATTGCTGCCTGTCCTCAAGCTTTTGAGCCAGGTGTTGAGCTGACCTCTAATTCCATAGCACTGTAATTTATGGACAAGCATATATATATATATATATATATGATCAGAGAGACCACCAAAAAAAAACCCCAGCTCAAAAAGACTATCTATTCAGTAGATATCATTTCTTCAGCAAATTGAGTACCAAAATATTGATAAAGCACACAACCATATGAATGGACAATCATCAGTGATGGGTGCATTAGTCGAATGGCTACAGGACTGGATTCTTGCCCAAGTTTCCTGAGTTCAATCCCCGGCGCACCTGGTGGAGTTTTTACCAATCTCCCAGGTCAATTTATGCGCAGGCCTGCTATTGCCTGAACCACGTTAATGTGAAAACACACGCAGAAGATCAAATACACACGTTAAAGATCCTGTAATCCATGTCAGCCTTCAGTGGATTATTGAAACAAGAACATATCCAGTATGCACACCCCAGAAAAATGGGAGTGTGGCTGCCCGTATTGCAGGGTCAATAAATGGTCACACACATAAAAACATACATGTCTGTGTTAGTGCGTGTGTGCATGACTGAAACCTGACTAACACCACAGGAAACGAATGATGAGTGCCCAAGGGCAGCTTTCACCCAGGTATAGGCAGCCTGTTGTGCAAATGAGCTCTGTGTTTGTGAAGCGCTTAGGCTGCATGAATAGTGGATGGGAATCTGGCTGTGCAAAACATTGCCATGTCTTGCATGTCTGGAAGAAACTTTAGACTGTCAAATTTATTTAATCTCACTCGAGACAGTCCAAGCCATGCATACCCAGCCTGTCTGTTTAGAGCTATAATGTCTCTGGTTGTCCAAACCATGTTTTTCCCAGCAATCCGGGTCAATTGACAAAAAAACAAAACTGCAATGATGAAAAACTACTCATTGTGATCAGTTTTGTTGAACTCCTCTGAATTTGTCGTGTGCGTCATTTTGTTGTCACGTTTCAAAGGAAATAGGTGTGGGCAGCTGGCTCCAGCCTGGTTCTGTCTGGGTCTGTCCTGGTTTATATGTACACTTTCATGGTCCTGGTTGTTGAATTGTTATTACCAAGCAGAATAATTGGAATGGTTGCTTTTCAGATTTTTGTTTTGTTTTTAATCTGTATGTACATTGACCTGAGAGATTGGAAAAACTCTCTACTCTAAACCCACAATAAAATGTACCCTTGCTAAGATCAAACCCAGTCCCTCAGATGGAAAGTCCAACACTTTAAACGCTTGGTTATGCAGCCAGTATAGCCCAATGAAATTGTTTAGTTTTTATTGTTTATTTTGCTTCTAGCAAGTTGCTGTGTAAACATAACTGAACCTATACAGTTTATGTTTTTCTTAGTACAACAGCACACAAGGTGCGGACCTCATACAGTTCATACTTTTATTGTTTTTTACATTTTGTAGTCCTTAGGCACAGAAGATCAAAAATAAAAGAAGCATTTGTCAACAACTTGCCAAATTCTCTCTCTCCCCTTCCACTCCTCTCCTTGCTTGTATTTTACAGAGCAGTGGCTTTTGAGGGAAGGCCACCTCCAAACTGATTATTTATGAAGAGTGATCTTCCAATATCTCTGCAGCTGAATTAACTTAGCCTTGCCAAGCACAAAAAGGGCATTATGTCTGGACATATAGTTTGAAAAAAAAACATTTAGAATGTTTTGGTTTTTTTATTTCTTAGTTGTTGTTGCCACTGCTTTTTGCGTGTGAGTGTGTGTGTGTGTGTGTGGTGTGTTTTTTTTGTTTGTTTTTTTTATTGGGGTGGGGGGGTCTTTTTTTTTGGGGGGGGCCTCAAGTTTTTGACAAGTCTTGGTTTGACACAATTGGTTTATGATGACTTTGTTTGTGGGGTGTTTTCAACTTTATATTGTCTTGTGCAGTGGCATGAGCTATAAACACCAAAGACTGAGTAGAAAGAAATATCTGGCGTCATTTGGCAACAATCTGTTATAATTTCAAATATGCCAACACATTATGACTATCTGTTGACTGTCTCACATACTGACCTTGTAAAACTGAAAATAAAATGAAAAAATAAAGGGGGTGGGGGGGGCAGTGTGTTCTATTTTAGTTGTCCTGCTCTCATCAATCTCAGACAAACTGTATCTGATCAAAATCAAATAAACAAGTATATACATTGGAAGATGCATGTGTTTATTTATCTGAGTATAAGGGACATGCAGAATTTGTTACAAATAATGGATATCAACACTTAACTATATTAACACTTATCTTTATATTCATTGCACAGAAGATGCTTCTGCTGCTATATGGAGAAACATTTAGATTTCAGATGATGTGACAGGGCAGTACTCTTATACTTCCTTTGATAATATACACCTATTCTGACCAGGCCTAAAAGATACAGATACCTAAAACAGAAGTTGAGCAATACTCTCATTATAAATCTTAAAGGTAAAACTGTGAAGTGTAAGAAATTGTATGGTGCCAGTCTCTCTCTTTACACCAACTGCACACTCAACAATGTATAGAAGCCAGCAACCCACTATCTCCAAGTCATCAGTCCATAATTCCAATCACTTCACCGTGACATTTTTTTCCTGATCAGACAACACGCACACAATGCCCGTAAATCACAGGAAACTGAACTGTAGCGCAGCATTTTGTCAAAAGTTACGTTTTTTTAAGGAGTTCTGCAACATGAAAACAATTTAACTTCTGCATATCATGATAATGTTTGTTCTTTTTGAAAAATAATGAAACGATTTTGCACAAACGATATTTTAAGAAAATGGAACAAAATGCCAAAACATTAATTTCATATTCTAAAAACGTTTTTTTGATATTGAAGCACGAAAGTTTGGGTGATGGTGGTGGTGTTTGTCACATTATCTAAATATGCCAACAAAAAAGCAAAGATAAAAAGGAAAAAAGGAAACTGCTTTGAAATGGTAAGTGGAAAAACTTTTGAGTCTGGGTAGTAAACTGCTGAGCTCAGTGAGCACTTTCCAATGGGTAAACTTCTTCTTTTTTTCATTCTCAGATAATAAAGCAGCAGATAATCTTGCACAGCACAAGTTAGGCAGCAGTGGAGATCTCTGGTGGCATCTTTGTATGTCACAGGGCATGAAAAGGATCACAAAGAAAGAAATATAACTGTGCACACCTCTACTTTATATTTTATACATTAAATTTAATCGCAATAGTGTAATACTTTGAATATAAACTGTGAGTGAATAAAAAGACACTTTAATGTTGTGTTAGCCCTGAACTCATCATTGGACAGTTCATGATACTAGTTCAACAATACGAAGAGAAAATGAATAAATATCTTTCTCTCAGAATAGATACCTTTCTCTCTCTCTTTCACACACATTTCATGATTTGCAATCAATATGGGTAGACCATAAAATGCTTTGTCCACAATTTTAATATTAGCCAAAAAGGTTTCTTTTTCAAAGAAGAATTGTGGACCTGAGCAACATGAACTCTGTTTTCTGATTGTTAAGTAAAGACTTCTCATGGTAAAACAGATACACAACAAATGACAATTCATACTTCATAGTACTGTTTTGATCATCAGAAACTTGTTCAAATGCCCACTCAAGGTAACACTGCACTCACATGAGAATCTATCACGAACACATAACAATCCTACACTTTTTCTTCAAAATATGAATAGTGATAGGGACATACACACACTATGCAGGCTTCATGCACACAAATGCGGTGGGAACCTTTACCAAACTGACATGTAAATGTGAAAGAAAAGTAAACAAAATAAACAGTTACATACAAATTTTAAATATTTGCAGGCTGCAGAACATAATGACAACTGGACTTGTGGTGGACTGAATGAATGAATGGCAGCAGATGCCACACGGGACTATCACCGAGTTGCTGCCAAAAAAATTCACTCAGAATCTTGGCACTAAGCTCGAGTATTTTATTAATCTACACAGACTTTTTCAGTCAACTCTAAAGATCTGTCTTCAGAGTGCTGGAGTAGCTCTTCACTAATGGCAAGCTGCTGTGGTATGTATCATGCTTGGCGTTAATCATGTATATCTATGTTTAATAATAGTATGTTGTTTTATGCTTGTTCTCTTACTGTGATTATTGCACACAAGTATATATGATTGTGATAAGTGTCTGTGAGCTTTACATCAACTTAGCATTTAAGCATTTTATGTCTTTTACATATTCATACTGAATGACTGTGATTATCATGCATTATTTGCGTAGCATCCACCACACATGGATTTCCCTTATTGAGATACTAAAGCAGCTGTATATACACTACATTAACTAGTGGTGAAAAAAACAGTAACTAACTGGAGAGTCTTAATTTCATTACAAGCATAATATGTAAAATATGAACTTTAGCACAGTTGGTGACTCAAGGAACACTGCATACATGCATGCAGTACTGATCTGTACTTTATTGATGCACCCCATATATTACCTTATAGAACACAACAGAATCAGATAAACACTAACAAATGTGGCTACAAATGTGGTGTGATAACCCAAAGTGGTTTCACAACTGTAACCTGGTTAAACATGTGGTGTAGGGTAACAAAAGAAAATTTTATAAAGTGTTGCAAAATCTTTCTGTTGACTATAGCATTAAATGGGGCAAAAATGTAGCTTTTGCAAAACAGTTGATTTCTAGCAGTAAATGCCAACAAAAGACAACAGAAGCTATGTATATATCACTTGTCAGTTCAATAAGCCGAGTTCATCACTTCATTTCAAAGATGAGGTCTGAAATAAAAGACTGAAAACAGCCTAACCAGGGAAGTTTACAGACATTAAAAAAAGATTTTCAAACAGAAAACATAGCAAGCTTCACTGAAAGAAGACCGCAGAAAGACAACAGTATAATTTAGTTGGTTGGAGGTGTTTCTTCAATATCTTACATAACAAATATTTATATTTGAATAAGAAACATACAAAAATAAAAATCATTTAAAATAATTTTCAGATACATTCACTTGCCAATATGCTTGTTTGCTTGCATGCATGCATGAGTGTGTCCATGTGTGCATGCATGACTGCATGTTTGTGTGTGAGCATGTCTTATCTGTGTGTCTGTATGCATAAATGCAAATGAAAATGTAAAAAACACAACATCTGATAAAATAAACCAGGGAGTTCAACACTTCGTGTTGGAACTATTTTCATGGGAATAATCTGAAGACAAGCTTGCCAATGATAAAACGTAGAAGAAACAGATCACACAATCAGTGTACATCTGATAGAATAAGGAAGAAGCACAGAAACAGAACTGACAAAGCAGTCTGGAATAAAGCCCTGTCTGCAATAACTGTATGCATATATCAAATAACCAGTAAAACTTATATGCACTACAATATGCATTCATCAAAATCAACTGTAAATGTAAGAAAACTAACTGAACTGTTCTGTCAGGTCTTTTGTATTCCATGCATACATGAAAAATCAATTTTATCAAATCAATTTAGACTTCATGATCATTATGTTACATACTCAACAGTCAAGGAAATTGGTGGTTAGTTCAAATAAATCCTAACCTTTATCCACACAGTCACTACACATTTTATTCAATCAACAGCCATTACAAGACAAGTGTATTTTTTTGTATCTATGTTCAAAATAATCATTTATCTAGCAGTACACTTAACAAAACCTTCCATCACACTGTATGTCAAAAGCATCCTGTACACAAGTGAAATCATTCATTTATTAATTCATCACTCTATACAAGTATCACTTGTACACAACAAATCATTTGTACACTTACCAGTCAACAGCATATTTTACAGATTTTGTCAAACTTCATGTGTCCCTTCTCTGGAACATATTTATCCTTTACAAACATGATGTATTCTTCCATACATGTGTTCATAATCAACAGTATGCTATCCAACTTCAAAGAAGACTTCAAACTCTTCAAATCAAATCCATCCACCCACATACATGAAATAATGTATTCTGAACAAGAAGTAAACAATATGTTCCAAATCTATCGTCCTTTCAGATCAACTGTATATTCAAATCAATGACATAATTTACACATAAAATGTGCTTACTGAATCAGTAGTGGTGTATTAAACATTAAATCAGCTGAAATATAAAACTTCCACATCTGTGTACTTGGCCTTCTCCTGCTCACTGGTTTATCGTCTCGTCATTATAATGTGATTTAGTTAAATACATATTCATTCTTTTCAGCACTTACATACACACTCACACAAAGGGTGTGGAGAACAAGTGAAGGATTGGATGTGGGAAGGGGGTGGTATTAAGAAAGAAAAAAAAGCTAACAGCAAAGTGGTGGGGCATTGGGCAGAGGGGTCATCATTCATACCACCAGCTACCAACCATAGAGTGGCATACAACCTGTCTCTGCAAATGACAATACAAACTGCTGGAAATCCAACGAAGCCCTCTGAATATCAATGTATCTTGCACTCATATCTGTTCCCCTGTTCTTATATTGGGCGGTGAAAATTAGACAGTCAAATAACAAATGGTGCACTGAGATAGTGCTGGAGCATTGTACACTTAACCTATGCCCAACAAAAAAGCATTACTTTAATATATACCTAGCAAACTATGTAGCTAATGAATTTCAGGAACTGCACATCTGACACATGGATATTTACTGTACACTTTACACACACTCAGCAAACCACATTTTGGCCAGCCAACTGTAAAAAAAAGAAGACTTTATAAACATCATCCAAAAGTACAATAAACATATTTTCAGTCAACTATGTGCATAAAATATCCACTGAAATACATGTGTGCATTAAATAGATCAAATGTGCATTAAACAGGTCAACAATATAGCCTTTACAGAAAGCAACAATGAACCTATTACAGAAAGAAACATCAAACTGCCATAAAAAGCAAAAACAAAACAAATGACCTGGTGGCTGTTTCCTAACAAAAATAAATACAGCTTGCTTGAGATATCTGTATTTGTACTGAATGCTTACAACAAATAAAGGCAGTCTTCCATATCTCACATATTAAAAAATAAATACACTGAAACCATTCAGTCAAGCAAAAATACTTGCTCAGCTGCTGTTCTCCAAAACAACTGAAGTCTCTTTCTGATGATTTCACGGGCATGCTACACCAGTAACCATCTTCTCCCTTTAAGTGTTAGAAGGAAGAAATACTAATAAAACCACAAATCACAAATTAAGTTTGTTCCTTAATTAATGTGTTTATTGCAGTGTGTCACCTACATTAGAAAAAAATATGTGCTTAAGAGCATGACAGCACCTAAAATTCTTACTTAAAAAATATATCACCAAAAGAACACATTTTTCTGTCTCAAGCGATTTCTGGCACACATGATAACCAACCTGTCACACATGGCCTGATTCACAGCACTTAAAAATCAAACACACAACAATCGCCTGTCATGACAAACAAAATTAACATATATACATATAGATTTTCATACATATGTGAATCTTTCTTTTTTTTGTTTCATACAACACATGTGGTTTTTCCAACAAGATTCAAGTTTTACCCAGGTGCTCAACTCTACCTATAGGCCAATAACAACAAAGGAGAAGCATGTCATTCTTCTTCAATGATGTTGCTTTTTCCCTTTAATCAATCAAAGGGGATGACGATTTCTTGAAGACAGGACCACAACGTGACATGTACTTTCTCACATAGTCTCTGGCCTTGGCCTTGACATTTTCATTCACTTCAAGATCTTCAACATGGCGACAGTGCTTCAGCTCCTTTGCCATCACATGATGAGTCAACTGCAAAATCAGAATCAATCAGTTAAGAATATACTGATAGCTTCTTGAAAGGGGCAATCATCTTTTGCTTCACTTATGACGTACACATCATTATTCCAGAATCAGCTCTGTGAGAAAGGAGGCAGGAGAGGACAGAAACAGAGACATGAAGATGGGTGGGGGGAAAGTGGAAGGGAGAGATACAGAGACTGACAAAAAGAACATTTCTTCCCTCCCCAACCATTTAGAAAGTTCATCTCAACTATGCAGCCATTCCCAAGGCAACAAATCACAGATCATGCCAAACTACTCTTGGGCATGGCAGTCAAACAGCCAGTGCACCAAACTTCCAACCCCAATGATCAGATCTGTGGTCTGAACTGCAGTCCACCTGGTGGGTTAAGGTTGATTTTCCAACTTCCCCAGTCAGCTCATGAGCGGGTTTGCTTCTACCTTAAACCATTCAACTCTGTGCCCAAGCATTGCTGTGGCTTTGAAATTTGCTTCATCAAAATGGTTTCCATGTTCCTAAATATTAACACCACAAGGAAAGACAACTAACCTCTTTTTGTATTTCTGACTGTGTCCAAACATATTAATTAAAAGAAAAACAGTTGATTTCATTGTAATTATTTTCGGTGTTTTTCTACATCAATATGTCAGGGAAACCTGCTGAAGCTGTGAACTTCCCAAGGTTGAATGGGTTAATCCTCATTGTGCCCACATCAGGATTTAAAAAAATGAAGATCCCTTGGCTGGTGGGTCAGGGGAACATGGACATACCCTGCATTTGCCTCCTTAGACTGAAAGTATGGCTGTCAAACAGCAAGGTAAAACTGGGTGACACTCATAAAAGCCTATCAAAAGAAACAAGGGAGCGTGGGAGCTGCAATATATGAACACAGTAGCAGCAGTGCACTGCAGTCACTGTTCAATCACTATTCTTCGGTTAGAAACCAGCTAACTGCCAATCAACCCTGCTGAGTACAAATCATATGCTGATCAAAGACACTCAGCTGCAGGTATAAAATAGAGTACATTTTGAGAATATTCAAAAAGCCACGTTTTCATAGCTTTGGTGCTGCCCTAACCCACATTTCTTCATTTCACTTGCCATGACAGACTGAATAAAATGCAGTCTGAAACTCCAATTCATCTTTACAGCTCTTATGCATTTTTCAACCTAAGAGGCAGGACATTGTATTTTATGATTTGAAGTATGCAACATTCAAGAGTTTTCTGTTATCTGAATTTGAAAAGTTCTCAGTGCACTTTCAAGCCTGACCCAAGAAGCAATTCAACTATGATTTGAAGTATGCAACACTGAACTGTTTTCTGTGATCTGAATTAAAAAGTTCATCATGTACTTTCCAGCCTGAATATATTTTCCAAAGTAAGATGTAATCAAATCCACCTTCTGAGTTAATCTATGGGATATTCAATATATTTCCTAACCTTAAGTAAGATATACTTCTTTTCTGACCATCAAAAAGAACACTATGCATGGTGACTCACCCGTCTTGCAAGGTGCTTGAAGTCTTCAGTGGTCTGAATACGTCCAGATTTGCAGTCCGGTCGACGATATGGATTCAGGTACACCACCACAAACTTAGACATCTGAACATTAAAACATTCAAACTTTAATATAAAATTTGTGCAGAGTCTTGTAACTTCAACACATGCAACAATTAGAAGTCTCACAGACACACAGACCTTACTCTCAATCAGTAAACACACATACCCAAGCCCTAATGCTCCATATACACACACAAATAAATATACTTGTTCACACATGTGCATGCATGTGTGCATACACATACTCACACATACACATGCACACACACGCATACATACACACACACAAAATGACCCATATATGTCAAATGCATCTCACAGACATATGAAGCATCCTTCAGCAGGATTATGCAGGCATTACTCAGCAGAATTATGCATGTGCATACTCACATGCAGACACACAGACACAGACACAGACACACACACACAGAACTGAAGAGAAAAAAAGAGAAAAAAAAAGTATCACTGACTATTCCATATGCTCTTACCTGTTTCCTGAATCTCTCTTTGATTTTCCTGGCCACTTCACTGGAAGTGTCTGCAGCGGCTGTTGTGGTTTTCCTCTTGCTCTCCTCCTCTCCTTCATCTTCCAGTGCGTCTGCAGTGTCCATCAGGGAGGGAGAACCACCGTCTCCACTAGGAAAATCCCATTGTGTTGCTCTGCACATACAACTCAATGCTGTCAACATGTCTCAAACTTCAAATGCTATCAACTTATATGATCAACCTTTACATTTTTGTAGACTCCTTTTATCCCCCCTGGAAATGGGAGTATGGCTGCCCAAATGGCACGCTAAAAACAGTCACACACATAAAAACCCACTCATAGAACCAAATATTGCCAGAACTGCAGCCTTCAAATCCAGAGGAAGGAGACTCTCTTTTGCAGCCAGCTGATCCTTCATTCAAATGTCTCTGAAGGGATACAGCAAAATGATATCATTTCTTCAGTATTTCATATATTCATTACACTGAATATTTCATTATGCACCTCAACAATTTGTCAATAAATGTCAGAAAGAGTGCAGTGCCAGAAACAGGCCACCTAGCTTTATGGAAGTATTATTAAATTCACAAACTCTCCACTACTTTTCAAGATTTGTTTTGTCTGTGAAGCAGACTTTCTTTCAACATAAAATGAAGACTGATTTAGCAGGACCAGATCACAGCTAAGCGGATACCAAGACAGTATATCACTTACATCAACATACGAAGCATTTCTTATGTAAAGGTTCATTTCCAAACTACTATCACAATTAATCTTGTTGATTTTGATTGGGATGGCTCTTCCACTCTACACACATCCATCCACTCACAGCAACATGACTGAACATGCTAGTGCAAGGAAGTTAAACCTGTCCCTCCCCATCTTGTCTTACAGCTCAAGGCAAGCACTTCCTCAGTCCCCAAGGAACCGAGAGAAAATGACCGTACCTAGTCAGAGTGTTGTAGTAGTATACCCGTCCCTCTGCATCCCTGGCTCTCTTCCAGGGCTCTGGTAAAGTGTCACCCTGTTCTGGTGGTGAGGGAGGGGGTGGCACATCTTCATCCTCAGTTGGGGTGGTAGGCTGGGCTGGTGGCACTACAGGGGATGACTGCTGAGGTGTGGATATCACCTGCTGTAGAGCCTGCATGCAAGGTTCGTCCATCACAACTTACAATCACTGTCACCACTGTCCATATTGGTTTTTGTCTATTGGCTGTTATAATGTCGACTGTTTGGGTATGTGCTATCTCAATGCCTTACCTTTAAACCATGTCCTCACCCTTTTTCATTTAATAAATATGCAAATTCTGCATCTTACTTTATCTATGAAATTTTCACTATTATACTCAGTATTTTTCAGTGTTCATGATGTAGAATTACCTTACTTTAAATCTTCTGTAATGAAAAGCAATTTCATAAATGACACCATAGCCTTCCAACACATAAAACCTTCATGAGAAAAGTGAATAGAAGACTAAAAGTCTGGACTGCATCAATTGTACAAATTCAGATCAAAGGAGATACAGCACATACTTCACTGGACACCACATACCCCACTGAATCTTGTAACTGTCAATGTTATCACCAGAATCAGTCGCACATGAACTATAAGCCACTCACCATTTGCTGCATAGCCAGCTGCTGCTGCTGCTGTAACTGCTGTTGCTGCTGCTGAACAGCAGGGTCCTGATACACCTGTGCAACTGGGCTACTTGCATACACAGCATGCACCTGTTGCACACATATCACATGGTCACTACAATCAGCTACTGCCACATTACAAAACAGCACATTAACCTTTACCAGTAGTTCCAGCTTACAGCTGGGCCAACAGCAAAGTGAAAGCTGTATAACGAGTGGTTTCTCTCCATTGCACTGGGAATTCCTTTACAGTATAGTCTTTTGTGAAGAACTACGACTAAGAGGCAAGATTGCACTGGCTCTTAGCGCTGCAGCCTAGGTGCCCTTTGATAACTATTCCCATGCCAACTGTCCTAAAGCTGCCTTGGACACGAGAGTGGGGACTGACCTGGGCAAGACACCCTCCACTATAACCAAATTCTAGCCGAGATAGTCAGGATAGCAGTTACCTCCTCTGCTGTTCTGATAGTCATAGTTGAATAAAATGGATTTCTATTCATAGAGATCCAGCATGGAATTTTTGTTGAGTCTCCTTTTTTTTTTTTTTTTCTTTTTCTTTTCCTTTTTTTTTTTTTATATATACATTAAGATGAATTCTTGAAGCCTATCATCAGGCTTGTACATCTTTCCAAAGCCAGCTTCACTGGCTTCCAATGTCACTCTCACCTGCTGACTGGGATCCAGCGTCTGAGTCAGCAACCCTTGCTGGTTCAGCAGTTGTTGTGTTACCAAGGCGATGTCTCCCCCGACAGCTTGTGCCGCCATCATCAGCGTCTGGTGTTGTTCTGGCGTCAGCATGCTGCTGTACTGCAGGTGACTGCTGTCATAGACTGAAAACACACACACACACAATTTGTACACAGAATGAATGAACTGACACATTGCATAGATATGTGTGGACACAGTCACATATACATGACAGATGGTATTCAGCAATAATTGTAATATTAATTTACAGAAGGTAAAACTATCACAGAAACATTCATGACTTGTCAGCCTGCAACACCTTTACAAAAGGGATGGCATTATCCAAATTTGTTATCCTGCTGAATTTGACTACTCCAATTCTTGTGACTGCAAGTAAAATGCTAAGATTTTCAAACACATGCATACATACAAACACACATCACACACACACACGCGCGCGCACACACACACACACGCACACGCACACACAACGCACACAAAAACACACATAGTTACTACAACAGAGACTCACTTTGCAAACGAAAGCATTTCTAAAAGATTCTCATCAGAAGTAACACCCCACACCACAGTCACCACACTTTTCTTTATCACCACTACCACCGACAGCCCCACACACACCTTGGCCCTGAGAAGCCAGCAAGCTGAGGTCAGGTCCCAGGTTCTGCAGCACAGCCATCAGGGCGGGGTTCTGCTGCAGGAGAAGCGTCAGCGCTGCTTGCTGCTGCTGCTGCAAGAGGGCCTCCTGCTGCCGCTGCAGCTCGGCATTCAGCTGGTCTTCCGCCTTCACCTGGGCCTCAAACAGCTGGCGCCGCACTTCCTTGGGCAGCTTGGGCCCTGCTGCTGTCTGACTGCGCCTGGAACAGTCCATCAAAACCATGTGTTTTGCTTGTGGAGGGTTGGGTTTTTTTTGTGTGTGTATGTGTCTCCTGTCCCATCTTCTGTGCCCTGCCAGAAGTAATCATCACAGTCATCCTCTTTCTGACCGCCCCGTAAAAATGTACACCTGTGTTGTGGTGACTGTTGCATTCATACTGCACCCCCTGCCCCCCAGTACAAATCTGCATCCATGTTGTCCCACCTCCTGTGCCCTATCAGTGATGTCAGTCTAATACTGACCACCCTCTACAAATCTACATCCATGTTGTCACACCTTATATCAAACTACTGTTATGTATTATCATTTAGCTATGGCAAGCACCTGTCATTAGTCTCCATCCTCCTGAAAAGCAGATAAAATCCTCCCAAAATGGAGTATGGCTGCCTGCATGACAAGTCAATCAAAAACAGCCATACACACAATTGTCTCATCATACAAATGCACTCTGTGACTTTGTATTTGCTTGAAGAGGGGGTGTACATATTGCATGACCAGTGTGCTCAGCTGAGAAATTAAAAAATCACAGGCATTTTATCTACATATGGCATAGTTTATTTGACAATCAACATTCTAAGAACCTCAGCAGACAAAAAGAGAAAGACATCTCACTTTCTCATCTCCTCTTCCTCTGGTTCTTTCTTCTTGGATTTTTCCATTTTGTTCTTCTTCCAGCAGGCATAGGGATCTGGCTCTGTACAACAAACACATTTCATCCCATGTTCCTATGGTGAATAAGGCATGGATTAATCACTGCACCTGCTAAATACTGAAGCACTTTTATCATGCTTGCCATTCTCTGAACCATGAAAATGATTTTCATAGATGTTCAGCATGTCCCTTTGTTCTGTTGTAAGTCTTTGTTTGACAAAGAAAATTAATTAAAGCAACAAAATTGGGAGGGGGGGGGTGTCTGCATTAAACAGTAAATAAAAACTTGATATTTTCAATCAAGAATTTTTTTCATAATTCTTTTCACATTTTATTCCAATATCTTTCAATCATTATCATCCATTTCTAATACTGTTGATAAGAGGGCTTCATACATACATACATAATTATAAAATATTACTAATTATCAAAGTATCAAGTTACCAAGTTTTTAACTAAAAGAAATAAGAACTGATAATTTTCACTTACCACTATTTTCAGGTTTTGAACATTCTGAAAAGACCAAACAGAGAACAGTTAAACCACTGTCTTGACATGTTGAGCTGTCTTCTTCAAGGTAAATTTATATATCATTTTCTAGACAAGTAATCTGACAATAATAATTTTTAATTCCTGTCTTAAAGGTATGCACACACACACACACACACACACACACACACACACACTTTTTTTTCTCGTCTAATATCATTTATAAGTGGAAAGGCATTGAACTGAAGACTACACACACAAACACACAATCACTGGAAAAAGAAAACTGATGAAATAAAAAGATAAGCTGCAGATCTATTGTCACAAAATGCACGTGGGTGTGTATGTCTTTGTTCTTTCTTTTCTTTTCTTTTTTTTTCTTTTTTTTTTTTAGGTAATTGGTTTTGCACATGTTTTCTTTTTTAACATCAATTTGTACAATACTGAGGAGGTGTCAATACATGCACATTGATTTATACCCACTGCAACATTTAAACAAATTAAAAAAAAAAGGAAGCTGATGCCTGGCCCATGGACCTGATGCACAAAGTTGTACAAGCTGTCCACATTAACCAAATTATTCCTACTCAGCTGTCTTTTCAGGGAGCTGGTGACTGGACAGCAACAGTGAGTGCCACTCACTTTTCCTTCATAGGTTCAAACAGCTTTGAGTTAAACATTCTGTGGAATAGCAGAAACTGAGTCTGACCATTCAAAGCATTGTATTTGTATTGTATTGTATTGTATTCTATTACTGTTTGTCACAACACATTTCTTTGTGTGAAACTTTGCTGCTCTCCCCAGGAAGAACGCATCGCTATAGTGCAGTGCCACCCATACATTTCTTTTTTCTGTCTGAAAGTGTACGAGAGGATTTTTCTAACTAACTTTGCCAAGGACTACCCTTTTGTTACCATGAGTTCTTTTGTGTGCACTGAGACGAAAGTACATGCTTCACACAGGACCTCAATTTATCACATCATCCAAATAACTAGCATCCAGACCACCACATAAGGTCTACCAGAGGGGGAGAAAATAATGCCAAGTGTGGGATTCAGAATCCCATGCGCTCAGATTCTCTTGCTTCCGAAGCAGCAGGTTACCACTGGGCCACAACACAGCTGGAATGCCTGTCCTCCCTCCATATGAGTGAATGGGAGAGTCTCAGTAACACAAATGCAGAAGAAGAACTTTGTGCAGAAACCGTGACAATACAGTTGAGCTGTCCAGCACTGACTTCACTGTCTGAGCAATTTTTCCATGACAGGACGCAATGTTTCTGGCTTCAAGAGGGGTAGTCTTAGAAAAGTGTTGATTTTACTAAGTTTGGCTGTGTGAGTAAAAAACAACAACAACCTGAAACTGAAAATTTTAACTACAGCTTGGAATTTAAAACTGGACCTAGAAAATCACATAAACCTCCATCAAATAGGTCACCTATGGTTTGACGTAAACAGACATTTGGATAAACGTATTTTCTTACTTTGAAGAATTATATCTATCTTGGTATTTAAAAAGTAACTATTCTACTTCAATTCATCATTTGCTGGGGAAGAACAATTACAAATCCCAAGTAAAAAAAATTGCATAAAAGGCAAAAGCCAGACACAAACCCAGTTCTCTTTCTGTTCTCTTCCTTTCTTCTATCCTCTGTTTCTTGGGGATCTTGTACAGTTCCTGCACACAGAAAAGCCAGTGATGTGTAACAGGCTCATACCAGATGTGTTACCTTGATACACTCAAGACTGTGTATCCCAGTTATTGCATCTTCCTTACCCATCCAGTAATCCAGAATTCAGGTATGCACACAACAGATTTTTGTACTTCACTGATTGTGTTGAAATGAACAAACCACAAATGAAGTTCTCTCAAACAATGACTATGCATGCAGCTGTTTAATAATATACACATACAAATCAGCAATTCTCTTGACTAAAAGTTATTCTGAAGCTAACACAGTAGGTCTGCCAAGATCTATTATCCTGTCAACTCACTTTGACAGCCTTCTTTTATTTCAATTAAAAAAAACTTTCACTGTCACTTGATTACATGTATTAAGAACGCACTCACCTTCAGATCACCCCAGCCAGTGAGTAGCTCAGTGGCCATGTTGTAAACAGGATCCAGCTCCTCTAGCTCACTGCCAGGGTCACCAAACACCCCTCCCTCCTTGATCAATGTAGGCATTTCCTCCTCTTCCCCCTCAAAGCTCTCCTGCGAGGTGGAGGGTACAGGCAGGCTATCATCCATCTCCTCTCCCATGCATTCCAGTTGGGGTGGTCCAGTTCCATCTTCAGCTGGTGCCTTCTTCCTTCCACCATCTTCTGTTGCTGTCAGGTCCCCAGCTTCTGAAGAGTCTCTGAGAACTGCTTCTGTTGTCAGCTGCAAGGGCATTTTTGTACTGTCAGCTAAACACAGCTCTTGTGAAGAACTTGGCTCAGATAGGGATGCTTGCTTGCTTTCAGTGGAGTCTGTGTCTGATTTATTGTTGGTCTTGTCGTCTGGTTTGAAGTTATCTGAGTCTGGTTCTCCTGTCTCTCCATCTCTGGCTGTCACTGAGGAAATCAGATTTTCAGCCACTTTTGCTGAAGGAGTCTGAGCAGCACTCTGTTCTGTCAATAATGAATGTGGTGTGTCATCTGCTGATGTCCCAACACTCGAATCTGTGCCACCCGCACTCTTTGAAGTTTCACTGTCAGCAATTGGTGAAGACACCGACTTCAAGTCTTGACTTCCTTCACCATCTTTTTCACAGGTCTCCCCTTCACTCTTCACATCCATGTTTGATGAACTCAGCACAGCTGCTTCTGATGTTGACACCGTTTCATCCCCTGTGACCTGACTAGTTGGCAGGGATGTCAACAGTTTACCATCACTGCATACCTCACTATTCGTTGAGGACACCACATCACTGTCAGAATTCACCGCCTCGTCAGCAAAGGTGACTCGTTTCTTGGGTGTCTTGCGCACCTTGCTGTCTTTGTGTAAGGTAAGGATGGACACAACAGGGCGATCGGGGGGCACAGGCAAGGGTAGAGGCAGAGGTTCACTGACAGAGTCTGCTTCAGCCTCAGGGAGGGAAGGGGGTCCAGGGAGGGTGCCCCACCTCTCCACTATGTTCATGATCTTGCTCTCCTTCAGGACAGTACGGTTGGTGATGGGCAGTTTCTTCAGCACCGAGAGCATCTGCACAAGAAAAGGTACAGCTTCTGGAGTTTCTGGAGTAACAGTAGCTATCTGCAGATCATCCTGTATGCACTTTTACATTATTCACCTAATCAGTCTTATTAACTAAATTGTGCTTTACTGGCTGTTGATAGTTTCATGTGCACTAAAAAATATTCACCTCACAAATTTCCTTATTGTGCCTCAATGCCTCTGGGAAATGTCTGCAAACTAAACAATATTCACCAAAACAAATTTATAAATAATACAATGCATCATTACCTAACGGTAATGTATCAGAAGTAAATAATATCCCCTCAACCAAGGACTCAGAATACTGTGAAGATTTAAAACATTTTTCCTTTTTTTTTCTTTATTTATTTGTTAAAGGTACACATTACCATTTTCAAGTTGCCTGAGCAAGAGGGCCACATTTATACACAAAAATTCTTCCTATCCAAGCATATAACTGTAGAAACTTAAACAGCTCAGTGCCAAGAGAAGAGACAAGGCAAATGTATCAGCAAACTCAAGGTTGCCTACCTGCATCTTGAGATCACTTTCTTCCTCAGAGTCTCCTGTATCCACCATCCAGCTCCACAGTAGTGGCAAGCCTTGGTATCCCAGAAACAGACGGAGACAGTTGATCTCTGTTGTGTTCTAAAAACAGAGGATACACAGTCATAATAATACTACTACTAATAATAATAATATATAGTTTTTCTATGACGCAATATCCAGCACCAATGCTGCTCAAAGCGCCTTACATCATCCAGTAGACTATAAACATGCCTTAAAAAACACAGAAACTGCTATCTGACAATGGAAAATATCCAGTGTGTTCATATGAATGAAAAAGCACACTTAAGAGATGAATCAGATTATAAAAGCTATGAAGTAAATAAGGCTTAGATTAAAACAAAATGCATTTCAAAGAACACACACACATAATGTAATATAAATTAAAATTTGTTATTCTGATTTGAATAAGCAACATAACAATGTCAGAACATTCACATAATGCACACATTAATGCATAAATAAACAACAAGAAAAACCAGCAAGAATACCTGAAGAATTCTCAGGAGTGACTGACGGTGCTCTGGTTTGCGGGCACGAACCATCAGCCGACACAAGTCCAGTACATGGTCCTTCAGTTTCATGCCATCCTCCAGGCAGCTTATGCTGTCCATGTCTTCATCCAGCTGAAGAACCAAATCACACTTTCATCAGCAAAGTGTAGTCAGCTCTCATGTAAAAACTTCTTCACACAAATGGGTACTGAATCATTAGACATTACTGACATTATCTGTATTTGTACTACTACGTAATGTCTGCATAAAAAAAAATCAAAAACAGAAAATTCCATTCTCATATATGCTAGATTGTCCTGCACACACATTATGTTGAAGACAGCCATGAACTGTTCCAATCGTCAAGGAGAATTACTTGCAGTTTATCCACGAGGATTCTTTTGACTTCAATTCACTTTGAACAAGGCAGGAAACTGCGCACCACAGACAGGTATGGACAGATAGATGTGTGCCTCAGCAAGTGAGTACATGAATACCTTTGTGCCAAGCATTTTCATGCCAAAACTCCGCACATAAGTGCATGAACACCTTTGTGTACAAGCATCTTTATATCAATACTCTGCATGTGAGTGCAAGAGCACCTTTTTGAAAAGCAATTTTATACCAAAACCGATAATGTCTTATTTAGTGGAAAATAATATTTAAATGGATAAATCATATATCACTAAGAACCAAATGTACACACATTAAGGTCAATTTCCATATAAAAATACAATCAAAACCATAGATGAATGAAGTGTGCATCAAATATACTTTTATGTTTTGGTTAATGTCATCCATTTAGAAAGATCTGTCACGTTCAGAAATTTGAAGTGACGCTTTTACTGAGAAAATCTAATTATCATCCAATGACACACTTGTACAAATTGGGGAAAGGGGTTAGGGAAGAATGATTCAGTGCCAAATGATACTGACCATTTCATCTTCAAACAGCCCAAATTTTCGGTACTCCCACGTTCTCTCTTTCTTCTTCTTCTTCAGTGGAAAGTTCTTCTGACCTCCAATTAATCCACGACACTGCTCTGCCCCACAGTAACACTTCTGAGGCTCTCTGCAACAGATGTGTAATACATGTAAAAGACAAAGACCAAAGTGTCATTTATCAATCTTATTTGTGGATTATCAGGACACTGAGGACATAATGGATTTCTGAGATTTATCTTGTCTATGGGTTTGACAGACACGGTTGTACAGAATGAATCATTCACAAACAATACTTGTTGCAGGTGTGAATTAAAACAAGGATGGGAAATTGAAATTAAAAGTTGATTCATTACATGTGGAGTGATGGCCTTGAGGTAATGCGTCCGCCTACGAAGCATGAGAATCTGAGCGCGCTGGTTCGAATCACAGCTCAGCCACCAATATTTTCTCCCCCTCCACTAGACCTTGAGTGGTGGTCTGGAATTTAGTCATTCAGATGAGATGATAAACCTAGGTCCCCTGTGCAGCATGCACTTTGTGCACATAAAAGAACCCACGGCAACGAAAGGGTTGTTCCTGGCAAAATTCTGTAGAAAAATCCACTTCGATAGGAAAAACAAATAAAACTACACTCAGGAAAAAATACAAAAAAAATGGGTGGCACTGTAGTGTAACGATGCGTTCTCCCTGGGGAGAGCAGCCTGAATTTCACACAGAGAAATCTGTTGTGACAAAAAGAGAAATACAATACAATTATATCTCTACTCACTCCTTCAAAATCTGTTCTTCTTCCTCATTTCATCATTTATTAGTCGCTGCCATATTATGTGGTGTTTACTTTCAGAACCTGTACTATTACAAAATACCATGCTTTGACAGTTTGCCATTTTCTTGGCGCCATGATATTTCATGCCAAAAATCATGAGAAACAGGACAGTTTCACTCTTTTTCTCTTTATTTTCCTTTCTAAGTGTTCTTCACATGCCTTTCTTCATTGGCTAAAAAAAAAAAAAAAAAAAAAAAACACAAAGGGAACAAAACCAAAAAAACAAACACGGGCATCCTGTAATCTGTACACATTTTAATCATGTATCATTCTATTTGCCTAAACAAAAATTATGATAATAATAATGATTAATAACCAGGACAATTCAAGAACCCGTATATTGCTGACGTTACTTAATGGACGGCATTAAAAACTGCAGCTCAACATCAAGTTTGTTATTCTCTCGAATTAAATAACAGCGACTGTTCACACACCCCTCTCCGCCCCCCCACTCCCCCTCCACAACACAAACATTCATGCACAATTGTTTGTGTGGGTGATTCTATAACGAAGGACCACTTAGTATTTTTTCATGTTCAGCAGGAGCATGCACATGTCTGTGAGCTTGCACATGTATATCACCTATTAATTGCATCATGTAGATGGGTGTCTGTACATATATGTACATACATGTCCAAAGAAAATTAAGAATAATAATGAAAAATAAAAATAAATAAGAAGAGAAAAAAGTATATTCATTCAGTTTGATATACACAAACTAAATAATGTTTTACATCTTTCTTTGACAGTGTGAAGGCTATGTTTTCATTTCATTTCAGTTTTCCTAAAAAGGAAAGTCATAACTGTGTGTCTTTCTGAAGCACAGAATATCACCTGCAGTATCACTTGTCATAAACTGAATGATTTTAAAATGTGTTCTGACAAGTAAGGGCATCTGGAGAACAAACACATGTAAACTCAGTAATAGCTCTACTCACCCATAGAATTCAAACTGGTAGTCAAATGTGAGCTCTTCACCAGCACTTATTGGTTTCTTGGTGAAGAACCCCACTCTGAGCTCTCCATTCACTGTCCACTGAAGACCAAAAAATGGAGACATTTAGCTCCACGTAAATCTAGCATTTTATCTTACAGACAAACACCTAACATTTGTGTTTTTCCAGACCTTTTTTCAAGGAAAACATGGTTCCCCAACTGCACATATCACTGCTCAGTCACTGGCACTGGATGCTGATTAGATCCATCGCCTTAAAACCAAGCTCACAGTCAAAATATTACAAGTTTGGACCACAGACACCTAACGCAAAAACATGCATTTTCACAGCCAGTCTTTACATACTGTTAGGATGGTGTCTGTACAGTGTTAGATATGTCCCCTCCCTCCCCCAGTTATCCCAAGATGGTTATCCCTATTACAGTATTAGTCATACCACTTCAGCTGGATGTCAATGTAATACACAAATGTAACTGACTGGCACTGAGCAATCTTGTTTGGCAGAAGTAATTACCAGGTTATCATCTTACTTGGTTTGGTTTTGTCAGTCTCAGAGCCCTGCATGCATGTGGCATGCAGATATTCACTCTATTGTCTTATAATCAAGCTAAAATCAGAGTGACATGATACACTGGTAAACTATCACAGTCTATCATTAAGAAAAAATAAGAATGAATGGTCACACATGTCACCAAATTAGCATCACCAATTCTACAACTGACAATGTAGAAAAACCAATTAATAATTAATCTGACTTGTCACACACATCACCAAATAAGTATCACCAACAGTACATTTGACAATGTAGACAAACTGATGAATATGTAACTACATCCATCAGACAATACCATATAACATACAGTGTGTGTGAATATATAGTGTGTATGAATATATATATATACACAATTATGCACACAACTGTGTGCAGTGGGGTGTCGGGAGGGGGGGGGGGAGTGGGAAAGGATCAATTTAACAGTGTTGCTGCATGACACTTTGCCAGCTGCAATGACATGAGTTCCTTTCCATGTTATTTTTTTCTTCTATCTCTTCTTTCCAAAAAATTATCAACAACTCATTCTGAATTTTCTCCTCTCTCAAATCCCATTTTTACCAGTTTCAGTTTGTTTCCAAAGGAGGTACCACTACATTCAAACAAATCCATGTATGCGCTTCACCACATGTGCTAGTTAGGTTCATAACCAGAAGTATTACCCAACATGCTCAGTCAGGCCTTGAATGGATGCATATATATTTGTGTACATATAAAAGTGGATTTCGACTACAGAATTTTGCCAGAGGACAACACTCTCATTGCAATGGGTTCTTTTTAAGTGCACCAAGTGCATGATGCACACAGGACCTCAATTTACCGTCTCATTTGAGTGACCAGCCAGGAGCTAAAGGTGACGCAACCCAACAGAAAACCAACGGGGCTGAAGACAGAGGTACCTGGTCAACATGCGCCTTCTAACAAAGGTATCATGCATCTATCACAAATGGATACAAATTCATCCAGTTCAAACATATTTTGTTCACAAACATAAACATATGTCACAGACAGACACAAAACATATCTAATTCTACCTTTTGTGTTTCACAGTTCGGATCACAGCTGTGATTAAGAAATCTTGAGTTGCTTCCTTTCAGAGTGGCATCAATGACCTCATCTGCATTAAGCGCCATGAAGTAGTGATGTTTCAGTCCTTGCTTGGTGTACTGTCGTGTGCGGCGCACAAACTCCTTGTATCCCAGCAGCTCGCCAACATACTCCAGCACAAAAGTACCA
Organism: Babylonia areolata; assembly: GCF_041734735.1. Classification (NCBI taxonomy): domain Eukaryota; kingdom Metazoa; phylum Mollusca; class Gastropoda; order Neogastropoda; family Buccinidae; genus Babylonia; species Babylonia areolata. The sequence goes on along the minus strand of NC_134893.1, from coordinate 25,830,192 downwards.
CTGAAATGACAAACAGCACCCTTGTCTGTCATAGAAAATAAAACAGACTGGATTATTACATGAATCTAATATCTAACAGTACAATTATAATGCACTGTTCCAATTCACCCAATGCACAAAAACATAACAACAGTGACATTCATGCAAAAGTAATATCACATCAGCACACACACCTCCCTGTTGTTCCCCCACCCCCCTCCCCCTTCCATTCTATCTTCCTGCTGACATAACTGAAATCAGTTTATCACAGGAACATAAGTCATGAATGCATGTGCACACCACACACCCCATGCTAACCCCCATCCCACACACACATTCATGTATGTGTACAAAAACCACTAATGCTAAGTTGTAGAAATAGTCATATTAGTTCTGAAGGAAATGAATATTATCAACTCGCTTCAAATATTATGTGAACTGAATGAGACAAGGGTGAAACCAATAGGTCTAACATTATTTCATCTGATCTTTTAACATTTTGTTGGTTTCTCTTTAACCAGTTTTAATAACTGATGAGTATTTAGCCCTGTCGGCTGGACTGTAGGAAAAATAATTTCATTTGTGTTATCAGTACCAGAAGTAGTAACAGTGGCACCAGTTACAATCATGTTAGCATCAAATGGAACAGGAAAAGGGTGGATCAGTGAAACCGTGCAGACCAGTTACTATAAATACTTACACATGTGGCAAATCATCAGCAGCTTTCAGTCCCCATCCTTTGCCAGGACCACAAAAGAAGGGCTCTGTTTTGGCATATTGTTTCTGCCCAAAATAAATGCTGCATCATCCACTTATTAGCTGAAGACATTGTTAAACATTGCTTCTTTTTTTTTTCCTTTGGGGGTACTTAAAAACTGTTACATACATCTTCTTTTCACAAATCTGTCACTAGCCAGAGAATTATTAACAGTGGGAACAATTCCATTCAACATTAAGAACAGTTGCACTCAGTTTTATGGCATCATGAAAAAAAACCACTTCTGTTTCTATCTGTCCTTTTACCCCAACCCAAATAATTTATTTCAGCCCTGGCATTCCATGCAGCACACAAATGCCTATTGGAAAGAATGTCTGAAATTTATTTTCATCACTCAGATTGAATGACAGTGATGTGTCACATGTTTTAATGTAATCATTAGTCAATGTTCTCTGCCTATGCAGAGAAGCAAATTTGCCAGTTGTTGAAACTACAGACAATAAAAGGTAGTATTGTTTTTCCTGATTGAATTAACTCATACACTAATACAGAAATAGTAAATACATGAATGCAAAGCTTTCTTTATCAAACATTGTGAAACATTATATACAAAATGAATGGATGTACATGGTATCAAAAACGATTGTACATATTATTGTATATGATTCATCAAAATGCATATTGAAAAAAAAAATGCTGGAAAATGATAAATAAACTTACTTTTTGAAAGCGCTTGTTGCTACAATTGGTCAGACAAGGGCACCTAGATCCACTGCAAGACAAAGAATGTCCAAGTTGACATTGCGAAACAATAATTCCTGACGATTTAAAATTGAAAACATGCAAATTATGTATGTGCATGTAAACAAATACACACAAACTCAAAGTCACACATATATGCTTTAAGCACACAAACACACAAAGAAAATACACACACACACACATATATATATTCACATACATATTAGTTGATTGCCAGACTTTTTCTCTCTCTCTCTCTCTCTCTCTCTCTCACACACACACACACACACACACACACACACACACACACACAGAAGAACAAAATAAGCTATTTGTCAGAAAATGGTTTGACTCTGCAGCTAGAAAAATCATGCATGGTTCTGTTTAATCTTGGTTTTAACCCAGACATATCACCTATTTTTAAAATAGATGGGTCAGTAATAGAATATAAACAAGTAGTAAAATTCCTTGGCGTATATCTCACATCAAAACTGACATGGAACATACATTTGGAATACTCCTTGACAAAAGCTAGAAAAAAAACTCAACTTTAAGACTGTTAGCAGACAACACTAGGGTCAGGATACCTCTGTACTTATCCACCTAGCAACATCGCTACTATGCTCAAAGCAAAGCTATGCACAAGAGGTATTCTTTTCTGCACCAAAATACATGTTGAAGAAATTACAAGGTGTGTATAGTAAAGCATATAAGCTTGCTAATGGTGTTCCAGTTCATGCTTCAACTTTAAAAACATACACAGAAATTAAAATATTACCCTTTGAAGAACAGATGAAACTTGCATCAGCAAAATTTATCTTGAGAAGTACAACAGTTCAAAATTCAAATATTGGCGAGATCAGTTTAAAATCAAACCTTCATTTCCCTAAAAGAGCACAATCTATTCACTCTCTCATGACTATAGGTACTTATACCTCTGGCATATTTAAAACATCAGGAGTGAACCCAAATCAAACTGCCCCCCGGTTATCATACGCAACAATACCTAAATGGGAGATGAACAACGCAACATATGACATTATTTACCCAAATTTAAGGAAAACTGAAGACCCTCTCTCCCTGCTTTTGTTAAATCTCACATTCAAGAAAATTATCCAAATCACCTCAAAGTATATACAGATGGTTCAGTACTTGATAACAATCAGGCAGGTGCAGCATTTATAATTCTGTCATTAAAAGTAGAGAAGAACTATCATATCAGTAAAGATATTTCTGTATTCACAGCAGAACTTACGGCTATATTAATGGGATTAAATCACTTACTAGATCTTCCCATTACCATATTTCAAGTGTTATTTTGTGTCAATTCTAAATCTGTATTACAAGCATTAAAATCTTTTAATTTGAAGACAAGAGGAGAACTTGAAACAGAAATTTGTCATATAATTCATGTTTTGACTATCCGTGGTACTAAGATTAACTTTTGTTGGATCCCTTCTCATGAAGAGATTGTGGGAAATGAGCAAGTGGATCGCTGTATGAAAAAAGATGCAATGAACATCTACAATGCCATCAAAATTTGTATTCTATATTCATTACAAGGAGGTTATTCTCTACTGGAGAAAACTTGCTGGAACCATTTCAATAAACTCTGACAGAGAAAATACTGACAATAACTCGTGCAAAATTGATTGCATATTTACTTTTAAAACAAAAGGACATCACAATAGCAGAAGGCTCACCAGTCTGGTATACAGACTACAACTAGATGCCATAAATATACTTCTAATGTGATTTGCATTTGCAGCAATAAAATTACTCCCGTGCATATCATCCATGAATATGAACAGTTAAAACCATATTTACCTATGTCATTTACAAAATCTACAGTTCCATATGCTTCCATCAGAGATGTCTTATGATAATCAACATGTGTTTGAAATAGTTCAGAGTTTAATTTGGAGCCCAACTGGCTCTTTGTTGTAATTCTACTGGTTGACTAGTTATTTTGTTTTATTTATATCTTCTTCTTTTTTCTTCTTTTTTTTAATGCTAATTGAGGAGAGAGGAACAGGGAAAGTTGTAATGATTTAACTCACTCGATACTGGGCTTTTTGTAATCACGTGTTCCTGTGGATACTGGGCGTTTGTATAGGTTTTTTAAAAAATCACCAAAAAATAATGACAAAACACAATGACTTGAAATTTTGAGACATGTTTATTGATAAATGGAATAAGCATGGTGCTAAGTTTCATAGCCCTTACTTTCATGGTTCATTTTTTGTAGCTGGAGTGATAAAACATAGTTTTTTTACAACAACGAAATTGAGGGTGGTTCCAAATGCATAGAAGGAAAATTTTCAGCATTGTTGAAAGAAGGGTTATTTTCCACATAAATCACATTGAGAAACCCTGTAGAATGTAAAAAAATGGCTATTTGAGAGTTTCTGCATCATACAAATGAGCAAAAATAAATAACATGCAAGTGGCCAATTGGCAATTTGTCATACGGCATTCTTTAGTACATAAGGCATCAGCATGGTTTGAAAACAATTCATAAAAAAAAAAATAAAAGACACATGGTTTTGAAATTTGGAGACATTATTACAGATAAAGTGAATAAGAAGAGCACAATTTTTCAAAGCTCTTACTGTTATGGTTCACCTTTTGTAGCCAGAGATAAATAATATTACCTTTTTTACGATAACAAAATTGAGGGTGGTTGCACATCATAGTGATGAAATTCACAGCATTGTTGAAAGAAGGGTTATTTTCCACATAAATCACTTTGAGAAACCCTGTAGAATGTAAAAAAATGGCTATTTGAGAGTTTCTGCATCATACAAATGAGCAAAAATAAATAACATGCAAGTGGCCAATTGGCAATTTGTCATACGGCATTCTTTAGTACACAAGGCATCAGTATGGTTTGAAAACAATTCATTAAAAAAAAAATAAAAGACACATGATTTTGAAATTTGGAGACATTATTACAGATAAAGTGAATAAGAAGAGCACAATTTTTCAAAGCTCTTACTGTTATGGTTCACCTTTTGTAGCCAGAGATAAATAATATTACCTTTTTTACGACAACAAAATTGAGGGTGGTTGCACATCATAGTGATGAAATTCACAGCATTGTTGAAAGAAGGGTTATTTTCCACATAAATCACATTGAGAAACCCTGTAGAATGTAAAAAAATGGCTATTTGAGAGTTTCTGCATCATACAAATGAGCAAAAATAAATAACATGCAAGTGGCCAATTGGCAATTTGTCATACGGCATTCTTTAGTACACAAGGCATCAGTATGGTTTGAAAACAATTCATTAAAAAAAAAATAAAAGACACATGATTTTGAAATTTGGAGACATTATTACAGATAAAGTGAATAAGAAGAGCACAATTTTTCAAAGCTCTTATTGTTATGGTTCACCTTTTGTAGCCAGAGATAAATAATATTACCTTTTTTACGATAACAAAATTGAGGGTGGTTGCACATCATAGTGATGAAATTCACAGCATTGTTGAAAGAAGGGTTATTTTCCACATAAATCACTTTGAGAAACCCTGTAGAATGTAAAACAATGGCTATTTGAGAGTTTCTGCATCATACAAATGAGCAAAAATAAATAACATGCAAGTGGCCAATTGGCAATTTGTCATACGGCATTCTTTAGTACACAAGGCATCAGTATGGTTTGAAAACAATTCATTAAAAAAAAAATAAAAGACACATGATTTTGAAATTTGGAGACATTATTACAGATAAAGTGAATAAGAAGAGCACAATTTTTCAAAGCTCTTACTGTTATGGTTCACCTTTTGTAGCCAGAGATAAATAGGATTACCTTTTTTACGACAACAAAATTGAGGGTGGTTGCACATCATAGTGATGAAATTCACAGCATTGTTGAAAAAAGGGTTATTTTCCACATAAACTGCATTGTCAAACCCTGTAGAGTGTAAAAAAATGGCTGTTTGAGAGTTTCTGCATCATACAAATGAGTTAAAATAAATATCATAAAAGTTGCTAATTGGTAATTTGTCAAGTGGCATTCTTCAAAACAGTAGGTATAAGTATGGTCTGGAAAAAAAAAGAAAAAAAAGAAAAAAAAGAAAAAGAGATGTCACACAGTCTTGAAATTTGGAGACATGATTACTGATATAGTGAATAAGCACAGTAAGCAGCTCTTCAGTCTGTGGTACTCTCTCTGTAGTTGGATGGAGATGGGGTATCCTTTACGATGATCTTTCTTGTCTAGGTAATCCATATTGTTCTTGAAAAAAAAAAAAATTTTCACACACATCACACTGGTAATCATTTGAAAGTTTCTGTACTGTAAGAATACACTAACATTAATCATAGGGCCAAAAACCTCACTATTTGATATCCAAAACAGCCGCTGTCTACACATGGAAAAAAAAAAAAGCAACAAAAAAAAAAAAAAAAAAAAAGCACATAATCTCTTCTAATAATTTGCATAATCTGCAATGGTGTGATACACTTGAAAACAAGTGATGTCTCTTCCCTGGCACAGCTTATCACACAAAGTTACACCACATTTGGCGCACCAGTTTGGGCTTTCCCGAAATTTGACCTCAGGATAGCGTTTGCGCCGTGCAGTACAAACATGGCATTTCCTGAAGTTCTTCTTTCCACTGGGTCGTGGAGGAAGAACAGTGGAAAAGTGTGCACCTTGAAGGCGAGCCTGTGGGGTGGGCACAAGTCCTGGAGGACGGGGCTGGGCAGCAGGCTGGGCAACAGGCTGGGCAATGGGCTGGGCGATGACCTGGGCAGCAGCCTGGGCAACGGCCTGGGCAGTGGCTTGGTCAGCAGCAACACCAGCTTGATATCTGGCATTGAGTTCATTGCCAATTATGACAATGAACTTTTTCAGGGACATCCTAGATCCTCCTTGACTCCTCTGGTACTTGTCATGGAGGATGGATGCCTGGATAAGAGAGAGAGTGAAGAGGTGAAAAAATAATTTTTTCCACCACTTCATTGTCTTCCGATTGAGCGGCATGTAGGCCATGAGCTGGTCACTGCGGTCAACTCCAGCCATGTTGACTATGTAGTCTTGGACAGCTTTAGGCTTCAGTTTCCTGCCTGTCCTTGTGGTGACCTCCTCCATCTCAGCTGGGTCCATCTTGGTGGTGATCAGGTGCACTGCCTTCTTGTCCATCCACTTCAGGACACCTACTGCACCTATAGCACATGTACACAGAGAATTAGGGAAACAGTTGCAGTGGAAAAGAAAACACACACACACCACGCACACCACTACCACCACCACAACCACTAATGCACACTTACACACACACACACACAGTCATGTGCACACACACACACACACACACACACACACACACACACATAAATGCACACACACACAGTCATGTGCACACACACACACACACACACACACACACACACACACACACACACAAATGCACACACACACACACACACAACACACATAAATGCACACAAACACACACACACACACACACACACAAATGCACACACACACACACACACACATAAATGCACACAAACACACACACACACACACACAAATGCACACACACACACACAAATGCATACACACACACACACAAACTCAACAATGCCTGTGTACCTTTACACACACCACAGATGTGTCAACAGTATTTGTATATGTGATGTAGATGAAGTACAAATGAACAGATCATATTCATAATATCAGTTGTAACACAACCATATGTGGAAAAAAGTATATCCTGGAGGATGTATGATTTATAAATTATTGTGTGAACATATTATGATAGGGAAACAAACTCATGATAAATAAAATTACTACATACCTTGGCGTAAAGCGTATACATGGCCGCGTGGTGGGGCTGCAGAAACCAGCTGTCTGGGCATACCCTTCCTGTTCGGCCGCACAGTCCCAACACAGTGAGTATCCTGCATCACCAGCTTCTCCGCCAGCTCAGGGCAGCAGTAATAGTTGTCTACATAGACTGTCCGGCCTTTATTCAGGAGGGGCTCTGCTATTCTCATTACCACATCCACCGGTTTGTTGCTGATGTTGGGGACGTTACCAAAAATTTCGAAATCAAACACATAAGCTGATGACGACTCACACAGCTCGTATAGTTTGATCCCCCATTTGACAGGCTTGTCCTTCATGTACACCCTGAAGCTCAGCTTCCCCCTCCATGGGCACATTGCCTCATCAAGGCAGATGTTCTCCTCTGGGATGTAGAGGGCCTTGAATCTGTCTCGCAGATGGGTGTAGACAGGCTGGATTTTGTGGAGAGGATTGTGGTTTTCTTCTCCCCGAGGAATATATTCTTCATTGTTCGAGACATGCAGCATGGCCAGAAGTAGATTGAATCTATCCCTGGACATGATGTTGGCAGCAAATGGTGATACCAGGATAGGGTTAGTTGACCAGTAGTCAGCCACTTGTGGTTTATGGGCGAGACCCATGTGTATAAGTATCGCCAAGAATCCAGTCATTTCATTCTCTGTGGTGTTCTTCCACTTCCTAAAGAGACTGTGGGGTGGCAGAACACCTTTCTGTTGAAGGGACTGAGCGGCATATCGGTTCGTTTCTTCAACGATATGCGTCATGATCGCGTTGTCGAATATCGCGTCATAAAAGTCTATAGGGGCGTGGCCAGTCATCCCTTGTAATTGCAGTCCGTGCAGTTCTTGGTCAGTGTAAGGTGGTATGGCAGGGAAAAAACTAAAATCCTCATGCCACTCTTTGCTCATAAATTTCAGAAAAGTGTCCATGCTCTGGTCAGCCAGTAGGCCGTGTGCGCCTGCCTCTCTTTCACTGTCACTGCCTGCATCGCTTGCCACGCCTCTCTGCTCTTCCACTTCAGGTTCGATGTCCGACAAACTTTCATTTTCACTCGCCTCGGATGCTAAAAAATCACTCTCCTCGTCTTCTTCACCATCTTCGACATCTGATCCTTCAGTTTGGACCAGTTCTACGGCTTCTCTTAGGGTGTAAACACGCCTTCCTTGTCTGCTCTGTGTACCACTCGTGCTGGGTTGCGACGCCATTGTTGTTTGTCTGAACACAAAGGCCTGGGTGACGACAAAAATAGCTCAACAGCACAGCAACAAGCGACGTGCCAGCCACTCCAGTGGTCAGAGGTTGACCTATGCTAATTAGGCTGTAACCTGGATGGCTGTGTCTGTGACACCGGGTTACGACGTCACTTGTGGAAATTTTTGAAGGTCGGAACGGCAGTACTCGTTGTTCGTATAAAACCGGTTGGAAACGGACAACGGAAATACCCGCTGTTAGTATCGAGTGAGTTAAGGCATGGGTGGGATGGGGGAGATGATAGATTTTCATATAAAATCACAAATGTGGATAGACGTTAAGCAAAAGAACAAACGAACACACACACAAAAAAGCACACACACATACACACAAATAGCACACCACTTTACCATTACTAAAATGTCTGTTTACTCCTACCATTCAATCATCAGCATCCTGTTGAGACAATCTTCTCCGCAGACTGTCACTCCCCGGGCACGGTCAGCTTTCGACAATGTGCAATCACACTGCATGCGCTTCATGCTCTTTGACCTCTTCCTACAAAATATTATTAGAGTTCTCAGAAGTATGCACATGATTACCATTTCATCTTCACTTTCCCTACTAAACCTTCCATGTCAGTCATCTATTTGGTGTCTATATTCTGTCTTTTGAAAGAATAAAACCTTCTGCATCATAATGTATGGTACACTCTCACAACAATTTGTAATCAAAGTATTATCAAAACCTCTTAGCACATAACATACTGTTTTCCGGAAAGATATGAAACTTCAGAGCACTAGGACATACTGATCATGGGCATTCAAATTCACAAATGTATACATCACATACCATACACCTTTAAAGCTGAAAAACTTTGACAAACCTGAATTCCTATATAACTTATAACAAAGACTTACAATCAAGAACGTCTGTTCATAGTATGAATCTACATAAATATATAAATGAATAATCTATCACTGATAATTACATATGAAAAGGATCCACAGGTCAGACCTACCTCTGAGTGAGATGAATGTTGTCTGCGATTCTCTCAAAGGAAGGGAATTCATCTCCAGTGTCAACTTTTCCTAACCGATTTGCCTCTGCAGACAGTTTCAGTCGTTTCTGAGGTGGCAGAGAAGAGATACTGCTTCTGCTCTGTGTTTTTTTCCCAAACATACTGGCCTCAGCCTCCTGTGAAAACTGTTTCTGTTTTTCCTGCTGTTCAGGTGTAGATCCTGTTGCCTCAGCCTCACAGCTACGACGCCAGCGTGATTTCACTTTCAGAGGTTGTTTTAAAGCTTGCTCTTTGCCACCAGATTGTTGTTCTTTTCCCTGTACATCTTCATATTCCCCAGAGTTTGTGGATGACACAACATCCTCTCCTTCTCTAGGCACACCAAACTGATGGACATTTTCAGTTTCACTTTTTGTCTTTATCTGCCTTTCGTCAGTTTCAGGAAAAGCTGAGATTTCTATTTTCAAATCTGGTTTATCACAGGACTGTGTTTCTGACACACATGTAGATGCTTTCACTGAACCTGCAGGGAAGCCAGAGATTTTTTCTTCTTTTGATTGTTCTGGTAGGCAGGGCAAAACTGCACTCTGAATCCCTTGAGGTATTGCTGAACCAAGCAGATCTCTAGTGTGTGCTGTTAGAGAATGTCCTTGTATGTCGGCTTCTGTTAAGTTCGGCAGTTGAATCTGGGCCTGTTGTAAGTAAGTATAACTTGCTGGATTAGTAACTGATTGGTACACAGCAAGTGGAACTTGATGAAGGATGTCTGTTGACAACTGCTGTCCCTGAATCAGCTGCTGGTGACCAGAATCATCAGGATGATTTCCTCCACTTGCCATGTGCAAGACAGGAGGAATCTCCACGCCTGTGGTGTTTGTGGTATGCAGCGATGACTGATGAGTCTCTGACTGGTGTACCACAGACGATGAAATATACTGTGTCACCAAGACTAGTGCCTGCTCTGGGCTGTACCCCATGCTCTGATACTGATGCAATAGCGACTGTAATGAAGAAGGGTCCACTTGGTTTAAATAGGTCCCTGCCTGCCAGTCTGTTTGAGGGTCTGAATGGCTTTCTGGGTACTGAGCCACAGTCTGACCAGATAAATGTACACTCTGAGCAGTTAACATATGATCAAATTGTTGGGGCTGAGCAAAATGATGACCAGAAACAAGATGAGGTAGGTTGGTAGGAATAGCTGGTGGGGGAACACCTGTGATTTCCCCTGTTCTTGAAGACACACCACTAGCACACACAGGATTCACACCAACTCCCTCAAACACCCTGGGCTGCCCACTGTACTGATCCTGACTGCATCTGTTGTCCAGACTTGAATGGTCCGAGTATCTCTGAATATCAGAATTTCCAATTTCTGGCTGTACCTGACCATGCTTTGGAGCCTGTCTTCTCTCTTGCTTGTCTCTTTCCATCTGATTTTCTGTATCTCTATCCCTCTGCTCTTGGATAGGGTCTCTGTCTTGGTCTGTTCTTTCACTCCTGTAAATGTGCCTTAGAGTTCTGTCTTGACTGTCAGTTCTCATCTCATTTTCTGATCTCCCTGTTTCTCGAAAATGACTTCTAGTTTTATCCGCTATCAACTGCCCACTGTCACATGTGAAAAGTGTGATGTTCCTTTCTTGACCTTGATTTCTATCTTGTGGTAAGTGGACAGCATCCCTTTCTTTGCTATCACTTCTATCATCTGTGAACAGACCTCTTTCTCTCACCTCGATATGACTTTTGCTTCTGTTTTGTGAAAACACCTCACGATCTTTTTCTGGGCTGTGACCATGGTCTTTTGTCATCAGTCTTTGCTTGTTCTCTTGGCTATGACTTCTTTCATCTCCCAGCAAACTTCTGTCTCTTTCTTGGCCAGGACTTCTGCTTCTGTTGTTGTCTGTGAACCTTCTGTCTCTTTTCTGACTTTGGCTTGAGTGGCAAGCCACCAAGTTTCTTTCTCTTTCTCTACTCTGACTTCGGCTTCTGTTGTGTGTCAACTGTCTTTGATCTCTTTCCAGGCTGCTGCTTCTGGTGAATGGAAAGTATCCTTGTTCTCTTTCTTCACTGTGACTTCTGAAGTCACGTAAATATCCTCCAACATGCCTGCTGCTGTCCTCATAACAGTGCTCTCTATTTTTGTTGAACACTGAAAATGAAGTACTGTCTTGTGTATATTGCACATGACCCAAACTGATGTCCTTGTACCTATCACTTTTTTCTTCACTCCACCTATGAAGGCCATCATCTTGTACTCTTCCGAAACTAACACCAGGTGACTGAACTCTTGACTGGTCCAGAAACCTATGCCTTTGACTGTTCATATGACCGGGTGATCTCTCTCTGCCACAGTCGTAGTTCCTTTCCCTTGCAAAATCTGGCTTTCTGTCTTTTTCAACTCTGGGAAATCTTTCAACATGATCATCTTCAAAATGTCTGAATGGACTGGAATTTCGACCAAGAAGGTCATCATAGCTGTGCACTCTATCCATGGCATGATCATAATGTCTGGACCTAAAAGAGCCAGAATCACAGAATGTTGAACGATCTGGAGTCACTTTTGGTTGGAAGTCATCAAATTCATCTCTGTTCAGCTCTGAACTGTCTTCTGGACTAATTGGACTTAAACGCCATTCACTGTCCAGTGTGCCAAGGATTTCATTCTGCCCTTTACCTTGGCGCAGATCTCTGCCTCCCTTATTATGTTTTTTGTGTCTATGCTCATCCTCATAATCTTGATGTCTTTTTTTATCAATGATTTGTCTTCGGTCTCTTTCTCTGTCTGTTTCTCGATGGCAGTCTCCTTGTCTTTTACTGCTTCTGTCCCTTCCCCACTCCCTCCGCCTCAAGTCACTTTTTTCATTGCTGTGATACCACTTGTCCTGCCTTCCCCTCTCACCATCTTCATGATACTGTCTGTGATCATCAGATATGTCTTTAATCTTTTCTTGTCTTTCTGAAGATTTCAGATCTCCTGTGGTATGACTCCCCCTTTCTGCTCCTCTTGATTGTGGTTTTTCTTTCCTTCCTGTTGAATGTTTTTTGTTTTTATTCACAGTTATGGAGTCTGAAGCCAGAACAGTACTGCATGGTGGTTTCCGCTCCTCACTGGGCGCTGTCTCTGCAGTCTGCTGTGTATGGAAAATGTCAGTAGTGGCTGCACTGGGAGAGACTGCAAGGGCCAAGCATCCTTTACTGTTCTCTCCAGCTGACTTTTCCTGCAGAGCAGAAGATGCAGACTTTTGTGGATCAACATGTGCTGCTTTTGAAGAGATTGTCAGTTCTTTGGGGTCTGGAACCCCACTGACACAAGACTTACTTTTTGTGCTCTTGTTGCCTGCACCAACACTGTTATTTGATGAGGCAGAATTCAGCTCTGTATTGACTTCAGAGGAACTGCCTTTAGATCCAGCTGAAGTAGCTTTCAGTAGAGATGCTGACTTTGCTCTGGCTGTCAGGGTGTCAAGAGCAGGGCGCAAGCCACGTTCCCTTCTCTTGCTTCCACTGCTCCAGCTGGCAGTCCCAAAGCGTCCAGACTTTGTCCGTGGTGACGAGGATACAAGAGTCATCAGAGACTCTGTCTTCAGTGTACTTACTGGTTCAACTTTTTCACTCACAGCATTGCCTTGTTTTTCTGGGCATGCAGTGGATGAGTCAGATACGTCGACTCTGTTGCCTTTCAATTTTTCATCAGGTACATTCTCCGATTTATGCCTCAGTTTAAGTTCTTTCTCTACTTCAGGAGCTAGTTGCTTTGATGTACCATTTCCATCTGATGCTGTCCAACTGTGTTCTCCAACAAGCTGACCCCTGGTACTGGAAGAAATCTCATTTTTCTGCAAGTTTCTAGATGGACTGTTTTGGCACTGAACATGACTTAATACTTTTTGTTCAGAAGTGCATGATCCTGAAATAGTTAGATCAGTCTTAATATTTTTAGCATGTTTCTCTTCCATAGCAGTTTCACCTTCAAAATTTGTTTTCCGAGTCTTCTTATCATCACTTAGTCTATGCTTTCTCACAGTGTCCAATTTGTCTTTTCTAGCACTTTCCACATGGTCAGAACCAATGTCTCTTTTTCCAACATCAGATTTGCATAATTTTCTTGACACTTCATCACCATCATCATTTTTATGTGTCTTTCTAGGCTCCTTGAATCCATCCAACCGCACAGTACTGTCTGACATGTATTCCATTCTGATGCCTGGAACAGAGTCTTCTGTTGTGCTCATTTCCTTGTCAGCTTCAGGAAGAACATTCCACTTAACAGTTTCACCATATCCCTGTTCTTCATTATCTGTAGCTGCACCACGTGGCTTCAGTTTCAATTTTAGGCCCTTCATGGATTTTGAGGCAGTGCCACTCCTGTCTGACTTTCTTTTTTCTCTTTCCTGTCTAGAAAATATGGTGTGCACCAGGCTTGTATCATCATCGTCAGGAACATCTGAATAATAACTTGCACGCTCATCCCCTGTTCTTTCCGTGCCTACTCTGTGTTCATCAATGGAGAAATCCTCACCAGATGTTCTGATTCTGTCAAATGACCTGCCAGTGTCAGACCCATGTCCTCTTGAAGAGACACTGGAAACACCATGGAAATATTCTTCCTGATCAGAACCACTGACCATTCTGTGCTGGTTCTCACTGTGTTGTACAAACTGGTCACCCCTGCTTGGCCTAAAACCTTCAGTGAAACGAGGATGTATATCTTCCTCTTTGACTTGTCTTGCATCTCTTGAACATCCAGCTAAATGGACACTGGACTCACTTCTGCTGTATGGCCTGTCCTTGCTGTCATCCCTACTAGAACTGTACTCTGAAAGGTACTCATCATATCTATTATATCTGTGCATGTCAGTGTGATGCACAAGATGGTCATCAGTTTGATCATTGTATCTTTTTCTGTCTGGAGATTGGCTCAGTCTCCTTCTCTCTGGAGACCTGCTCTTCCTCTTTCTACCTGGAGATCTGTTCCTTCTTCCTCTGTCAGGAGATCTACTGTTTCTTTTCCTGTCTAGAGTTCTTATTATGTTTCTTCCTCTGTCTGGAGATGGACTGTTTCTTTTTCTCTCTGGAGACCTTGTGATTCTTTCTCTACCTGGAGACCTACTGTGTCTTTGTCTGTCTGGAGATCTAATGTTTCTTCCTCTGCTTTGAGACTTGTCACTTCCTCTGATGGAGTGTTCTGCTGAGTCGTTAATAGTGGAAGATCTGGCTGTGTCACTTGGAAGGCTGTTATTGTATTCATTATCTGATTCATGTAAAACAAGGTCAGTCATATCCCTCTGATGACCTGTGCTTTCTTTGTCTCTCTCATCATGCCTATATTTGCCCTTCAGTTCTGCCTCATTTTCTTTATCAAGACGCTCTTGTCTTGACCACACTTCTCTCTCTGTACTTATACTTCTGTATCTCTTCTGCAATTCATCACTGCATATATGCTCTCTTCTTCTTTCAGTGTTGTTACTAGAATCCCTTCTTGATTGTATCAAGTGCTGTTGGTTTTCTGAACTTCTGCTGTGATCTCTGTGTTGTTTCTGTCGTTTGTCCGAACTACTACTCCCCTCTTTCTCTTGCTGCATATGCTCTCTTTCTTCTGTACTTCTACTGCGATCTCGGTGATGAATCTGTCTTCTTTCAATGCTTCTGCTGCGTTCTCTGTGTAGTGTTTGTCTTCTTTCAATGCTTCTGGTATGATCTCCATGTTCTGCCGGTCTTCTTTCTGCACCTCTGCTGCTATCTTTATGCTGTGTCTGTCTCCTTTCTGCACTTCTGCTGCGATCTTTATGTTGTGTCTGTCTCCTTTCTGCACTTCTGCTGCGATCTTTTTGTGTCTGTCTCCTTTCTGCACTTCTGCTGCGATCTTTATGCTGTGTCTGTCTCCTTTCTGCACTTCTGCTGCGATCTTTTTGTTGTGTTGGCCTCCTTTCTGCACTTCTGCTGCGATCTTTATGTTGTGTCTGTCTCCTTTCTGCACTTCTGCTGCGATCTTTTTGTGTCTGTCTCCTTTCTGCACTTCTGCTGCGATCTTTATGCTGTGTCTGTCTCCTTTCTGCACTTCTGCTGCGATCTTTATGCTGTGTCTGTCTCCTTTCTGCACTTCTGCTGCGATCTTTTTGTTGTGTTGGCCTCCTTTCTGCACTTCTGCTGCGATCTTTTTGTTGTGTTGGCCTCCTTTCTGCACTTCTGCTGCGATCTTTACGTTGCGTCTGTCTTCTTTCTACACTTCTGCTGCGATCTTTATGTGTCTGTCTCCTTTCTGCACTTCTACTGCGATCTTTATGTTGTGTCTGTCTTCTTTCTACACTTCTGCTGCGATCTTTATGTGTCTGTCTCCTTTCTGCACTTCTGCTGCGATCTTTATGTTGTGTCTGTCGTCTTTCTGCACTTCTGCTCCGATCTTTATGTTGTGTCTGTCTTCTTTCTGCACTTCTGCTATGATCTTTATGTTGTGTCTGTTTCCTTTCTGCACTTCTGCTGTGATCTTTATGTTGTGCCCGTTTCCTTTCTGCACTTCTGCTGCGATCTCTGTGTTGTGTCCATCTCCTTTCCACACTTTTGCTACGATCTCTGTGTTGTGTCCACCTTCTCTCAACACTTCTACTACGATCTCTGTGTTCTGTCTGTTTCTTTTCCACACTACTACTGCAGTCTTTGTGTTTTGCCTGCCTCCTTTCACCACTGTTGCTGTTATCTAGGTTTTGTTTTATCTTGGACCTCTCTCTGCTGTCACTTCTGCGAGGGTGTCTTTTCTTCTCTTCCCTATCTGGAGAACGATTTTGTCTTCTGTCATATTTCTCTTTGCTTCCACTTGGACTTCTGCTGTGCTTTTTGTCATAAGATTCTCTTCTTCTGCTTCCATCTTTTCTATGGCTGTCTCTGTCTCTGTCTTCACTCTCACTTCTATGCCTAGTCCTCCTCTCTCTCTCCTTTGTTTTACTGCTTCTCTCTGTTCCCCTATCTCGGCTATGGCTTCTGTTTCTTTGTTTGTCATTTTCTCTGGTGGTTCCTTTCCGGTGACTGTGGCTGTCAGTGTCACATTCTTTCTTTCTGTTGCTGGGCTCCCGGCTCCTGCTACTACTTCTATGTTCACAGTTTGATTTTGAGTCATCAGTCTCTTTCCTGAGGCCACTTCTGCTGGATCTTTCACTGCCTTCTTTGGTAGGTTTATCAGTTTCTTCTGTTTTCTTCCCATTGTCTCCACCTTCTGGACTCTGAGGATGGTCATCTTGTGTCTTACTTTGTTTTGATTTGTGTGCTGAGTCTGCTCTCTCTTCTGTCTCTTGCTGGCCACTTTCCATGTTCTGTTTTATTTCCAAAGCTGCTACAGTAGTGAAATTTGTTTCGGCAGTATCACTCTGCATTTGATCGGTTTCATTTCCAGTTTTACCAATAATAATGTCTTTATACAATTCTGATATTTCAGCAAGATTTTGAGACTGTTGTCTCAACAAATTGTGTTCTTCACTTTCTGTTGTTGGATTGCTTGGAATCATTTGCAGTTTCTTTTCATCAAGGAGATTCTGCCTTTCAGTCTGGTTTACCTTTTCTTTGCTGTGCATTACTTTATCAGCTGGTGTTTCTGCTATTTCTGAATCATTGTTGCTATCTTTTTCTTCAACTTGTGACCATCTTGTGGCTCGCCGAGTCTTTCTTTCTTTTGAGTCTGTGTTGTTTTCTCTTTGATTCAGACCTTCATCTTTGTTTTCTGAATCTCTCTGCAGCTCATCTTTCTTTTCACTCAAGCTCTGCCCACTAGTGGTGATCTCCACTGGTTTTTGTTTCAGCAACTGGTTGCTTGTACTCTGGGTCACTTGCAACAGCTGCTGTTGCTTGACTGCCTCTGTTGGGGTGTCCTGGTCTGGACGGAACAGCTCAGCCATCGACTTCTTGAAGCGAGCAGGCTGAATGGAACCCAGGGAAGAGGAGTCACCAAGATGCTTGGAACCCTCTTCCTCCTCCTCGTGTCCTTCCCCTGCTGTCTTCACCAGATTCTTCTTGGACCTGATGCCAAACGACACCTTTTGCACTTTGCCTGGCTTCATGGAAAATGCCAGCTTGCCAGGCACTAAAGAGACACTGGTGCTTGCTGCTGTGGTTAATGGCGTGGTGATTTCAACTTTGCTGACATTCCCCAAGGCTTTACTCAACAACTTCTTGGCTAAGGTCTGTGGCTCTTTGGCTCCATCGTCGCCTGAAATGAAGAAATGAAACAGCTTCAGCTAAATGCCTGGGTTTGCGCATGCACGTGAATAATCATCAAATTAGAATGTATTGCACTTTGTTCTTTTTTATTATCAATTTTATTACCTTTAAATATTACCTTAAATTTGTATGTGTGAATGATCATTATGTATTGCACTGATTGATTTGTATGTGTTTTTACAAACAAGAAGTAGCACTTCATATCAACAGTTCACCTCTTCAGTGCCCCATGACAGAAATTTCCTTGAAGTTCTGAAGTGCCTGAAGTGCCCCAAGGCAGATAAATCAGTTATCGTTATAGTAGGAATTTTCCTAACTTTATTTTTAGATTATGGCTTTCCAATACAAACCAGGGGGAAAGCATGGGAATGCTTGATATCAGTGATATGTCTGCTTTAATTACTGACAAAGAGAAAAACTTAATCAAACTTTGTATGATCATTCCAGATGTTATTTGTAGCACCTCTTTCAAACAATCAGACGACGCTTTCAAAATGGTGGACAACAATCAATACCAAGCCTAAAAGGCGTCTAACGGCTATTTTCTGCAAAAAAACAACAACCAAAAAACCTTGAAATTTGTGACCCAAGATGTTGCAGAAGCTTTACAAATTATTTTTTATGACAAGTTTAATGGTAACTGTGACAAACTCTTCAGCCGTTTCAGGAAGGCAAAGTTCACAATTTGCATGCAGGGGAGAGGGGAAGAGTAGTTGTAGAGTTTCTTAGTTTGATGTTGCAAGCAAAAGAGACAAAGAAGCAGTGCAGAAAGCCTGGTATAGCTCTATGGCTGACCCAGAGTTTAACTTAAATACAAACAGTCCACTTGTTTAGGGTAGGGAGGGGTTTAGAGCGATGAAGGGAATGGAACAATTTCCTGTGATCATGCCACACATGGCCTGGCAAGTGTGGTTTTAGCAATGCATGCATACATCAAAGAAGGGAAACTGACTGCTGGGAAGGCATGAACAGTGCTCACAGCATTCCACCGTGTGGCAAATGGGTCACTGTTAATGGCATATACATTGTCCAAAACAGGTGCAATAGCCAGGTGGTTAAAGCACTTGATTGTCAATCTGAGGGTCCCAGTTCGAATCTTGGCAATGGCACCTGATGGGTAAAGAGTGGAGGTTTTTCCAATCAACATGTGTGCAGATCTGCTTGTGCCTGAACCAACTTCATGTGTATACGCACTCGATGATCAAATACGCAGGTCAAAGATATTTTAATCCATGTCAGCGTTCGGTGGGTTATGGAAACAAGAACATACCCAACATGCACAACCCTGAAAACAGAGTATGGCTGTCTACATGGTGGGGTAAATAAACAAACTGGTCATACTCGTAAAATGTTACATATCTGACCAAGTGTGTATGAGTGCATGCCTAATATCTTATTGAATGACACAGGAAACAAATGATAAGCACCCAATGGCAGCCATCAGTCGGCTCCACACAGGTAGGCAACCTTTTGTGCAAATGACTCAGTGTTTATTAAAGCGCTCAGAGCTTGGTCTCTGAACGAAGATAGGAGCTATATAAGTATCTATATAATTCATCATTCATTCATGAAAGCAGGCAGGAGTGGTAGTTGAAAGAAGTGTGTATGTGTGTGTGATAGGATGGTGTATGGTTATATACAAATAAGTTTGTGAGTTAGTGTGTATGTGTGTGTGTGTGTGTGTGTGTGTGTGCGCGCGCGCGCGCATGTATGAGTGCTAACACGCATGTGCATGAAAGAGTGCAAATAAGAGAGGGTTCATTTAGAATACCAGAAGTTCAGATTATAATTCTGGATTCTATGTATAGATAAGGTATGGAGACACTTTTTTTTTCATATCTTTTCTTGGTTTACTATCTATAACACATATTAGAAAATTAAAATGTGTTTATCTCATTTTTATGGTTTATTCAATGCTAACCAGTGTATTAAGTAAAGTTCATATGATCAGAAATTGATAGTCTGTTCATTTCCATTGAAAAAAAAGTATGGGTTATATATATTTTCTTGCATTAGTTTGCATACTAGACTATTTTTTATAATTATTACCATCTGCAACCAAAAACCACCTAGCATTATGGGAAGCACAAGCCAGAAGCACACGCCAGAATGCATGCGGTTAATAATAACAATAATTTAATTTATACAGCATGGGAACTAACAAGCAAATCTAACAAGACCCACAAGCAAGCTAAACAAGACAAGGACTGGGGATACACTAAGGATAACAACTGTTCTGTGAACAATTACTTCTTCTTTTTTTTTTAATTAACCTACATCAACAACAATAAACAGACATGTATCTTGATTTATGTTGTACCAGACAGTGATATGTCAGTTTAGGGATCCCTATAAAATAAGAAAATAAATTTTTATGTAATATTACTAATACTGAACAGCCGTTGTGACACTCACTTTTCAGATCCTCCTTTGGTGGACCTGTAGCTGCTGGTGATGCAATGGGTTCAGCTGACTGCTGTTTGGTCACTGAAGTCAGCTCTACCTGAGCAGGATCCACATCAGTTACTTCCCCCTGAATGGTTTTAGATGAGTTTCCTTTGTGCGTAACTGAGGTTTCTCTCTGAGCAACTCCCACTCCATTTGATTCTCCTTGAGATCCTGTTAATGCTGAGGTCACCTGTAGCACAAACATTGAAACAGAACTAAACAAACAAAAAAGAAGCAACTGAGATACACACACAAAGCAAAATATTCAGACAACTAAGACAAGAAACAGTAAATAAGCATAATATAAGCATAATATCAGGGGTGGGTGGGGGGGGGTAATCAAAGCGTGGCGCCCAGTCTGTAGAAAGGCTAATTTCCTGTTTATAACCTTAAAATCTACAAGCTGTAAAGTTGGCCGCCTGATTGTACAAATATAATAACAGTAAAAGATTTAGCTGAAATAAAATTAAAGCATATAGTTTGTTAATCTACAGGTATTCTATAGGTAAACTTAAAGCATATATATCATAATTAGAGAAATAATCACCTGCATTTCGGCATGCAAATTTGTCTGTATTGAAAGGGATAAGGTAGGAGAGAGAGGGACTGGACACAAATGATGCAAGGGTCAAACATGCGCATACACACACACACACACAAAACCATATTATCTACAATGCATGCATTATTCTCCCACTATCACACTGACAAAACAGGCAGTGCATGTACACTCCCTCTCAATTTTTTTTTTTTTTTTTTTTCCAAGGCCTGACTAAGCGCGTTGGGTTACGCTGCTGGTCAGGCATCTGCTTGGCAGATGTGGTGTAGCGTATATGGATTTGTCCGAACGCAGTGACGCCTCCTTGAGCTACTGATACTGATACTGATACTCAATTATACACACACAGATTTTTTACATGAATAACCCTCCACCCTCCTTTCCTACAGAAGTGAAGAAAAGGAGCTACCAATTTATAAAGGCTACTTTTCAACTGGACATGAGATGTTGATTGCCCACCATGTACCAGTGCTTATTCACACATGAATGCTGGTGAAAGCAGCCAGATAATGTGTCTCACAGCACAGCACACCTGAATATGATATGGTTCAAGATCAGATCATGCACTAGTTAAATGTAAACCCATAGATTCTGCAAATAACATTTCTGTTTCAAAAGTCATACTATAGCAGAACCAGGAATAAACCAAAAATAAATAAACAAATAAAAGAGTTTCACACCTCCTGGTACCAAGGATTCTGGTGTTCGCTGGGTTTTATTCTCATGTCCACATCTTTCAGCTCTGGGACAGCTCCTGACTCTTGATGTCCAGTACCAGTGCGCACACCTAGACCCATTCCAGATCCTGGAAGAGGCATTCTCCCTGGTTGATGAACATTGCTTATTTCTGGCACATTCCACTGACGGTTCTGTTGGAGATGAAAGCGTTGTTGCTGAAGTAGCAGTTGAAACTGATGTAGGGGAAAACGCAGCTGCTGTTGCAACTGAGGTTCCTGTCGTATAAACCGTTGCACTGAATGTTGTTGTTGTTGTTGCAGGAATGGCAGGCACTGTGACTGTTGTTGCTGCTGCTGATGATGATGAGGTGAAGGAAGGGGCTGAGACTGAGGCTGAAGCTGAGGCTGAGGTTGAGGCTGACTGGATGGCTGTGAAACTTCTGATCGAACATCAGCTCCGATGTCATCCCTAAATGCATGAATCAGACAACTACATTAATTTGCAATTCATTCCTGAGTAATAATTAAAGTAAAGAACAGCAATTTACTGCCAAAAAATAAAACATTGCAATTGTAAATATATAATAGCACAAACTGTATTTTAAACATAAATAATACAAAAAAGGTGGTCTCCTCAATGCCACTTGATTCATCCTTGCATTTTCTGTTTAAAATATGCACTGTATGACCAAGCCATTGTTGGATCCTACACATGGTTTTCTTCTCGTGCACCTGAGTTCCAGACAGACAGATCTACTGCTTTCAATTTGAAACACAAAAAGGTCAGGCTATCTCTAGCCCAAGTCATTAATTTCCTCCACATATTGCTAGAACTTACATGTGATAATGTTTCATCTTCTGTGGTAACTATTGATCCTAAAATTTTTCCCTTTTCCTGAATGATTCATTTACAACTCTACAAAGTTCTATTTTCCTGTGAAAAAGATGGCTGGAAATAGTTTTCTGCAACATTCACAAAATTACAAAACACTAAAAAGGGATATTCTCAGAAGCTTTCACATAAATGATAAATAGAAAATTTTCAGAATGTTCCAATCTTTCCAATCATATTAGTTATTACAAATCATTATATCTAAAATTAAATGCACTGGAAATTCTGTCAAGGGGTTACATTTTGAGAATGCTTGCAGTTACCTCACAACCCACTATCAGGCAACAACAACAAAAAAGATCACTGAATCACAAATGTACAAGTATGTACAAGCAAAAGTACACACACACACACACACACACACACACACACACACACACACACACACACACATACATACACACACAATTATGCATTGGGTATCGTGGCCATATGGTTTTTGTGTGGTTTCTTGCCTGATTGTTTTGAGTTTGATTCATGGTTTCAGTATACCTGGTGAGTGCAGTGTGGAGATTTTTCCTATCCCCCAGGTCAACATCATGTGTAGATCTGCTAATCCCTGAACCTCCTGCATGTGTATACACATTTCGAAGATAAAGGACAAATGTTAAAGATTCTGAAGTAAAATTCATGTTAACGTTTGTTAAGTAATGGAAACATGAAAATACCCATCTTGCACCAGCCATGACAGATTCATCAATAAATTGATGTTTGCGATTCAATGTGATAAACAGAACAGTGCTCTCTCTCTCTCTGTCTCTCTCTCTGTCTCTCTCTCTCTCTTGTACTGTGTGTATACATTACAGTACACACACACACACACACACACACACACACACATGGTCAGTGATCCCATCTGGCCAGTATGCTCAAATCACAATGACCACATATCATCATACTAACATAGTGAATAAATGATGCACTTACTCTGTTGGGGATTCTGGGTCATAAAATTCCATGGCTTGTCTTGTTCCTGATGGTTAATCCTCGGCACCTTTTTCACGATGTGATCCTTCTGTTGCACTCAACATGTTTTGTGGTCTGTTAAATGACATGATTAAACAGGTTGGAGGGTGTGTATTTTTGTTTTTACAGTTTCTAGATCCATTATTTCCTTTATCGGTCTGGTTTACATATGCAGTAACTGTGAAAGATTTGTATCCAGTTCGTCAAGTTCTAAACACATTATTACAAAGTCAATGGTTAAAAACTTTTTTTTCCACAGTAGCGAACAGAAGCACTGAGTAAGTCCTAGAGCAGACGCCAAATTAACTATGAAGACATTCATACTGCCTTCCATGTATTATTTTCAAAACCGCCATTAAAACTAAATTCACCCATAACACTTACTGTATTTCTCATAAGCTATTTTTTACCAGTGTGCGAGCGCCACACATGACCAAAGCTTGCAAGATATCGAGTGTATAAATACAAAGTATGGTGGAGCCAGTCGAGTTGCAAAGCATCTACACAATGCAGACTACTCTTGTGCTTCAGTCGGAGAAAAAATATGTTGGACTGGCAAGTGTTTTCGGAAGGTCCGGTTTTCGTTTGGGTCATGACAGAAAATCGCAGCGAGGGCCTCTACGACCACTTTGTTTTTGTTTTTTGTTTTTGTTTTCTTAAATTATCAACCAGGTTATCAAAATATAAAAGTTGATCATGAGTCTTGTGACGTTTTACTTCCATATGCATTACAGTCCGTCACGACAGCTATCATCTGTGATTGCCTGCCTTGGTACCCTCGCCCCAGCTGGACTCCACACCAAACAGTGACGGCAGCGGTCTTCCAGGCATTCTCTGACCCCTTTCTGATCCTTGCCCTCTTTCCCTTTTCTTCCATTTTTTCTCCACCCCTCATCCCGTTTTTTATTTATATACTTTCTTATTTTAATTCATTTTATTGTATTTATCTATTTATATATTCGTTTTTGTTTGTTGATTTTTGGGGGGGTGTTTTTTGTGTGTGGTTGTTGTTGTTTCGTTTTGTTTGGGGGGAGGGGGTTGTTGTTGTTGTTTTGGGTTTTGTTTTTTTGGGGGGTTGTGTGTGTGTGTGTGTGTGTGTGTGTTGTTTCAGTGTTTGTTTTGTTTTGTTTTTTGTTGTTTTCTTAACTTGAAGACGGTGGGAGAAAAGGGGAAGAGGAACATATTATTACATTTACATTGCCTTTATATATCAAATATGAAATAGAAATTACTTAAATTTGTATGTATGTTATGTCATTTATCTACTTCATATATCATTATTATTGTTGTTATGTTTTTTTGTGGGTTTTTTTTTGTTTGTTTGTTTTTGGGGGGTTTGTTTGTTTGTTTTTAGAGAACAACATTTTTCCTTATTTTTTTTTCACTTATCTTTTTTATTTTACGTTCTTGTTCATATATGTCCCTAACAGTCTCTCCCACTGACCCCCATCCCTCACCCCTGCACCCGTGTGTGTGGGTGGGTGGGTGTTCAATTGTTATTTATATTACTGACCGGCGAAATTTATCAAAACATTTAAATGGTTGATGAGATGTCACATTGATTCATAGTTTCCATTGTCTCAGTTGGCATGATAATCCATGGGGATATAGTATCGAATGCAAAATACTAACTGAACAATCGGCTTTTATTTGTTCAATAAGTAGACGAGTATTATCCTTACACTGAATTGATAACGTTGAACAGTCCGTCGCACTATTAAATTGTATTCTTCAGTGGAAAACGTTCCGATGAACTGCCGCCGAGTCAGGTGGAAGCGAAGGGACAAGCTGAAACAATCTGTGAAGCTATAAAGCCATTATATATTCTTTCTCAGTGTACAGAATAACATGGTTTGGGCCGTACTTAATTTTACTCGGGGTTTTTTTTTGTTGTTGTTGTTTTTATACTCACCAACTTAACTGATTCTAATAGATAGACAAATAAATAACTAAATTGATAGTTTGGACAAGTTTTACGTGAATCAATTTAAAAT
Source organism: Babylonia areolata (assembly GCF_041734735.1). Taxonomy (NCBI): domain Eukaryota; kingdom Metazoa; phylum Mollusca; class Gastropoda; order Neogastropoda; family Buccinidae; genus Babylonia; species Babylonia areolata. The sequence goes on along the minus strand of NC_134893.1, from coordinate 25,804,982 downwards.
GAAAGTTCATTTCCAAATGCTTGTAACTGTGTTAGGCTGACTGAAACAGTAGTATTTGAATGTTTGACCAAACACACACACACACACTCACGGAACACACAGTCTTGACTCGAGCGCGGCGAGTCTGACGGCCGGTGCGTACGTGCAGTGCGCGCGCCAGCGCCCGTGTTTGTGAGTGTGTGTTCCAATCCCATCCAGTCGAATCCAATATGTTTTGGGTTTGTTTTTTTTTATTAATAACATTATATTACAATATGTGTGTGTGGTGTGTGCCGGTTGATACGTCCGAGCCTTGAACTGAACCGGCTGGACTTTCATTTCCGCCTCCCACACCTGCCCCCCTCACCTCCTGTCATCCGGCCGTAGTTGTAGTGGGGGTGGGTGGATGGGAGGGGGGGGGGGATAGTGGGTGAATACGAAGACTGTTGAGTAAAAGGGAAAATCTGACAGAAGACCACAGTTGGGCTGGGGTCCGGGTGATGGTATACCTACTTTTAGACAATCAAAACAGACGGAGCTCTGACATGCTATATGTGCACATAGAATCGGACAGTATTGTATTGTATTGTACTGTATAATGTACAGGTCCTGTTCATTGATCCATTGATCGAATTATATATGGTTTATGGTTATTTTCATGTGCATTTTTCTCCAGCATGTCAGCAGCAATTCAACGTTACAGTTTACAAATGCAAATTGTGTTCATTTTTACAGTGCCTGTGTGTGTGTGTGTGTGTGTGTGTGTGTGTGTGTGTGTTTGCCCATATCCCCATACTTTTTGTTAGCCACACTTTTAATTCCATTCTTTTCTTTGTGGATGCTTTTGTCTGTATCTCTCTGTCCTTTTGCTTGATTAAATTAAAATGCTTGAAGTGTCTCCTTTCTCTTGTTGAGAGTACATTGTATAGCTGATAGTTTCTGGTGTTTCACACAAACACACACATGCATATACACACACATGCACGCACACATGCAAGCATGCATTCACATGCACACACATTCACACATACACATTTTGTTGAGAATGCTATGTAGCTGATGGACTCTAGTGTGCTTACACACACACACACACACACACCAAATTCAGAAGCAAAAAGTGAAGAACTGGTTATATACATTATATTTTACTTTACAATGGATATGTCTTGCCTGACAATGTATACAGGCTTGTGTTTGTATGCATGTATGTGTATGCATGAGCAAGCTTAAGTTCACACACACACACACACACACACACACACACACACACACACACACCAAATTCAGAAGCAAAAAGTGCAGAACTGGTTATATACATTATATTTTACTTTACAATGGATATGTCTTGCCTGACAATGTATACAGGCTTGTGCTTGTATGCATGTATGTGTATGCATGAGCAAGCTTAAGTTCTTTTAATGCATTAGTCCCATTCAGTTCAAAGTACACTGATCTTTGCCCAAGGAGCCAATTCAGGGCTGATAAATCAACAAAACATAAAACCCAAGAGCAACCAAACAATGTAAAAAATCAAATTGAAACAGAAGTAATCTAAAAGAACTAACTGAAAACCAAGTTTGGTTCAGTATGGGTACCAGTTTTATCAAGTTTTAAATACTCATTTCCTCCACATTGAAAATTAAACAGTTTGTTTGATGTGAAGTGATGGCCTAGAGGTAACGTGTCTGCCTAGGAAGCAAGAGAATCTGAGTGGGCTGGTTCGAATCACGGCTCAGCCGCCAATATTTTCTACCCCTCCACTAGACCTTGAGTGGTGGTCTGGATGCTAGTCATTCAGACGAGATGATAAACCGAGGTTTCGTGCACAGCATGCACTTAGTGCATGTAAAAGAACCTACAGCAACAAAAGGGTTGTTCCTGGCAAAATTTTGTAGAAAAATTCTCTTCCATAGGAAAAACAAATAAAACTGCACGCAGGAAAAAATACAAAAAGAAAAAAAGGTGGCGCTATAGTGTAGCGATGCGCTCTCCCTGGGGAAAGCAGGCCAAATTTCACTCAGAGAAATTTGATGTGATAAAAAGAAATACATATACAAAATAGCTTGTATCTTTTGCATGTATCCATGGGCTTATTTATATTGAGGTGTACATGTCTGTATAAAGTCTGTGTTAATCCAGATCTTGAACATGGAAATTATTTATTGTGTCCATTCCTGAAGCAATTTCCCACTGCACATTCATTGATACAGGTTTATTTGTTTCTGTGCCTTGTTTCAAAGAGAGTCATTCAATGTCAAATAGTAACAACAAAATATGCATGATTATAAGCTCTTGTGTAGCCAGTGGTGATAGGGGTGTATGTTGTTGGATGGGCTTTGATTTTGCTGCAGTGTTGATGATGGAGCAGTTTCCTGGATTAAATTCCACTTACAGAATACAGAATACTTTATTATCTCAACATGAGAAATTTATATGTGGTGTAAAACAGAAAAACAATACAAGAAAATCACAGTCATTCAACATGTATAAGATAAACCATATTAAGATGTCAACCTAGGGAAAACCATCATTACAATCGATAATCACAGTAGACAACAACAACAGAAACCCTTAAAAAGTAATTTTGAGTAAATCATACACCATCACAGTCATACACATGTAATGATAATCACAGTTAAAGGATAGACATAATAGTATACTAAAAGTTGACATGATGATGGAGTCTCCCGTCGGTCCGACAGATGAGTAGGCAGGCAGGCTTATCTGTCGGTGTGTGTCCTCATATGGGAGAAGAGGCCGATTCTGGATGCGCAGCACTTCCCACAGGTGTTGCAAGGGAAAACGTCTCCAGAAGTTGAGCCCTGCTTCCTTTGCTCACGCTTCTCCTTAATGGCCAGCGTTCTCTTGTTTTCAAATGTCTCTATGCCACTAGAGCACAGCACCCTCCAGTGAGAGCGATCAAGAGCATCAGTTTCCCAGGAAGCAATGTCTTGTCACAGGCTTTGAGGTTTGTCTTCAAGGTGTCCTTAAAGCGCTTGCAGGGTCTTCCAAGTTCATGGTGGCCTTCCTTCAGCTGGCCATACAAAAGCATCTTCGGGATCCTGCTGTCTCTCATGCAGACGTATCCTGTCTAGCGTAGCTGGCACTGGATCAGCAGGCTTTTAATGCTGGGCAGGCTGCTCCTCTCTAGGACCTGGAGGTCAGAGACCCTGTCTTGCCACTTTATGCTGAGGATCTTTCGTAGGCATCTCTGGTGAAACTGCTCAAGTTGTTGAATGTGACAGTGATATGTCATCCATGTTTCACAGCAGTACAACAGGGTGGCCAACACAACAGCTCTGTAGGTTTTGATTTTGGTGCTGAGCCTGATGCCTTTATTGTTCCACAGCCTGTTGTTGAGTCTGCCAAAGGCAGAGCTGGCCTTGGCGATGCGCAGCGTCACTTCTGCATCAAGGGCTCTGTTGCTGCATAGGGTGCTGCCCAGGTAGCAAAACTTATTGACTGACTTGATCTCTGTGTCATCGATCTTGATTGCAGGTGGGGGGGAGGCACTGGCGTTCTGTGAGTTAGGTGGTTGGTACATCGACTCGGTCTTGCTGAGGCTGATGGTGAGTCCAAAGTGCGTGCAGGAGGTTGAGAACCTGTCCATAATAAACTGCATGTCCTCATGGGTGTGTGCAGCAAGCGCGCAGTCATCAGTGAAGAGGAACTCTCTCAGCAGTGCCTCAAACACCCTGGACCTGGCATGGAGTCGCTGCAAGTTGAAAAGTTTGCCATCTGTGCAAAACTGAATGTAGATGCCCTGGTCACAGTCTTGGAAGGCATCAATCAGCATGGCAGAGAAGAGAATGGAGAACAGTGTGGGTGCCAGGACACAGCCCTGCTTCACTCCATTTACCACAGGGAATGGATCCGACATGTCAGTATTTTCCTGTACTCTCGCCTGCATGCCATCATGGAATGATGCAATCAGCTGGATTAGGCTCTCTGGGCAGCCAAACTTTAGGAGGATCTTCCACAGTCCGTGGCGGTTCACCGTGTTGAAGGCCTTAGTCACGTCTACAAAGACCATGTGGAGCTCCTTGTTCTGCTCACGGCACTTCTCTTGCATCTGGCATATGGCAAACACCATGTCACATGTTTCCCTGCCTGAGCGGAAGCCGCACTTTGCTTCAGGGATGACTGTGTTGGAGACATGGTCAACCAGTCTGTTCAGTATGATGCAGGCGAAGATCTTGCTGGTGATGCAGAGGAGAGAGATTCCACGATGGTTATCACAGGATGTTTTGTCTCCCTTCAGTTTGTAAATGTGGACATTTGAAGCATCCTTGAAATCCTGGAGGACCTCCCCTCTCTCCCAGATAGACTGGAACAGGGCGGTCAGCTTGTCTGTCAGCACCTCGCATCCATACTTGTAGATGTCAGCCTGGATTCCATCCGCTCCTGGTGCTTTTCCTGATGTTGTCAGCTTCAGGGCCTTCTTGGTGGGAGGGGCAGCTAACGAGTCATTGACTGGTAGCTGTGGGAGGGCTGCAATTACCTCATCAGATATGAACGAGTCCCTGTTGAGGAGCCTGTTCAGGAGGGTGTTGAAGTGCTCTGCCCAGCAGGCAAGGATGTCTTTCTTGTCTGTCAGGAAGGTGGTCTGGTCCAAGGCTCGGACAGGGGTTGATCCTGTGACACTTGGCCCATACACAGCTTGGAGACCATCATGGAAGGTCTTCATGTCGTGAGCATCAGCAGCAGTCTGAAGCTCTTCAGACTTTCTCTCCCACCACGTGTTCTTCATCTCATGCAGCCTCTTCTGTATGAGCTGCTTGGTTTGCAAGAACTGTTTCTCCTTCCTCTGGCAGTCTTTATTGGAAATGTGATCCTGATGCCATACATGCAGTGTGTTCAGGAGCTTGGAGATTCCAGAGTCGCAGCTGCTGCTGTGTACACAGCATCTCTAAAGGTGCTCCATACCTCTTCTACATCAGTCGATGCAGGAATTTCTTGGAGAGCTGCTTGGATTTGCTGCTGCAGCATGTCTTTGGTGATAAGGAGGCAGTGGATGTTCAGTTTCCTAGGGGGTTTCTGCCTGGCTGGTTGGAGCTTACGTGCAAGTCTGATGTTCATCTTGCTGCATACCAGGCGATGGTCCAACCAACAGACTGCTCCTCTCATGCAGCGTGTAATGGAAATATCACCTCTGTTCCTCTGCCGGACAATTGCATAGTCCAGCATGTGCCATTGCTTGGAGTGGGGGTGCATCCATGTGTTCTTGTACTTGTCCGCTTGTTGGAAGAGGGTGTTGGTGATGGTCAGTCCATGCTGCGCACAGAGAGAGAGCAAAAGTAGTCTGTTGGAGTTGCATTTACCAGTGCTGTGCTGTCCTAAGACTTTTGGCCATGAGGAGAAGTTCAAGCCAACGCGGGCATTGAAATCCCCAAGGATGATCAGCCTGTCCTTTCTGTCTACCGCTGGAATGGTGCAGCTGAGCTCCTCGTAGAAGGCTTCTTTGATGTCATCATGATTGGTCATCGTCGGGGCATCAGCTGATGACTGTGGAGAAGCAATCCTTGGACAGCTTCAGACACAGGGTCATCAGCCTATCGTTTATACCACATGGAAGGCTGTCAAGCTGTTGTGCAAGTTTGGTTTGTATGGCAAAGCCCATGCCTGAGGTTCTTGGGGGTGCCATCTGGCTTCCCAATGCAGTAGAAGGTGTAGCCCCCTCCAACTTCCTCCAGCTGGGTTTCACCCGCAAACCTGGTTTCACTCAGGGCTGCTATGTCCACCTGGTAGCGATCAAGCATTCTAGCAATGAGCGCTGTGCGTCTTTCTGGTCTGTTGTCTCTGTCTAAGAGGGTGTGAACATTCCAGGCACCGAGAATCAGGGCATGACTCCTGGTTCTTTTCTTGTTGTTTTTGACCGCTAGTGTTGGATGTCCAAGTAGGTGCGGTTTCCTACTGGGTACTAGGTGAAGCAGGCTTTGTTTAGGGATCCTTTTATCCCCATGTGGGGAGAGCAGTGCTCTCCCTAAAAAGGGCTGCTCTGACACTGTGGGAGGATACGGGCGCCGCATCTGCCCCAGTCTACAGTGGATTACCATCACCCCACAGCTGCCTGCGTGCTGCGTGAGTAGGAACTGCCAGCAGCATTCTCTGCCTGTCCCCGTTACCATTTCTCTATCACTGCAGGGCTTGGGAAAGCTGGGTGTTGAAGGGTTAGCTTGTTGTTCCGACATTAGCCTGGTTGCCTGACCAGCACAGGTGACTTTTTTTTAGTGAGGAGGAGTTCTGCAGTCCCTTCCCCTCTCGCCTACCGACGCTCACAGTCCCACAGGTGCAGATACTGCCATGTGTGGGACAGCCTCGGCAGGTGCAGGTTTTTTCTTTGGAGCTCCGTCTCCTAGGAGCACTTCCAGCCAAGGATAAGAGCTCCCCCTGCCCTTTGGTCATCCTCTTTCGCCTTCACAGCCGTTGGAAAAGGTTTCCTCCTCCGCCTGGTCCATCGTTGGGAGACTTCACATGTGGCAGGTAGTACTGGGTTACATGGTACCAGTAGCAAGGGCTATGCCCCTGACCTGACCTCCTGTTAAAGGATAGACATAATAGTATACTAAAAGTTGACATAGACATATAATAACAGTATGCAGTTCACAGTACTTTGAGTTAAGATGTCATATTCCATGCTCATACACTTTGGCATTTATTTTCAGTCATACATCTGATTATCAATTACTGTTATTTAATAGCTGGATTGACACTGGAATAAAGCTGCATTTGGTTCTTTTGTTTTAAATTTTGCCTGAAGGTAATCCCTCTCCCACAACTCATGTGGTATCAGGTCTGATTGGAGGGTTTGCTTGTTTCTGAAAAGTTCACAGTCATCTGCATACAGAATGGTCTGAGATGATTGTATAACACCAGGCAGATCATTTTTATGATTATGCCACAAAGAGCGGTTCAAGAACAGTACAATATATGGGGACTCTTGACATGTTTACCTGGAATAATGTGTCCCTTCCAATAAAACCTGTGTTTACCCATTTCAGATCCAGTGTTACAACCATTGCACTGTGCAGAGCTAAGCATCATTGCATAATAAACTTTTTACAACTCTAAACTTTTCACTTAAGTTGAGATTTTGCTCTCTATGAACCTGCCAAGATGTTCAACTGGATTGGCTGTGTGAACCTGGTCATATGCAGCAGACGATGTTTCAGCAGTCAATGTTTTCTTTTTCAAATGATGTCCAAGGTCAGTTTGTTGACTGTTACTGACATGTCTGTTGTTGCAAAGAATGTGTGGCTTGACAGAGAGACAGAGACAGACAGAGAGAGAGAGAGAGGGAGAGAGAGAGGTGAAGCTACCAAAAGGAAAGTTACTATGGAGGTTCTATTGAAGGCAAATGAGGCTGCTAAATGTTGAACAGGTTTCAGTTTGAAGGTGTTGTCAAAAGTGTACAGGCTGATCCACATATGTCCCAGTACATCTGCTTTCAAAAAACAGAAAGAAATAGCTGATGTCTAACCTACATGTTGACACCCCACCCCCACCCCCCAATGCTGGTCAGGCTTTGAAAGCCTACGAGGTATGTATAAAACATTAAAACTGAATTGAAATAAAATGAATAAACAAAGAGGTAAACAAAATGATACATTATATATAAAAATGAAAGATAAGTAGAAGATAAATAATGGAAAAGCTTTGAGAGCCTACGAGGTATGTATAAAACATTAAAACTGAAATGAAATGAAATGAATAAACTAAGAAGGAAACAAAATGATACATTATATATGAATGAAAGTAGAAGGTAAATAATTGAAATAGAATTGCTGCTGGGTCCCATTTGGTGCAGGCATATTCTATGACTGGGTGCTTCAGTGCTTTGTAGCCTTGGACCTTGATTGATATTGATCACTCCTATCGTCAGGTGACAGTGCAGAAAACCCACATTTTTCCCCACCTTAGTCAAAATTGTTTTGACATGTTTGAGACACCAAGGTATTTAGAAGAGTGCCAATCTTTAGTTCTGAGCGATGACCTCGTTCTTTGAAGGGCAGGGAAAGCAACGTTAGAAATTCTCAGAAAGTTTGGTTCTTCTTCTTCTTCTTCTTGATGTAATGCCCACAATCATCAGGTTGATTATTTTGGCATCTCAAGACCAATACAGGATGTCTTCTGAATCCATTCATGTATATGCTAATACAGACTAATATATGTATAATATATGTATTTTTTGTTGTTGTTTTCAAAAAAATGTGTGTGTTTTTCCAGACTGTGCAATACCATGTCTGCTGGGAAAACTGTTTTTAGCAGATTTTAAACTCCAAGCAAGTACTTTTACTGTTGTTAAGGCAATATGTAGATACAAAATAGTAAATTCACATCAATTTCGTTGGCATTGACCAGTTCTGACATAAACATATGAATGAAAAAAGGAAAGGATAAAAGAGAAGAAAAGATATAATTGAAACAGTACTTATATATTGAGGGAAGAAGGAAAGAGAAAAAAGACTGGGCAGTATGAAATGACATGAAATGTTTTGTGACAACAGTCAAAAACAGTGACTTGTTAGATATTGTGGACATTAACAAATGAAATTGATACACACACACACACACACACACACACACACACACACACACACACACACACACACACACACATATTTTTAAGAAAAAAAAAAGAGAAAAAAAAGTCTACAATGATTTGTGTGATACCATTACAGTAAAAAGACTCTCATGCCTCGAGGCGAGCGGAAATATATTCCTCCGCGTTCCATGCATATCCTGATTGCGCAGAACCATCACATACAGAAAAAGGGAGAAAAAGAAACGAGAGAAAACTTAGAACATAGACTAAGTAATCTGGGTGTTTTGAAAAGTCATAGTGAAAGCTAGCGTTTGTGTTTTGAGTGAAAACAAAAGCGCATAATTTGCTAAGTCATGAGAACGGTTGCCATGTTCGATAGATCGTCCATGTGACAGTGGCGTTGTAAGAAGACTAGGTGGAACCGGTGTTTTCACGCTATTCCGTTTTCATTTTGGACTTCGGTAAGAACGTACAAACAGCTATCAAGTGTAAAAGTGTCAAGTGAGCAGTTTCAACGTTGGCATATATTTGTGTGGAAATTCTCCTGTCGGACACGAAGGTAAGTTTGTCAATGCAGAATTCGACGAAGGTTTGGGCTGTGCCCGCCATGTCGCAGTGTCTTTGGTTTTCTGTTGAAGATCTGTGTCGGTTTGTTGCGTTATATTTACGTTATATGTAGAGTTGATATTGCGTTACGAAAAAATATTTTAAAACTAGGGAGTAAAGTAGACTTAACTAATTTTGTATGGAACAGCTATCTGACTAGTCAAATTTTAAAGATGAAACCGGTCTGTCCTCGTTTATTTGTCTTTTTTGATAGTCGTTGAGAGTTCAGACACTAGGAACGGATTATTGACGATTTGTAAATACATATATATGAATAAATCGGGGTTAGAATCATTGTTTTGAACTAACTAGATTTTATGTTTGATATTATTTTCGCACGTGCTTTTCGCCAAAGGGATGGGGCCGTAGAAGGACGTTCTATCTGGAGCGGAAGAAGATGGCGGCGCTCATACGGACACAGTTTACACTTCAGTGATAGTTCTTATCTAGACTGTCACTTGTGTTAGTCCGTAACTCTAACAGCAACGAAAGCATGCACAGTGCGAGTCGGTAGAGTTAACAGTTGGTGAATTTGATTTTAGTTTAGCTGTTTTAAGATTTTACTTTTGATAATCGCGTGCACGACGTGTTAGCCTGCTGACCCAGAACAGTACGTACTGGCTTTCGAGCACACACATACAACCGAATATTCAAAAGGTTTCTCGGAGTTTAATATTAAATGAATGAGTAAAGACGCCAACCGAAGTCATGTTTTGTTTAGATGATAATAAAAGTTGAACTGATCCCAGAAGAACATACTTTTTTTGTTTTTTGTTTTGTTTTTTGTTTCTGACGAGTGTGAACTTAGTCTTGCACAGTTGCAGTCACACCGCGTTGCCAAGACAAGGATTCAGCTGTTTTTAGATTGGTGATTAGATTTGGTCATCATCAGACAAAAGTTCTGCAAACAATTTTAAAATGTTCTGAAGTGTTCTTGCAATATAAGAAATGTTGTGTTGCCATTTCAGTGATTTGATTTTGATAAAATTTTAGCTGATTTTGACACATTTAGGTGTAGATCACTCGATGCAGTTATTTCTGTTATTTATTTCCATGTTGTTGCTTAATACCATCAGCAAATATGTATCTCAGGCAGATTTATTTAAAATTCAGCATTTATGCTCTTGCATGCATATCCGTCAGCCCCAAATTGGATAGGATAAAATGTGGATATTGCCATTGCATGGCACTTGGTTGGTATGTGTTACCACTTTCTGAATTATGTATCATAAATGAAAATAGTACAGAGTGCCTGAAAGAAGACGATAAATTAATTTAGTCCAGTGTGTAAAGAAGAAAATGTTTTGCTAAAAAAAATTGGAAAAAAAACCCTAATAAGGTGGGCATCAAATTGGTAGCAATCCCACATTATTGATGTATAATTTCTTCTAATGGTGCATGGATCTGTTTCTCTGCAGCTCTCTGATGTGCTGTTCTTGTTCAATGTTTGTAATTTAATTAACTCATTATCTTTGCTTTTTGGTCCCACACTTTTGTTAAATAAATATGTTGGGAAACAAATTGAATGAAAGCATGCTACTGCTTTTGTTTCTCTGTTGTCTCATGCAACAAAAATGCTGGAGATGGTCAACCTTTTACATTACCTGAGATAGCTGTGTGTATCATTGAATACAGTGGTACTGTTACCTGTACAGTGAATACTAATGTAATGTTTTGTTTCTGTTTTCAGATTTTCGTGATACCAAAGTTTTGAGATGATCTCGGATCAAGAGACATCTGATTTGAACAATAGTGTGGCTGTAAGTGAGATAAGATTATTTCATTGCCTGTTTCTTTTCTTCTTTTTTTATATCCAGATTTAGATTTTTAGTTACTGAATTAAATGTGTTTATTTATTCCGAGATTTTTGGGGGGAGGAGGGGGGAGGTCATGGGTGTAACTAGTTTTAGGAGTTGCCACAGGCACAGTAGTATACAATCAACCCATTTGTTAGGCATAACATTGTAAGCTGGTTGACATTGTTGAAAGGGGCCATGGGAGGAAGGGGAAGGGTGGGGATTGTTAGGCTGTAGAGTGTGGCATAATAGCCAGTCAGCTGTATTGTTGGAACATTGTGTGCTGTCTTCTTTGTGGTAAAGCTGGGCTGTGTTGACATGTGGACACACCTTCCTTAGTTTCTGTATGTTAAATTGTTAACACCCTACTCCCACCCCCACCCACAATTCTAAACACCTTTGAAAACTAAGACCTTTATCTTGCCTTTAACTATATAAGCTAAACCCCAACATCCCCCTTCCCAGACCACAATGTGAGAACTGAGATCCTTTGTATGCATCACTGCAGTTAGCGTATGGCAACTGCATTTTTAATTATCTCAGACTGTGTGACTGAGCAGTACGATTTTAATTACTTGAACTCTTTTTGATGTCTTGATGACTGCAGTGTTCAGTTTCTTTTGTTTATTGTCTGGTTTACACCCCCAGAGAGACCCCATGGCTTAACTTGACTGGGGTGTAATTATAGTTTCTATAACGAAGTCATTTGATTGTTTTTTATTTAGTCAAGCCTACTGTATATGCTTGTTACTATTTTTAAAGCATTACCTACCTAAGTACTTTAAGTTTCAATTCTAAGGATTGGTTTGGGAAGGAGGTGCTTTTTGATATATGTTTTGGAGGTGATTATTAATTATTATTATGTGCATTTACGCCTAATCTTGAAAATAAGCCATAGGCATTTACAAATAGAACACATAAATTATGTAAATATCAAAAAGGAAAAATTGTACACCAAACATTGAAAATTATTCATCCCCCCCTCACCCCCCCTGCCCCCCACCCTCCTCACACACACCCACACCCACAATACACACAAGCACACGTGTACACACACACACACGCATCATAGTACATAATCGTAAATAGTACACAATAATAAAAATGATCAAAACTCACTCAAAAATAGTCATTTTAGTTCATACTGGAAAGGGATAAGCTGTTGAGAATTAGTCAGGAGGGGAAAAGATGGGTCTTTAGACTGGATTTGAAAGATTGCAGCTAAGATGAGTGACGGAGAGGCTGAGGAAGTTGATTCCAAAGAAAGGGGGCTTGGAATGAAAAACTGCGTTGGCCATACATTTTGGTTTGAGCAGGGGGGATCCTAAGCATACTTGTGTCAGAAGAAGAGCAGAGTTGGTGAGAGGGTATGTAAGGATGAACGAGATCAGAAAGATACTGTGTATGAAGGAGAGGAGAGACGTGATCAAATTTACAGGACCGAAAGACAAGACGAGCAGCATAGTTCTGGACTTTCTGAAGCCTAGCAATGTCTGCAGCTCAGAAAACGGGTTTGGTTGTTCAGACAAAATCTTATCAGAGATTTATGCCCCAAATTTTAGGAACAAAACAGAAGTTCATGCAGTTGACTGCCAAAATTTTACATATGTATAAGAAATAATCTTGATATTTTCTGAAGATGTGTGGGTTCATTTGAAATTGAATTTGTGAATGTTTTGACTGGAGTTTGTTAAACATTTAAGAACAATTCAGAATAATCAGTGTGATAAGATTTTGTTGATATTTATTTATTTACTTTATTATACTACTTTATTTTCATTGGATATATCCCATTTGTTCCTTGAAAGCAGTCATGAAACAAAAATCATGTGGTTTATTCTTGAGTATCAAAATTGGGTATTGTCATGATGTAACTTAATAATGATGATGGTATGATTCATAAATGCTCGATATTGTTTATAAGAAAATAGATGAAAGTTCTGTGATATATCATATACTAATTAGTCTCTAATTAGACCTCTGAGTCTGATGCATTAAACATTATGATAAATATTAAGAAGAAAGCATGAAACATAGTCATGCGGACCTATGCTCAAGAACAGCTAGTAAAAATGAATTCAAGTGTCTGAGCCAAGAGAAAACAAACTAACACAGGGGATTGAAATTACAGGTGGAGTGTTGCAACTTGGTGGTAAGCCATTATCTTGGAAATAAATGAGTATTAGAGCTGATCTGAAGGAGGTGAATATGGTCTGTTGGAGGAGAAGAGAAATGGGGAGCTTATTCCAAGCAGATAGGCCAGAGACAGAATGGTGACCAACAGTGGACTGTTTGAATCAATTATCAAGTGATGTTCAGGCGGGGTGGATTGATTGCTGATCAGAGAGAGCAAGATGGGGTGTACTGTGTAGAGGTTGAGACAGTCATAAAGATAAGGGTGGGTAATTTTATTTATACATGTGCAGTAGGGAGTCATGATTTTTCATTTTAATGAGTTTTGTGATCAGATCTTCTTTTTCTAAAGACAAGTCAGGCAACCCAATTTTATATATATGTACTGAAGAGTTGATTGATCAAGAAGGAAAACCAGACAAAGAGGTTTTTAACAGTTGAGGCAAGAGAGAATGAGAGAAAAAAACAAGCATAGGTATGGTGTCAGTAGACAGGTGTATATATTTCTACCGACGCTGTCAGTAACTTGAATAAGAAGAGTGTAAAATTCATTTTTATTATTCATGTTGATTAGAACTAATGGCTTGTAGTTGTACATGTTTTTGTGTTGACAGGTGAAAAAGATCAAGTCTGGATTAAACCCTGATGCTGAAACATTTTTCTCCAAAAAAGCTGATATTTCTACTGCTAGCACCAATTTAAAGACTGCACATGGTAAGCTTTTTATGAAATTGGTTGTCTTAACCAGGGGTGATGCAAGAGGTTAGGTGTTAGAACTAGATGGAAGCCAGCACCTCAAACAAAAGGAAGAATACATACAATTTACGTACACATCATATTGTCAATGCAGGATTTCCAGAGGCTTTTGCCTTCATGTACATCTTTAGTTTTAGTTTATGAACTAGGCAGAAACTACTTTTGACAGGTTCTGTGTATTCTTTTCTAATATTTGATGAAGAATTATCTCTAATTCAGTAATTGTTCAAATTACTTAACCAGAATATTTCTCTCATCACAAACAGTTGTTCAGTCTGCACACTCAGACATCATTTAGTACATTACAGCACAAGTTAAGTATAACTTGTCCATGATTTCTTATATTGTGGATCTGAATATAAATATGCTTGACAATTCTGCAGGCAGGGTAAAACTAACCAGAAGGAAGGAACTTGTGTGTGTGTTTTTGTTTTTTTTGTTTTTGTTTTGTTTTGTTTTTGTTTTGTTTTTTTGCTGCCCCATCATCTGCACCATTTCAGTGGCATTACTCCCACACCGCTCATTTAGATTCCCCCATACATGGCCACACCCGGGTTCGTCCGTCACAGTTCCAGCGTCAGCAGTCCGCAGGGAACCATCGATGTTAGTTCGCCAGGAGGCCACACACCAGAGGAAACCCTGCACTGCTGCTGAGTCACTTCGGTGGTGTTCAGTGGTGCCTTTTCTGATTCAACGTACTTAGGACACCACCTACTAAGACCCCTGCTAACGACAATAATGGCTTAGTCGCGGAGCCAGGTTGAGTGAGCGTCCCTCCCTGAGTGGAGACCGCCGCCACATCCATCAAACAACAGCCCCCACATGAATCTGCCAACACTGAAGACATTGATAGGACTCACCCCAAGCCCAGAAGTGGAGGGGTATCGAAACTGAGGTCACCATGAGAGCAGGGCATGAAAGGCCACAGACTTTGAGACTTTTTTGTTTATATTGATGATGATGGAGGAGGAGGAGGATGACGATGATGATGTTGATGTTGCTATGGAGGTCCTTTTTTGGTTTGGGACTGCGTGACAAGGCTGTACTCTACGCTTCCTGTCATAATGATATCCTGGCATTAACCAGGCCTGAGAGATACAGACACTTGCAGTGTTGGTCAGCTAATTTGGGAAACACACCCAAAGACGTATCCTTGAAGTGGATGACACTTGACTGTGTGGTCCCAGTCTTCCCATTTAATTACACATACTTAACCGTGACCCACTAGTGCAGACTCTGGCAGGGGTCTGACATTTCTGTCCTGTGCAAACTACTATCCGCCTATGCGGAGAAAACGACTGTGTGGTCCCAGTCTTCCCATTTAAGTCCACAGCACACTCAGCTCTGGGTGGGAGCCGGCCATGGGCCAAAAAACACACCTCCACTGGGATTCGAACCCGCGTCCTCCCAGCTGTCAGTCCGCGACGCTAACCACTTTGCCACGGTGGCTGGTGAAGGAAGGAACTTGTGTTTTGCATTTCAGAACCATTGACAAATGGAGATGTGAAAGCAGACGATGCAGGGGGTGGCTTGTACTCCCAAGACTCCCCTGTGTCGGCCAGCCCTCCTGCTCCCACGGGGCCCACTGGGGAGTCTTTGGAAAAAGAGGGTCAAGAAGCTAACCCATCTCGGTCTATTGACGCAAAATCCAGGCCACCTCAGCCTGTGGATACAGTGAGCGGCAATCCTCAGGCTGAAGCAGATTCTGCTATGGAGAAGGCAGAAGCTGCAAAGCCAGCTGAGGCCTTGGCACCTGTGGAAAGAGCAGAGGATGCTTCTGTACAAGGTGCAGAGGCTTCCTTACCCTGTAAAGATCATTCTTCTCAGTCTCAAGATGCTACATCTTTGGCTGTTGTGGATAATGGCCCAGGTATGCTTGATTCATTACGTTGGAGAGACATAAGGGTAGGATAGAAAGGGGGTGAAGATGGTGGAGAGATGTGATTCATGTTAATTATAAAACTATGGAAACTATTTCCTGCGCATAAACAGTGTCTGTTCTTCAAATGATGAGTACTGTAGCAAATAAAACATTCTCAAAGATAGAATATAAGTACTAGCAATGGGTTGCGAAGAGATGACATCACGTCCTTGGCAGCGCATGCCATCCGCTATCATGTGGAGGTAGAAAAAGAAGCGGAGACTGTGTTGACATTGAGTCAAGACCATGACTTCATACCGCGGCATAGTCGGATGCATACACAAAGAGATGAGGATGCCAGAATAGGTCATGCTAGCATTTATTTTAGAATACCCACAGTCAAGACAACCTAGGGAGAGATCGAATGTCCGCTAAATTGTGGAAACACGTCTGCGAGAATGGATTGTGCTGATGAACAGACTTTCAACACTGTCAAGCCACACCATCAAAGGTATGTGTTGTACTGTCTGTTATGCAATATAATGGGTTGTCAGTTGCAAGCTGTGTTTGGTGTTTGATGATTTTATTAGTGAAAATTGAATTGGTAAGCATTATCGAGTCATCAGTTGACTGTCCCAAGTTCAAACAAAGAAAAAGACCAAGCAGCCTAATGAAAGAATATTTCACAGTCTCACAGATTTAAAGAAAATACTGGTTGATGTGATACGGTGTATATTTCAAAACACTACATTGCCATCGATTCAAAATTGTAGAATTACTGTGTTGTGTATGGCACTTGTGTGTGTTTGTGTGCGCGCGCACCAGATTTGTAAGAGACTGATAAAAGATATTCATAAAAGGTTTGTACAAATGGAGAAAGTAAATTAAGACTCACTTTTGATAAGAGGCGTCCAATGTTTCAGACCATAGGTCTTCAGGGACTGTGTCAGATGTGCTTACAGTCCTATGTTCTGAAATGTTCGATGCCTCTTATCAACAGCGTCTTATTTTACAACCAACAGTTATTGTTGTTGTTTTTATAAACTTTCTCCGTTTGTAGTTTTTATAGACTCAGTCATCATCTTTCATTTTATAGCTGTACCTGTTTGTACAAAATTGATTATTAAGTTTTGTTTTTTAAGGACTTAGTTATAACCTTTGTGTCTTCAGTGGTCAATATGTAATTCAGAATATATTATATACAAGATTTATTATTTATAATGAATAATTTGTTGCAGAATTTCTGATTCCAGAATATTTTATCTTAACATACATGCTACTTTAGAACATCTCTACAAGTCTAAGTCTCTGTTACTGCATATAGCAGTTTATTACTTTTTTAAAATACTAAACCTCATTTAACAATCCGCAATGATTTTATAGTTAAAGCATTTCTTATTCTGAAATTATGTTTCTTAGTATTCATGTTATTTTACAGCATGTGTTTTTGTGTGTGAAATGTACCTGCTGTGTTGTATTGTTTGTATGTATTTTGCTTTATGTTTGTTGCTTTTTAAAAAAAATATCTTTGGTCCAGCCTTTGTCATGTATATGTGGTAGACTTGGCTGCAGGCTGAGATAGTGTGTAGGGTGACTGACAAGCGTGTGGATGCACAATTTATTTCCAAATGGATGAATAAAGATGCGTTGTATTGTGTTGTTTTGTGTATTGTAATTTACAAAATGTGTATTTGGTGTGCCCACAGGTGAACCTGCATATGAAATGTACACTGACCCAGACTGGATTCCAACTCATAATCGTGGGCATGGCGCCCATGGGGAAAAAACCTTCTGACAGGCAGAAGCAAAAGAACTGTCAGAGTTGAACAAGTCTGCAGAGTCCACTGACTTGTCTTCACATGCTGAAGAACTGTTAGATGTCAGTGCTGATACAGCACATAACAATCATCATTTTTCTCCACAAAGGACACACACACACATTGACAGATCTGACCTATACTTCTCAGTGTTGGCACACACACAGATCTCACTTCAGGTATCATTGGATGTATGTAAGAAGAAATGAACTGACTTTTGATAGAAAATGTCAGACTGAAAAATGACATAGAAAATTCCAAATATACACAAAAGAAGTTTTGAGAAAGATGATGGAAAGGTCTTCTTTTATTTGGGTGTTCAGGAATACAGCGACAAACTCCAGTGAGTTTTCTCGAGTCAATCCAAAACATAACAGCTGCTACATGTGTACATATGTCTCACCAATGCCAGCCATGCATGTACAGTGTGCTGACTTCACTGCACCGTCCTTTCTCATGATGATCCTGGGTCTGGAAAGAGCCTTTTCATTCAGCCGCTGGGAGTGGAAAACCTGAAACATCAACATTTCAGTTGCGGTTGTTGCTTTTTTGAGGGGTGGGATGGAGGGAGTAAAATGCGTACTTATGTACATCATATTTGTTTAGTATGTTGTTCAAGTGTGTGTGTGTGTGTGTGTGTGTGTGTGTGTGTGTGTATTTATGTTATGCAGAGTTCGTGTGTGGATGCCTATGTATGACCAGGTTTTTGTGTGTGTGTGTTGAACTTGAATGGTTGAAAGGTGATGTTTTATGAGGTCTGGTTTGCTATGACTCATTTATAGTGTGGTTTTGTTGCATACATTGTATGCCAGGTTTTTTATGTCGGGTTAATTTCATATGATTTCTTTTAATATCCAAACAAGTGTATGTGTCTTAAGTCGATTTCATTCATATTGTTCAGTGTTCTTGATACATTCAGTCTTCATAGATTAAGCGTTCATAGATATGTCAGTTTGAATTGTACTGTAACTTTATAGTTTTTTGTGATCTCTTGATTATTTAAGCATTTACATATCTTTTATTATTAAATATGATTTATTTTTGCATTATGAGTATGACTATGAGCAACACAACCACATGTGAATTTCTCTTAAGAGATAATAAAAGGTCAATGTAAGACTTGATTTTGGAAAAAGTATAACAAATGCATTTGTAAATATCCTTCCTTTTACAGTTTGCATATATGACATATTCAGTTTTACTCTGTCTCTCTCTCTGTCTCTCTCTCTCAATATATATATATATTTGAAATATGCACACTATCATTCAAGTTTAAATGAATTCAGATATGTGCACCACATATGGAATAAAAAGTGCTAATGAAACACACATCCCTGCCTTCATGAACACATGCACACACCACACACATAAGAACTGAAGCAGCTACGACATGCATACTCATTCCCCACATACAGACACATTATATCAGTACATGTACTATGATACTGTAAATGTGCACACGCGCGCACACACACACACACACACACACACACACAAAGCCAGCATGCACACCAAATTATTACATTGCACACAACCTTTGAATTTCTGAGATGCATGTTTTGACTTTGGCCACACATTTCACATTTCTGCCACCAAATTCAGCCTATTGCAGGTGATGAAAGCAAATGAATTTTAGAAGTGCTATTTTTTTCAATTTTATTTTCCTCCTGTGGGAGGTCTACAACATATTCAGCAATTGCACCTTTTTTCTTTTTAAAAAAATATATTTTGAGACTGCTGATCATTCAACCCTGGATATTTATCATATGAATGGAAAATATCAAACCTACTGGCTACAGTCTAAATCAAGCCTGCATCTCAAAGCACACCACACAGGTACAAAATCAGTCAGTTTAATCATTCAGTCCTTCAACTGAGCATTGTTTAGATACTAAAATCTTTAATTTCATGGCAAACATACTCTCCTGCCCACTGTCTTTCTGTCACAGTGATAAACTGACACAAGTGGTGAAGTGTGCTTATATAGCTGAAGACATATATAACATGACACACTTTTATAACTTTGTTTCTGTAGATCATGTTCTGATCTGTAGCTTCACAACATCCAGGTATATCTATAAAGTGTGGACTATAAATTATTTTAAATCTGCAGTTCTCTCTCATTCACACACACTCACACACACAGAATATTTCTTCCAACCAACATCAACCCTCCTTTTTGGGGTTTATTTAAAAAAAATAGATAAAATTCATATGAGTAAATCGTGCAACTGAGCCTTTCCCTTCACTCATATTTACATCCCTTTTCAAAAACTACCATTTGCATGCACTTCTCCCAAAAGCAAGACATCTAGAATGATTGTGATTCAATGCATGCTGACTGATCCAAAGTACAAGCGGCATCACTAATTCAGTCGGCCACAAACTGTTGGTAGACTCCAATTAAGTGGCTTGAAGTCCTGCTGTGTGAAAGCAGATTTGCCAAGATCAAAATAACTATTGTACAGGTCCCCATACTCAGAGGCTGGGACTGATGTTTGACTAAAATCCCGGTCCCCATTTGATATTTCGTAGGGATCTATGTTGCCAATCACCGAAATTTTGGCATTGTACCGTTCCCTTGCTTCTTTCAGTAATATTTCAATATATTGAATGTTGTTTTGACAAAAATTGTCTTCCCCGCCATTATACAAAACGATCAGCTACACAGCGTTTGAACACAACCCAGCCGGAGTCTGTTGCCATAACCCCAAGATGGCGGAAGTGTCCGGTTGCCGGGAGTGATGCGCACGCAAGTTTTCGCAACCCATATGTGGAAAGTAAAAAGTTCTCCACCTGTATTAATATATGAGAAAAAGAGGTATGAACTGCAGGAGTGGGGTCATAAAGTCATCGATGTGCTCTATTCTTTGGGGTTGTAGGAAGAAAGACATGAAGGTCATGGTAGAAATCTATTTTCAGTAAATACAGATGGCCAGGAAAACGCTGAAGAGACCATGAAAGCCTCTGGGTCAGCAGAAGTAACCAGTCGCCAGTCCACTTCATCGCCAGAACTCCGAAAGCAGCTTTTGAGCCAACTGGAGTATTATTTCTCAAGGTATGCTCTATTTTTCCTTCTTTTTTGCCTTTTAAAGTCTTATCTGGGGCAGGCGATAGGGGTGGCCAGTGTATACATTGCAGCAATATCATTGAGTCCAATGCCTAGCTTATCGTGATGGGGTATTTTGTATGTTTGATCTTCAGTTGGGATAAAAGCCTTTCACTTCAGAGCACGGATATATCGGCTCTTAGGGGTAGTTGCATTATCAGCAGTCCAGCCGGTCATGCAAATTACTTTACTTCCTTACAAATGGCGACTGTTTCGATGCGTGTTTGAAGGAAGGGGACAGGGAAGTATTTCAGCTTAAAACCTTCATTTAGGGGTTTCATTTACTATGAAACTTTCCAGATAAAAGCTTCAAGCTGAAATATTGTTTACAGTGAGCTTTTGTGTTGCAATATTGTGTGATAGTGTTTGTGAGGGTGTGTGTGTGGGTGTATGTTCGTTTATCACTTTATATATAGTGTTTCACTGTTTGTTTTGAACAATGTGATACTGGAGGAAAACAACATACTGCACTTGGCAGTTGTGTCTGATACATTTGCAAATATTTCAGCACTATTTCCACTCATGAAATGCACAAATGCGAATTTTCTTCTTCTTTTTTTCTCCACAATATATTTTTTCCCCTAAAAGTCTTGATTATTTTCCCCTAATTGGGGCCATCTCATCCTGTCAACATTAACATATAATTGTATTCTGAACATGTAATAATTGTATTCTCTTTTATTTTCTTTCCAGAAAACATACACTTTTATATAGTTAAAAGCATTTTCCCCCCCCCACAAATAGTTCCAGAAGTCAAAGGGTTAAGTGGACAGCTCTGGCACTTGAGAAATCTAAGGCTTCACATGCTTTTTGGCTCTACTGAACACGACCAGAGTGACTCTGCAACAGTGCAGGGTCTCCTCTGGTGTGTTTCCCTCTTGGTGACATAACATTGACGGTTCCCTGTGGACTGTCAGTACTGAGACTGGCAGACTGTTCTGGGTGTGGCTGCCTGTTGAGGGCTCTGAATGATTAGTGTAGGAGTAATGCCTGTTTAATAGTGCAGATGATTTTGCGGGGGGGGGGGGGGGGGGGGGGGGGATATATATGGCGGTGAACAAAAGATGTAATTTGGGTTTGTTGTTTTGAGTTGTTTTTTATTTTAATTTGTTTTTTAATACTTTTTTTTCATATCTTTTGCAAGAAATCTATTATTTTTATACTTTAAGCCTTATAATTTCTGAGCGTGGATATATGGATGCTTCAGGAGTAACTGAACTAACTGCATTGTCTACAGTTCAGTTGATCATGCAAATATGCTTACTTCCTTGCAGATGGCACCTGCTGTGATGCGTGTTCGAAGCAATATATCTCAGGAAGTTTTTGCTTGATTTTGATGCGTTTTGTTAAGCAAAAATTGAAGCATGGCTGCCAGCACATACAGTACAGAGGTGGCTAGAATTTTATAGATTTTTTGCACAATGTCAACAATAGCAAGTACAAAAAAGTGATAGAAAATGAAGGTAATGTTGATTGATAGCAACTACAAAAAAGTGATAGAAAATTAAAGTAATGTTGATTAACGGAAGTGATTCTGGTTATCCTGATGTTGATTACATGCTACGAAGTACATCAACAAGTAGGGAGCGGGGTCATGTTGGACCATTTGTAACTGGTTTCTCTTCTGTAGCAGATTGTCATCCACTCACAGTGCAACAGCTTACAGAGATAACTTGATCTCTTTCAGTATCTTGCATCAGCATGAACAAAGTGAGGAAACTCACAAAGAAAGAACTTTTTAGCAACAGAGATCAGGAGTGAAAAAGGAATGGATCTGGGTCTGGAGTGAAGAGATTGTGAAAACAGTTGAAGGATGATGATACTGCATTGGAAATTGGTGATGTTAACCCCATGTACGCTTGCTGCCACAATGACGAGATAACTCGTCATCGAAATATTGTGACTTTTCCCTACTTTGCATTCAGTTCATTGACAAAAATGCTGGTAGTTTTAGCTTGGGGAATCTTTCTAGATTCTATTCATTGCTAGAAACACCATCTGCGTCATAAGGCAGTCCTTTATTTGAACGTTTTGGTTGGGTTACTGGCCGCAGTCTTTGCCTGGTTCCTCTCCTCACTCGCTCAACAAAATGTCGGACTGACTCCGTGCTCAAGACATGCAATTGTGGCGAACTAAATCAACCAAGATTACTTTCTTTAAATTCATAAATTCGAAGGAAAAGACAGTGGTGAACATTTATAGGATGATTTGATAGAAAATAAAGGGAGCAATCAAGAGAGTGGCCAATATACGACTATCAGTGAGTGTGGCTGTTCAGCTCTAGCAGATGACAGAAGTCACCTAATTTTTAGCAGGACACAGTATGGGCTATTTTCTTGGCACTCAGCCAACGCGGTCTGATGAGAACTGGATAAAGTGACTGCGTGAGAGGGGTGAAGAGGAGGGGGGTGGAGACTGAGGGGGCGTGGCCTCACATCCATATTATCACTTGCAGAAGTCACAATGCATTATGTATCTATTTCTTTTTCATTTTTTTTAATATTGTGGTGGTTCTAGTATGATTTTGTGTGTGCAGATATCCATTTGTCCAGAAAATATTTTAATGCAAATTACCTGACAGATGTTTGTAATGAACAAGTTGAAAATGTGACAAAAAACAAAACACTGATTTCAAAACAACAGCATGTCACTAAAAATATATAAAATGGGAAAACATCATGTGCTTTGTATTCTTTATTCATTTCCCTTTCAGAAAATATATACTTTTATGGGTCTTTCTGCAATAACAAAGAGCACAGAATTTTTTGAAAATTTATACCTGTTTTTTTTTGTGTGTGAAAAAACCCTGGCAAATAGATTTCACTTAAATCTTATTTTCCTGGCAGCGAAAGGGTTAAAACAATCAGCAGTTGTGTATGATGTTTACCAAATTTGGTTTTGTAAATGGTTTCAGTTTGACAGTCCATATTAAAAAAACAACAACTGAACATGCCTGATGTGAGGTGAGGGGGTGTGGGGGGGTGGGGATTAAGGAGTTGTGGAGACAGGGCATAACTGTTTATGCTTTCTGTAAGTAGTTTACAATGTCAGTTTATGGATGATGGCAGATAATGCTTGAGTGTGATGTGAATGATAATGATTGTGTGGTGCCAGATTTTATATTGTTGTATGCTGTCAGATACTGTTGTTACAAATTGTATTATATTTTAATGTACTCAATCCTGCTGTTTCAGGGACAATTTGGAGCAGGATCACTATCTTCAGTCCCAGATGGATGATGATCAATATGTCAACATTACCACCATTGCTAACTTCAACCAAGTGGTCAAATTGACCAGAGATTATGACCTGATTGTGGAAGTGCTTAGAAGTGAGTTTAGGTTTCTAGCATGAGAATCTGCAGGCATTTCATTTTGTTGGTTACTAGGTAGGGTTGAGAGTGCTTGATGGATCACAGAGTATCGGTATATTATATTTTTTTTTATGATTGTGATAAAATCAGTTTATAGATTTCTTTTTGTTCTGCTTGGGTCATTTCATTTTTTTTTCTCCCTGAGAGATTTTCTGCTTTTTTATTTCTTTGTTTTTGTGTATTTGTTGCCACTGTACAGTGTACTTGTTGAATCCTGCTGGATATTAGATCATTGCC
The DNA here is from genome assembly GCF_041734735.1 of Babylonia areolata. NCBI lineage: Eukaryota > Metazoa > Mollusca > Gastropoda > Neogastropoda > Buccinidae > Babylonia > Babylonia areolata. The sequence goes on along the minus strand of NC_134893.1, from coordinate 25,780,770 downwards.
ATAACTGGAAACTGAATTAAACTTTCAAAGCTGCATTGCTTGTTAAAATTTGCTTTGTATTTTCAGTTACTTTATATTATTTGCAGGTTAGTGACCAGTTGTAACAGTTCTTTGGGTGTCTTTAGGTTGATTACAAAGCTAGCTCATTTTTGACAGTAGGTATGATTTGAATCTTACAATATGAGAAAAAATATGCTTACTGCAGAATATATCTGGCCAACAAACGTAAGTGTTCAGCAGCTCTATAGTTTTTGTGAGCTTAACTTACTTAGGTTGTGCTTTGTTATGCAGGTTCCAGTCATGTTCAGGTTGACGCCACAGGTACCAAAGTGCGACCCAAGTACAACCGCAGTGTACTGATGCTGAGAGAAATCCCACAGGATACTCCCAGATCTGTAAGTGATTTTTAGCAGTTATGTTTTTTCATACTTCCTCAAAGACAGAAATTGTTTGTGTTGGATGGATGTCCAGCTCGACAAAAAGCAGAAAACAATGAACCTGGCTTCATAAAAAAAACAACCCAATGTCTGAAACTGTTATACCAAATAATGAAACATCCATTTCTGTTCAGTTTGCCCAAAAAGTCAGGGGCAACAGTAGTATTGTTTTGTTCAAGAAACAAAAAAGTGATTTTCACATTTTATGTAATCATGCAAGTAATTTGTGTGTGTGTGTGTGTGTGTGATACAATGATAATTTAAAGAATGGCTCTTTGAAGTTTTTTTCAGGTTTGGGAAATTTTGTAAATTGATCTTCTCCTTGGTGTCAGTGTTATCTGGTTTGGCAAGTTTCAGATGTTTGACTTTCACGCTTTTGGACTTAAGTCCAGCGGCACTTCTGCTCCTTACCAGATTTTCAACTGATACAAACCATTGATAAATAATGACTTGTATTCCCACAGCTCAAATTCTTGTAAGAATTTCTGTCATCAGCATTTCTTTGCAGGAAAGCTGTATTTTCATGGTTCCAGTAATCCCTGATTTTTCCAATAGATGATGTTTAGAATGGCAGTAATTGAAAAAAGGAAGCATAGCAAATGTTGTTTTTTGTTTTGTTTGTTTTTTTAAATTGAGAAGAAATAAAGAGTTGTGTGTGCTGTATTAAAGCTTAGTATTGTAGAAAACCATTTTGGCCTCCTGTTACTGTGAGCAAGAAACTCATCTATATTCAGCTCTCTTCTGTTACACTTTCTGTACTTCTACAGTTGTAGGTTATCAGTTCAACCTTTAAGATATACACACATTGAATGCTACATGGTATTTTGTGAATGATGTATGTTTGCTTTCATGATGAAAAAAATGTTTTAAACATGTCCAGCATGAGAATATATATTTTTGCTTTTTATACAAGAATTCGACATATGCTTTGTTGTGTATTTGCAGGAAGTAGAGGCCATCTTCCAACACGAAAAGTGTCCAAAAGTGGTCAGTTGTGAGTTTGCTCACAATGGCTATTGGTACATCAGATTCAAAACGGACAAGGACGCCAATGCAGCCTTTCTGTTCTTGAGAGAATACGAAGTCAAGTTTAAAGACAAACCAGTGATGGTCAGTACTTTTCTTTTCCTTTTTTTGTTTCTTCTTCCTTTGCTCATATAGTTCGTTTTTTGTTTTCATAGACATGATGCTTTTAATAATAATTTTATTAATGATTAATAAAAAAAAAAAAAACAACATGACATATCAGTGTAGATAGAAAAAAAAAATGCACAAAAAAAACTAGTATGTCATATTTTGAACAAAGTTAAATAAAATGTTTGAACCAGCAAGGATTTTCATGTATCGCCCCCTTTTCATTCACATCACTCATTCATTCACTTCACTAGCCTACTAAGAATTTTTTTATATTCTAGTTGCCACCACCTCTTCACTACCACCTCCCTCATCTTGTCACTATCTATATGAGATCAACAGACCGTATTTTTTGTTCATGATGAATTGTCAGTAGTTCTATGTATTATTATATTTGAAATGAATATTTTGTTTGTTTATTGTTTTGTTGTATTCGGGTCCTCTCCTCTCCTTCTCTCCTTTTACACACACACACACACACACACACACACACACAACACACACACAAACACAGATCTAACCATCTGACTCACACACATAATCAGGCCTTATTTCTCCTTCCCCCACCCCCACTCTAGCTCTTTTTTGCACACACACACACACACACACACACACACAGAGAAGAACACACCTTACTTCTCTCTCTCATACCATCCTATTGTTGGGAAAATGTTCACAATAAAGGGATTGTTTACCAGTTCTGTTTTCATCAGTGATGATAAGTCATATAGTAGGTACTGGCACCCGCTAACAAAGGCTGCGGGAAAGCCGGCAGCAGGCTGGAATTTGTCACTTTTCACTTGATGATTTTTGTGTGAAATTGTGCATAAATCTTGTTTAAAACATAATTGAAATAAAGACAAGCCATTAATCTTTCAATCCATTGTTCGTTTATTTACTTGTGTGCGAGTGCGAGTGTGTATTCGTTCCGAGAACTGCCTACTGTAATCAGCGAAACTGATCCTGTGTCGCGCTTCCGCCATGGCGGACATTTGCGTTGTCTGAGGGTCGGTTGTTTTGATTTGTTTATAGGTTGTGGAATTTTCCATCCCCAATATTCAAATAAGGTCAAACCGCAAGGTCGAAGCCTAAACAAGTTCCACCATCAGTTATTTTTATTAATTACTTAATAACAAAGAGCCAGCACACGGATCCCGTTAAAAGGACACATTTTTTTGCGATGTAAACTATAAAAACCATTGGTACATCATAGCGATAGAAAGCTTATTTTTCGCTGATTCGAATGGTATCAAAGGTCAAGGTATTCATACACACTCAAATATAGTGCAGCCAATGCAAAGCATGCTTGCAACCGTGACACACATTCACACTCGACTCAGCGGCGGCGGCTCCTATGAAATCGACAAGCGATGACGCTAACATTTCGTCATCCAGAGAAAAAATCACCTTGGTAAGTATTACAAATTTTACAAATCGATTCATGTTTAATTGATCAGTGTAGTTCTTTGAGCTTATTAATCCATTGGATCGTTCTGATTTTGTGATAAAGGGAGTAAGCTTTGACCGCTTGACGAAGTGATCAACACGTTTCCACCAGTTGTGTTTCGCGTCAGTGCTATTTTATTCTAGACTGAAATATTGTATGAAAACTCACGTAATGAAAAGTAAATGCATTGTTTTGCATTTTATTACATTTTTATGATTCTTTTAGGATTCTAAAAGAAAGGATCGCCGATTTAAATCACAATAGTTCATGACATAAACCGGAAATAACCACCTCATAGGCCTCTCGTGACCTAGAAGTTAAGTAGGTTAACATAATTATTGAGATTGGTTTGTTATTACTTATTGTTAACTTAGTTCAGAAATAAATACCAACATTAATGGAATATATTGATCTATCTCACAATTTGAGCAGGGAGAGGTGGGATCAAAGGCCATTGTACATAATTGTTTCACATCATCAAGCTCTTTGTTTACATTTGTCAATACACTCTATCTCCTTCCTCTCTCATAGTTTTAGCGCGCACGCACGCATGCACGCACACACACACACACACACACACACACACAAAATATATGAAGTGAGCATGCACTCATGCAGCAACACATCCGCTGTGTGTGTGTGTGTGCGTGTGTGTGTGTGTGTGTGTGTGTGTGTGCGCTTTTGTGCTAACACTGAGGGACAGAATGAATATTGTGCAAAGCATTTCATACCCAGTGTCTTTGCTGTACATGCAGATTTCACACCATAACTGATTCATATGCAATATCTTTTGATAACAAACATTAACACATGTAACAAATAAGAAATAAGTAAGTAACAGAAACTAGCTTTCATTAATAGGGGGGGGGGGGGAATCCCAGTTTTAGTGACAATTGCAAATATTAATGTAATTGTCCATAGAGAAGAGCCTTGACAGGTTTTACTCCTCTTTTTGTTTTCTTATATTGTCTGCAGCAGTATTATATAAACCTGTTCTTATATGGAAATACGAAAGCTACATGAGAAAAAAATAAAAAGAACAAACAGTGCATACCTTATAATTATGCACACACACACACACACACACACACACACACACAGCATGAATCAATGAATTGATGCACTTGCAGAGGCATTCAGTATATGTATACAAGCATGCATTCCGGGCAGCACACATTGAACCATCTTCGGTTACATCATATCATAAACCAATATTTAAACATTTACTGATTTAGCCTACATTGTGTTTTGTGAACTTGTAAACCATCTGTATCAGATCAAATGATTTTTTTTTTTCAGAGCCAGTGGATGTTGATACAGACCATGACCTGTCTTCAGAATCCAGTGACACAGCTGAAGAAGAAAACAGTTTTAATGATCTTGTTTTCACCAGGACTGGAGAAAATATGGCTGTCTTCTATGACAATGATTTTATTTTATTTATTTATTTTTTTTTTTGCTGCCCCATCATCTGTACCGTTTCAGTGGCATTACTCCCACGCCGCTCATTTAGATTCCCCCATACACGGCCACACCCGCGTTCGTCCGTCGTAGTTCCAGCGTCGGCATTCCACAGGGAACCATCGATGTGAGGTTGCCAGGAGGCCACACACCAGAGGAGACCCTGCACTGCTGCTGAGTCACTTCGGTGGTGTTCAGTGGTGCCTGTTCTGTTTTAACGTACTTAGGACACCACCTACTAAGCCCCCTACTAACGACAATAATGGCTTAGTCGCGGAGCCAGACTGAGTGAGCGTCCCCCCCAGAGTGGAGACCGCCACCACGTCCCTCAAACAACAGCCCTCTATGGATCTGCCGACACTGACGACATTGACAGGACTCACCCCAAGCATGGAAGTGGAGGGGTATCGAAACTGAGGCCACCATGAGAGCAGGGCATGAAAGGCCACAGACTTTGAGACTATTTTGTTTCTGTTGATGACGATGAAGGAGGAGGAGGATGACGATGATGATGACGATGTTGCTATGGAGGTCCATTTTGGTTTGGGACTGCGTGACAGGGCTGTACTCTACGCTTCCTGTCATAATGATATCCCGGCGTTAATCAGGCCCGAGAGATACAGACACTTGTGAGTGTTGGTCAGGTAATTTGAGCAACACACCCAAAGACGCATCCTTGAAGTGGATGACACTCGACTGTGTGGTCCCAGTCTCCCCATTTAAACCCACAGCACACTCAACTCTGGGTAGGAGCTGGCCATGGGCCGAAAAACCCACCTCTGCTGGGATTCGAACCCGCGTCCTTCCAGCCGTCAGTCCGCGACGCTAACCACTTCGCCACGGCGGCTGGTAGACAATGATTTTTGTGTCGGAAGTGTCTGAAATTTTTAAACCAGACCAGGCTAAGGTGAACTTTCTACGCAAATGTACAGTTGCCAACAACACATGTTTGGCCGCATAAGCCAGAAGATGGGAGTATTTCTGCAGTGTTTGTGTTTTCTTCTGGTTTTGAAGTTACAATGCAGAATGGCAGAGTGTGGTCTGTTCCTGAACATGACAAACTGAGGAAGATATAGTTGTTGTACAGAGATATGCATAAATCTTGTTGACAGTCAGTGACAATGCCACCAACCAACCTCCCACACCAGAAAACCCTTTTTTTTTCTCCTCTCTCTTTTGTCTTTTTTTCATGTTATGGAAACTGTTTACAAACATAAAGTAGTAAATGTATTGACAAGTTGTTAAGATTAAAAGAAATATGTTAGACACTTTTTTTTTTATTCACTGATTTAAGCTTTTTTGTACCTCAAGACATATTCATTTTCATCATATGGATAAACAAAAAGTGCCGGTTTGATGTTTGTATACTACTGTTTTGAATAGAATTGTTTCTCGTAACATTCTTAACACACTCATGCAAAATTTGAAGCAAATCCATCAAATAGATCTTGAGTTAGAGCTGTTTTAAGTTTGACAGCTTGTGACATCACTTTTTCCATCGCAAAAATTAAGGAAAACCCCATTTTAAAAGGCCAATTATTCATTTGTAAATCAAGTTAATTGTACAGAAAAAATAAGCAGAATCACTATGTTGTATGGGGTCCAAATCATAGATTTCAGCTGTTTCCAATGTATAGTTTTTGTGTGGCTGTCCTCCAAAAATGCCTTATCAGGGTATTTTGGACATATGAAACTGGCATTTTTGTCAAATTTGAGGCTCTGTAAAATAGAAACTTTCTGCGTAATGGATTTGTTTTTTCTTTTTATTTGTTTTATATCTTATGTACTCTTGAAAAGTAATAAGATGGGGCTGCTGTGGTAATGATTACGCTGTTCAGGTATCATTGAACTTGAGGAAAATCTAAATTTACCAAGTTTGTCATGACAGATATCTTAAAACGGCCATATCTAAGAAACTAAGAAAGGTAGAGACTTCATTCTTTTTGTGTTTTGTCTATTTTTTAAAGAATTTTTTTTTTTTTATAAAATGTATCACAAATCTTTTTTTCTATCATAAAATTTTGACTGCCGGTACCTACATGTAGATAAAGTAAGCTTGCATTGTTTATTTCTGTGTTCTTGACCATAAAGACATTAGAGGGGAAAGATTTTAAGAATTGTGATGTTCCCAAGGCTGATTTTGGTAGGACAAAAAACAAAAACACTTTAGTTGAGGAGTAGACTTTCGTTCTCCTATGGGTCAGGACACCACAGAGGTATTGATAATCCTCAAATAGCAAGAGGGACCATGCCACAATAACTTACCTAAGAGATAGTTTGTTGGAGAAATGCAAGAAAGTGACCTTAGTTTCTCTGAAGAAGTGAGTGTCTAAAATTAAGTAATATAGGAATACTTTGGATTGTAGAAAGGAAGAAAAAAAGTATTCAAAATTTCAAAAGAATGTAGTTTTGCTTTGTAAGTGATAATGAAGATACTAAAAATATTCCTCTCAATTGCTGAAAATATATTACTCTCCGGTCTGTTCTGGGATTTGAGAAAAATGCTTCAGGTTTGTTTATGTCTGGTGTTTTCTTTTCAGGAGATGAAGAGTTAGCTTGTTGAAACATGATAAATGCTTCAGCTTCATGGGTCTGTGCCCCCTCACTCCCACTATCCCTCCACCCCCACCCCCAACCAGGATTCCTATTTTCGATTCTGAAAGTTTGGCAGCTATGTATTTGAGGAAGAAGAGCAGATATTTTTGTACTTAAGTGGAAACCCTCAAGTTTTTCCTTGACAAATTGTTAAAATGTTCGCCAGGCAGGGGGTTAAGCCCTAGGGCTGCCTATATGACGAGATAACTCGTCATGGAAAGCATGTATGCTTCGCTGCCACAGTGATGAGATAACTTGTCATCCTATTCTGACTTTTCCCTGGTTTGCATTCAGTTTGTTGACAAAAATACCGGTAGCTTTAGCTTGGGGAATCTTTCTAGATTCTATTCATAGCTAGAAACACCATCAACATCATGAGGCAGTCCTTTACTTGAAAGTTGGTCGGGTTACTGTCACAGTGTTTGCGTGGCTCCTTTCCTCGCTCACTTAACAAAATGTCGGACTGACACCTTGCTCAAGACATGCTATCATGGGGAACTAAATCAACCAAGATTGCTTTCTTTAGCTGATGCTCAGAAAGAATTGAAGCGTAAATTCAAAGAAGACAGTGGTGAACATTTATAGGACGATTTGATAGAAAATAAAGGGAGCAATTAAGAGAGTGGCCAAGATAAGACTGCCAGTGAGTAATGCCAGCTGTACAGCTGTAGCAGTGTTTGCCTGGCTCCTTTCCTCGCTCGCTCAACAAAATGTCGGACTGACGCCGTGCTCAAGACATGCGATCGTGGGGAACTAAATCAACCAAGATTACTTTCTTTAGCTGATGCTCAGAAAGAATTGAAGCATAAATTCGAAGGAGCAGACAGTGGTGAACATTTATAGGATAATTTGATAGAAAATAAAGGGAGCAATCAAGAGAGTGGCCAGGATATGACTATCAGTGAGTGATGCCGGCTGTTCAGCTCTAGCAGATGACAGAAGTCACCGAATTTTTAGCAGGACACAGTATGGGCTATTTTCTTGGCACTTGGCCAAGACAGTTATGAGAACTGGATAAAGTGACAGTGTGACAGGGGTGAAGAGGAGGGGGGTGGAAACTAAGGGGGCGTGGCTTCACATCCATATTATCACTTGGAAAAGTCAAAATGCATTGTGTATTTATCTTTAAAAAAATATATATATATTGTGGCTGTTCTAGTATGATTTTGTGTGTGCAGATATTCATTTGTCCAGAAAATATATTTTAGTGCAAATTACCTGACTAATGTTTGTAATCAACAAGTTGAAATTTTGACAAAAAACAAAACACTGATTTCAAAACAACAGCATGTCACTGAAAATACATAAAATGGGAAAACTTCATGTGTTTTGTATTCTTTATTCATTTACCTATAAAAAACAACAACAAAAAACGTACTTTTATGGGTCTTTCTGCAATAACAGAGTAGGTGGCGGCAGTGAAAATTTAAATATTCATTACAATGACTGAAATGTGATTTTTGGCAAACAACAAGACAATATAAGAAAAACAAAAAAAAAGAGTAAGTGAATATCTTGATTGGTTCTGAAGATATTCCATTTTAAAGATGTGACGATGTGTACATGCTGTCAGTACTTAATATTTTCACATTTTCACAGTCATACTGTATTGTCCATGATGGTACTGTAATGAAAACTCATATACTTCTAAAAACCATATGATAATGGCATATTGCACAAGAAAAAAATAACACTTCAGCAGCAAAGAAATTGGAAAATATGCCTGTCAAAGTAGGGGGAAATAGAAAATCAAGACATGTCAATCTGCACAGAATAGCAATTTTGAAGGTCTACAGCACTGAAAAGAATAGACAGTTGCATTTCATAATAAAATATCTTGCAGAATACATCAAAAAGTGCACTGAATTTTTTTCAGGCAGGATAATTAACTGAATTTTAAGTATCAGAGTCTCAAACTTTGAAAAACCTTCAATTTGACCAGCGGAAAAAAGACTGTTTATTAGGGTAGCATGCTGCAAAGATGAATATTTCAGTAACTGTCACAAGTAGGACCAGGAAATTTTGTGTGTGTATTAAGTGAAATGTCAGCTTTCAAAATAAATTAAAATCAATCTTAAAACTTCCAGCTAAAGTTGGCAGAAAAGGAATGATACCCGATTTCCTCATAAATAAGGGTGCACGTTGTGGATGAGACTTCTTCAAAATTTTTGCTTTTGAAAAAATATTGAAGTTACAGCCACAATAAGTTACCAGTGGTCTTGGCTGATCAGCTTCTGCAAAATAACTGCAAATTTTTAAACAAATGTAACTTGAGAGCATTGTACAGAATGGGTAGGTTGATGGGGCATTCCACAACAAAGGTTCCCAGGAGGGAGCAAATATTACTTAAGTTGCTAGCAAAAATGACAGATATATGAATCTGTTTTCTTTCAGCTCTCTAGCTTTTTCTTCCATCCATGAACCCAGTCGTGCATTTCATTGTAGAAGAACCACAATAAATAAGAAATAAAAGGTGGATGATGCATCTTTATTTCTTCACAAAATGGCATTTGATTCACAAGAGAGAAAATGCACACCACAAAATCTCTTTTTTGGCACTCACAGGTTTCCTGGCATCAACAATAACATGCTGCTCACTACCTGAGCTGTTCATACTGGCCTTTTTGGATCATTGAATAGGTCTTGCATGCCCTGCCATGAGCAGCCCTTTCTCAGTTTCTGTAACATGTTTGATACACAGACCAGCTCATAAGAAAGAAAAAATGTTATATTCAATTTAAAACATACAACCAAAAACAGAGCTCTCAGTTTAATATATGTTTAGGATTTTGTCAATTTCGGTGTGTTTTGAGTGGAAGGACAACACTGTGATAACAGAATTATAAAATGGCATACTAACAGGTAAGTATGCATTCAACAGCAACACAAAATTCACTGCACTGAACTATTTGTCTGCATTTACCTTTCACACAAAAACTCAAATTAATTGCAGCAACAACTTATGCTTTGACAACTGAGGCTGAAGTTTTGGGGGTCTGTCCTTTCCAGTTGCTGACAAGAGCTTTGCCATCTACATGTACTGTTCAACTTATGTGTCTTTGTTGCATGCGATTATTTACTCAAATATTTCCACTTCAGGGTACTACATTTCATGATTGAGATGAATGTATTACTAAATGTCTTAGGTATATATGATTACTAAATATTGAATATTTTATTGTTAATATGCAAATCATACTTAGTATCTTATTCTTTGATATATATATTTTGTGTACTCACCTTTATTTGTGTGTGTATGTGAGAATGCATGTCTTAGATATAGATATATATATATAGATATAGATATATAGATATATATATCTATATCAAAGTGAATATTTCATTCACAATATGTGCATAGGCATTTTGCATTTTATCATTTCATGAATTATCTCTTTGTTTCCTGTTTCATGCAGTCGAGATGCATAGCATATCATGGGTTACATGAACACACACACACACACACACACACACACACACACACACGTACGTTATACTCTTAATTGCTGGATCCCAGATAGTGTTATATAGTTTGACTTAACCTGATGTGCAGCTTAGGCTATGGGTATTATTGTACTGATTTTCTTTTTGCTAATTTTAGTTTGTTAAAAATTGGTGTTAATTTTTTTAAGAAACAGGATGTTGACTGCACTGTTCAAATTAATCATATATCTCTTCACATTACACTTTTTTCATACTCAGACATACATACACATACTCACAAGCATACATGTGCAAATGCAAACTTGCGCTCTCTCTCTCTCTCTCTCTCTCTCACACACACACACACCTACTCCACTGACAGGAAAGAAATGGGGGAGGGGATGACTGGAGGGAGGAGGTGGTGGGTCAGCAGTCAGGGATTCTAAGCGGGAGCAAGTGGTCAATGATTTGGCTCAGTGCCAAGTTTGCCACAACCATTGACAACCCCCTCCCCTCTACTTACCATTGGTGGATGATACTCAGAGACAAGTGAGGGGAATGATTATACAACTTTCAGCAAATTATTAAAGTGAAGTTTGCGAGGTGGGGGAGGGTGGGGGGGGGGGGGTGTTCTTGTTCTTTTTGGAATGTGAGAGCATAGTAACTATCTGTCTGTATATATTAATATAAAGTTTCACAGCTATCGAAGCAGAAAGCAACTATAATATCAGACTATCAGACTTTTGTGTGATGTTGAATGAAATGCTCATCTTACGGAAAAAGAAACCGCATTACAATTTTTTTACTCACTCATTTAACACTCACCGAGTCTGCAGCAGACGACGCTAATGCTGTCCCGAGCACTTCCGGTTTTAGACCCAGGTAATATTTTGCTTACTAAAGCAAAAATCAATCAAATATTAGTAATTGGAATTCATGGGCTCTGTTTTAACATGTCCATTTTTCATTCTGTATCAATAGTTTTTGTGTGTTTTACTCAGAAAAAAATAAATCGTGTTCCGATTGAAACACAGTGTCACGTTACGAAAACACTGATGAAATAGATCCAAGCTGCCCAGTTACTGACATCGATCAAAATCGATTCAAAGAATTTCAGCTCAATATTGTGCATGAAAGTGCTAAAGACATTTGTTTTCAAAAATATTATAAAACTTACTGATGAAACTTAAGATTTTCTGGAGAAACAATGCCATTTTTGTGTTAGATGAAGTGCCGCTCTCCTGTGTCGAATGTTGATTGGGCCGACGCAGCTGACGAAGAGGGGTACCTGCTTTTGAATCGCTTGAGCAAATTGACCATGGATCAAAAATCTTAGTTTCGGATACCATTGAAATCAGTAGAAAATGCTGTTTACCGCTCATACAGTATCGCGTAGGGTCAGATTTCATTTTCGAACTGCGCGAGGCATTGAAAGATCGCCGAAAAATTCCCGTAACTTTGCGCTCAGATCTAACTACCCTACTTCGCCCAAGGCTAGGAAAAAAACACACGAAAGTTCTCCTTGAACTTTCCCCTTTCACGGCTCCCAGTTTTTCGAACAGTAACCAATGAATGGAAAACAACGGATGCGATTTTTTCCACTATGTGGTTGAAACTAACTGTGTCGCGCTCAGAAAGACGCCGGCCGCCATTGAACAAGGATCGCTATTTCACGTTACAGTACACTTCTTTTTCTTCCATCCGCGAACTCATTACGCATTGTATAAAGCAAACACAATAAAAAAAATTAAAAATATGGATGATAAATAATTATTTCAGTTGGATAGTTTTTCACAAAATGAAATCAAATTTGAGAAAATGCACTTCAAAATTAGTCAATTTTTTAGGCGTTCATAGGTTTCCCGGCATCGGCCATGGGGGCTGCCGCTACCTACAAAGAGCACAGAATTTTTTGAAAATTTATACCCACTTTTTGTGAAAAAACCTTGGCAAATAGATTTCACTTAAATCTTATTTTCCTGGCAGTGAATGGGTTAATATCATTTGAGCAAAGACAGATGGGAAACACTGGTTCATTTTACAGTAACAAGAAATTGGTTAACTGAAAAGGAAAATTGTAACAGCAGAAAGAAAATAGATGCTAGTGACAAGTAGTGTTTGTCACGGGCCCAAATGTTATTTATTGATGTGTTTTTTGTTGTTGTTTTTTTTTCCTTAACAGGCTCGGATCAAAGCCAACTCTCTGGTGCGGTCGGTGGGTGTGAGCAGTCACTATGCTCAAAGCAATGTGATGCTTGGGGGCCAGCAGCAGCCCCAGCAGAATGGAGTGATGCCTTTCATACCACAGCAGCCTCAGGCCCAGTACCCCATGATGGCTGGACCCCTTCCACAATACATCAGCCAACATCATGTCCAGCAGCCAGTGCCTGTGAGTTTGAATTGTACATGTCATAAGTGCCTGTGAGTTTGACTTGTACATGTCAGTAGTGCTTGTAAGTTTAATTTGTACACAAGTGTCCCTCACTCCACATTTTCAGGGCAGTGTCTGTATGTTTGATTTGTATACGTGTCCCCCACTCCACATTTTCAGGGGAGTGTCTGTATGTTTGATTTGTATACATGTCCCTCACTCCACATTTTCAGGGCAGTGTTTCTATGTTTGATTTGTATACGTGTCCCTCCACATTTTCAGGGCAGTGTTTCTATGTTTGATTTGTATACGTGTCCCTCCACATTTTCAGGGCACTGTTTCTATGTTTGATTTGTATACGTGTCCCTCCACATTTTCAGGGCAGTGCCTGAAAGTTTGATTCGTACACAAGTGTCCCTCACTCCACATTTTCAGGGCAATAAAAAGTGCTTTTCTGCAGAGTTGTCAAAGATAGTTCTAGCCTAGGTATCACAAAAAGGTTGGAATGAATGTAGGTAAGCCGTTCAGATCAGCAGCTGAATCAGTGCAAAGATTTTTTTGAAAATATTTATTGAGATGTTTTGTATTTCTAATTATTAATTGTTTTATGTGAATTGTTTTATTTGTATAATATAAACATGTTTTTAAAGCAGCTATGAGAGTTGTGTTTACCCACATTTCTTAAAAATTTAAGTGATGAGTGTCTTGTTTCTACAGCTTTTAAAAAGTTATTTAATTTGATTTGATTTTTTTACTTTTGTTCAGCAGTTCCAGCTATTCAACTTTCCCCCTGTTTTACCACAATGGGCAGCTGCCAATGCAACTCCCCATTTCCTTGATCCAGGAGCGGTAAGTCTTGTTAAAAGGCTCTCAAGTTTGGCGTTAATCACAGGTACTCTTTCACTCCTGATTGTGAGATGAATGTTTTTGTTCATATTGTGAACAAAAGGAACAAAAATGCTTTCAGCTCTTTGCAAAATACTGGTTTCTTTCAGCTTTTTTCCCCCCTCTTTTTTCCTTTTTTTTTCTCTCTGTACTTGGACTGCAACTCCCACATTCACTCATGTATGGATGGGTTTTTACATGTATGACTGTTTTTACCCTGCCATGTAGGCAATCATACTTGCATGCTGGGTATGTTCTTGTTTCCCATAACCCACCGATCGCTGACAAGGATTACAGGATCATTAGCATGCATATTTGATCTACTGCATGCGTATACACACAAAGGGAGGTCAGGCACTTGTAGGTCTGCACATACATTGACCTGGGAGATTGGAAGGAAAAACCTCCAACTTTAAACCCACCTGGTGCACTGAAACCGGAGATCAAACCCAGGACACTCAGTTGAGAATCCAGTGCTCTAACTGTTTTGAGTCACTGCACCTGTCTTGTTTCAGCATAACATATATTTATATACACTTTTTTGATATAATGTCGCAGATATGTCGGGATTCCCACCCCCCATTCCCCCCTTTTCTCTGGATTGGCAAGATTTTCTTTGTCTTTGGATCATTGCTGGGTTACCCTGAATCGTGTTTGGCAGATTCTGTTACATTGAGTTTTGGTTTTAAGACAGTGTGACATTCCATTTCTTGTCTGCTATTAAAAGGAACACACAAAACTGTAAAAAGCAGCAACTGCACTGTTGATATGTTTATTATGTTCCAGTATGAAAAAAGAGGGTACTGAAGTATCTAGAATAAACTTTGGTGAACATTTGAGTCTGCGACATAGTTTATAACTCTTCATCAGATCTCTTGTCTCTGAGATGGATTCTGTTTGACTTGCAGTTCTACTTTTCTCTAAGAGTATCTGGGATTAGGATGAAAATTCAAAAGAGCTGGATGTTGAATAGTGAAATCCCTATCCAATGTGGCCAGGTCTGCCTATGTTCACATTCCAACACACAGCTTTCAGTTACGCTAATTTTGTTTTTTGATGTTGAGCACACCAAAAAACCCTATTCTCCATGCATATCCATATTTTGGGTGTGTCAGTTTCTTGATAGGCAACATGGGCAAACTCATTTTCTGTATTTTGTCTACATGGACACTTGCACCCCTGCACATGAATGAACACACAACGACTCCATCCACACATCTCCTGCCCCTTGACATGCACGCGGACCTACAAACTCGTATGCACACACACTGTCCCAGGAAAAGTGATGGAAGCGATCAGTATGTTATACATAGCTGACAACCTTGACTAACTTTTTATTAACTTAGATTCACAGTATGGAAATTCTGTGTTCTTCA